>NC_041386.1:245937822-245938079 GCF_002162155.2 Triticum dicoccoides | reverse complement strand
TTAGGCAAGTGCCGGACTGCAGCTAAGTCTCCAAGTGAGAGAACTTAGGCGAGTACCGGACTGCAGCTAAGCCCCCGAGTGGGAGGATTGCTCTCCACTCGGTAGGATTTTTTCAAACTTAGGCGAGTGCCGGACTGCAGCTAAGTCTCCAAGTGAGAAAACTTAGGCGAGTACTGGACTGCAGCTAAGCCCCCGAGTGGGAGGATTGCTCTCCACTTGGTAGGATTTTTTCAAACTTAGGCGAGTGCCGGACTACA
>NC_041386.1:245899406-245937244 GCF_002162155.2 Triticum dicoccoides | reverse complement strand
TCCACTCGGTAGGATTTTTTTTAAACTTAGGCGAGTGCCGGACTGCAGCTAAGTCTCCGAGTGAGAAAACTTAGGCGAGTACTGGACTGCAGCTAAGCCCCCGAGTGGGAGGATTGCTCTCCACTCGGTAGGATTTTTTCAAACTTAGGCGAGTGCCGGACTGCAGCTAAGTCTCCGAGTGAGAGAACTTAGGCCAGTACTGGACTGCAGCTAAGCCCCCGAGTGGGAGGATTGCTCTCCACTCGGTAGGATTTTTAAATACTTAGGCGAGTGCCGGACTGCAACTAAGTCTCCGAGCGAGAGAACTTAGGTGAGTACTGTACTGCAGCTAAGCCCCCGAGTGGGAGGATTGCTCTCCACTCGGTAGGATTTTAAATACTTAGGCGAAACAGGTTCGTAGCTAAGCCCCCGAGTGGGAGGCTGGCTCACCACTCGGTAGGAAATTATTTTTACAAACTTAGGCGAAGCGGATTCGCGGCTAAGCCACCCACTGGGGGATTTCTTACGCAAACAAAAACAATAACAATCATTGGGAAAATTATAACGCTCTTGTCTTTGATAAATAAACTACAGGAGTTTTTTCTTATTACATCTCATCCGAGTGAGAATTCAAGTATAAAAGGGGCGGAGTAGCTCCGCATTCCAGGCTCGTGGCTCATCAATCTAGCGATCGACATTGTAAAGGTGGTATGCTCCACTGTGGAGGACTTTGGTGACTATGAAGGGGCCTTCCCAAGTAGGAGCGAGTTTGTGTGGTTTTTGCTGATCCACGCAGAGGACTAAGTCTCCTTCTTGGAAGGCTCGACTCTTCACATTTCTGGCATGGAATCGAGGCAAGTCTTGCTGATAGATGGTCGATCGAACCATGGCCATTTCTCTTTCTTCTTCCAGGAGGTCGACTGCGTCCTGCTGGGCTTGTTCTGCTTCATCTTCAGAGTAGATCTCGACTCGAGGGGCATTGTGAAGCATGTCACTCGGCAAGACTGCTTCGGCTCCATAGACCAGAAAGAATGGGGTTCTTCCGGTCGATCGGTTCGGGGTCGTCCTCAATCCCCAAAGAACTGATGGAAGCTCGTCGACCCACGCACCTGCAGCATGCTTGAGATCGCGCATCAATCGAGGTTTCAGTCCTTTGAGAATTAGGCCGTTTGCTCTTTTCGCTTGTCCATTCGACTGAGGGTGAGCGACCGAAGCATAGTCGACTCGTGTGCCCTAAGAGGCGCAAAAGGCCCTGAATTTGTCGGAATCGAAGTTTGACCCATTGTCAGTGATGATGCTGTGCGGAACTCCATATCTGAATATCAGCTCTCTGATGAAACTGATAGCAGTGCAAGCATCAAGATTCTTGATAGGCTTGGCTTCAATCCATTTGGTGAACTTGTCGACTGCTACTAGCACATGAGTGAAGCCACTCCTGCCCGTTTTCAGTGGTCCAACCATGTCCAGCCCCCAAACAGCGAAGGGCTAGACGAGTGGAATGGTTTTCAGAGCCGACGTGGGCTTGTGCGACATATTGGAGTAATACTGACATCCTTCACATTTGTCGATTATCTCTTTTGCCATTTCATTGGCCCTTGGCTAGTAGAATCCCGCTCGGTATGCTTTAGCCACAATGGTCCGAGAGGACGCATGATGACCATAGGTCCCCGAGTGGATATCATCAAGGATCATCTAACCTTCTTCTGGTGTTATACACTTCTGACTGACTCCAGTCGCACTCTCTCTATACAACTGTCCCTTTATGACTGTAAAGGCCTTGGATCGACGGACGATCTGTCGAGCCTCTTCTTCGTCCTCTAGGAGTTCTTTCCTTAGGATGTACATGATGTACGGTACTGTCCAGTCGGGAGTGATGACCAAGACTTCCATGATCAGGTCGACCACAGCTGGAACTTCAACTTCAGTCGGATCCGTGGCACTTTTTGGCTGCGGGGCCTCTTCAGTGAAGGGATCCTCCTGAACTGATGGTGTGTGGATGTGTTCCAAAAACACATTGCTGGGAATGGCTTCTCTTTTGGAACCTATTTTTGCTTAATCATCAGCTGCTTGATTTTTCAGTAGGGGTATGTGATGAAGCTCTAACCCCTCGAATTTCTTCTCCAGCTTTCTCACTGCATTGCAATAACCAGTCATGGCTGGACTTCTGACGTCCCATTCCTTCATCACCTGATTAACCACCAAATCTAAGTCGCCGTAGACCATGAGGCGACGGACGCCGAGTGAAATGGCCATGCGCAACCCATATAAAAGTGCTTCATATTCCGCCTCGTTATTGGAGGAATCAAAGTGGATTTGAAGAACATATCTGAGCTTATCTCCTCGGGGGGAGACCAACACCACCCCTGCACCGGAACCATTCAGCATTTTGGAACCGTCGAAGAACATGGTCCAATTCTCCGAGTGAACCTAAGTCGGCAGCTGTTGTTCAATCCACTCAGCGACGAAATCTGCTATTGCCTGGGACTTGATAGCCTTCTTTGCCTCAAACTTGATATCTAGAGGAAGGAGTTCAATCGCCCATTTTGCCACTCGACCAGTTGCATCTCTGTTATGCAGGATCTCTGACAATGGAGCATCGCCGACAACTGTAATGGAATGATCAGAGAAGTAGTGAGCAACTTCCTTTGTGGTCATATAAATCACATATACAAGCTTCTGATAATGAGGATATCTTTGCTTCGACGGGGTCAAAACTTCAGAAATATAATATACTGGGCGCTGGACTTTGAAGGCTTTTCCTTCTTCTTCCCGCTCGACCGTAAGTACCGTACTGACGACTTGCCCCGTGGCTGTGATGTAAAGCAGCAAAGGCTCCTTGCTGATTGGGGCAGCAAGCACCGGCTGGGTGGAGAGCAGAGCTTTGAGCCCTGCAAATGCTGCATCAGCTTCGGGAGTCCACTCGAACTTGTCGGACTTCTTCATCAATCAGTAAAGAGGCAATGCCTTTTCACCGAGACGAGATATGAATTGACTTAAAGCGGCCAAGCAACCAGTAAGCTTCTGGACGTCGTGCACTCGCACAGGACTTTTCATTCGGAGTATAGTACCGACTTTTTCTGGATTGGCGTCGATTCCCCGTTCGGAAACGAGAAAACCGAGTAATTTTCCGCTAGGAACTCTGAATGTGCACTTCAATGGATTAAGCTTGATATTATACCTCCTGAGGTTGGCAAAGGTTTCAGCGAGGTCAGCCAGCAGGTCGGAACCCTTCCGTGACTTGACCACAATGTCATCCATGTATGCTTCCACATTCCGACTGATTTGAGTGAGCAAACACTTCTGAATCATCCTCATGAATGTGGCTCCGGCATTCTTGAGGCCGAACGGCATGGTAACATAACAGAAGCACCCGAATGGAGTGATGAAAGCTGTTTTGATCTCGTCAGGTTCATACAGAAGGATCTGATGGTACCCAGAATAGGCGTCTAAAAAAGACAGTCACTCACATCCCGCAGTCGAGTCGACTATCTAATCGATGCGGGGGAGAGGAAAATGATCTTTCGGGCAGGCCCGGTTGATATGTTTAAAGTCAATGCACATGCGAAGTGACTTGTCCTTCTTGGGGACCATGACAATGTTGGAGAGCCACTCGGAGTGGTAGATTTCTCGGATGAACTCCGCTGCTAAGAGCCGAGCCACCTCCTCGCCAATAGCCTTTCTCTTCTGGACGGCGGACCATCGGAGATGTTCCTTGACATGTTTTACTTTTGAGTCGACTCTTAGGTGGTGCTCAGCCAGCTCCCTGGGAACACCCGGCATGTCAGAAGGCTTCCATGCGAACATGTCCCAGTTCTCACGGAGGAACTGGATGAGCGCTTCTTCCTATTTGGAGTCGAGTGTTGTTGAGATATGAGTCGGAGCAGCGCTGGGATCGGTCGGGTGGATGTGAGCTGTCTTCGTTTCGCCAGACGACTGAAAAGCTGATTCTATAGCGGGCTTCTTGGCTCGCAACAAATCACTCGGGTCTGCAGTCTTCTGGTATTCCTGCAGCTCCACCACTGCCATCTGAGCATCAGCGATCTTTGAACCTTTCTGAAAACATTCTTCCGCTTTCTTCCGATTGCCCGTAATGGTGATCACACCTTTGGGGCCAGGCATCTTCAATTTGAGATACACATAACATGGTCGGGCCATGAAGCGTACATAAGCCGGCCTGCCCAAAATAGCGTGATAGGCACTCTGGAAGTCTACAACTTCAAACGTCAACTTTTCTTTGCGGTAATTCTTGGAATCACCGAAAACCACATCAAGAGCAATTTGGCCAAGTGATTCAGCCTTCTTCCCAGGAATGACTCCATGGAAACTCATGTTGCTGGTACAGAGTCTGTACATCGGAATACCCATCCCTTTCAACGTCTCAGCATATAATATGTTCAAACCACTGCCACCATCCATCAAGACTTTGGTCAGTCGAGTGCCTTCAACAACTGGGTCGACCACCAAAGCTTGCCTCCCAGGGGTGGCAATGTGCGTTGGGTGATTGGACCGGTCGAATGTCATGGCAGTCTGAGACCACTTCAGATAACTCGGTGTCGCCGAAGCAACCATATTCACCTCTCGGTTGATAACTTTCAGTCGACTTTTGCTTTCAACATCAGCAAAAATCATCAGGGTGGAATTGACCTGGGGGTATCCATCGTCACTATCTTCCTTGTCCTCAACCTTGTCCGACTCCTTTTCCTTATCCTTGGGCTGCTTGCCCTGGAACTGCTAGATCAAGAGTCAACACTGTCGAGTGGTATGTTTCGGGTAACTTCATCTTTCTTGGTGTGGACGAGACATGGTAAATCCAACACATCATTTCCGTCCTGGTCTTTAACTTTCTTGGGGTTCCAAGGTCCTTTGGGTTTCCCTTTAAACTTTCGTTGGGTTACGACCAAGGTTTCCCCAGGAGCAGCTGGCTCGGCTTTCCGCTTCTGTTTCCGATTGGAATTTCCTCCGGTTTCTTGAGCGACTGACTTGAGCTTGCCACTCCTGAGTCGATCCTCATCTTCACCATTAGCGTACTTGGTGGCAATCTCCATCATCCGATTCAGAGACATATCTCCGGTCCGACCGAATTTCAGATTCAGTTCTCTGTACTTGACGCCTTCTTTGAAGGCACAGACTGCTTGGTGGTCAGGCACGTTCTCTACCGTGTGATGTAACGTGATCCATCTCTGGATGTAATCCCTCAAAGTTTCATTCGGCTTCTGCACGCAAGACCGCAGTTCCATCAGCCCTGCCGGTTGCTTGCATGTTCCTTCAAATGTGGTGACAAACACTCGAGCGAGATCTTCCCAAGTGTAAATGCTGCTAGGTGCTAACTGGTTCAGCCACGCTCTGGCCGAGCCCTCCAACATGAGAGGCAGGTGCTTCATGGCCACTTCATCATTGCCGCCGCCAATCTGGACGGCCACTCGGTAGTCTTCAAGCCAAGTATCGGGCTTGGACTCACCAGTGAACTTGCTGACTCCAGTCGCCAACCTGAAGTTGGGAGGAATCACAGCGGCCCTGATGGCTCTACTAAAGTACTCTGGCCCCGAAACATGTGCTCTGCTGCTGGTAGGTGCGTCTCTGTTGTGACCTTCTTGATGAGCTCTGTTCCTGTTGACCAAACCTTGAACGAGAATGGATCTCGCATCAAATCCTGGCTCCCTGGAGTCGACTGGAATCCTTCGCCCAACACTATAAGGGCGCCTGTCATCCTGCTGTCGAGGCGCAGACGATCCACTCCTCGGGGGAGGAGTGGGCACTCGACGTCGATCATCATGATCGAATCGGTGATCATATTGCTCACGGTTCCCATACTGATTATGCCGGTCCCCATGTCCCTCACGCCTCGGGGGTGATCTTGGGCTACGAGCCGACTGGACCATGTCTGCAGCAATGGATCTGCTATGAATCCTGTTCCGCGACTGAGAAACAGCGGAATTCTGGTCTCCTGCTGCCCGGAGTAACGCTCTGATCTGCAGCAAGCCTCTGCCAGCCTCCGACTGGGAAGGCTGAATCGACTCTGCTATATGGGCTGCACCTGCTAAATTCTGAATCGGAGTTTGATATACCTGCGGGGGCGGGAAACCTGACGCCGACTGGATTCGGGAACCCGTTGTCGTGCACGCTCGTCGAGTGCTCGTTGGAGGTTCTCCAGTCGAGTGCGCTCGGCCAAGTTTGCCAGGCGCGCATCCTCCAAGGCACGAGCCTCGGGGGTTTCTCCGATGATAGGAGTGTGCAGCGCATGCATGTTCCGGCGACGAAGTTCTTCTCTCTGCAGCGACGTGAGAGGCTCGGGGAGATATTCCTCATGGTGACGCGACGGGTCGCCTCTACCCGCGCCTCCGTCGGTGCGGGGAAAACCGGGAGGACTGGGCGGTCCATCGACCATCAGAACCTCCGCCGCCGGATCACTGCTGTCACACTCGGATGTGGTCTCTGAAGAGCTAGTCAACAGATCAAACAGGCCGTAGAGGGATTCATCGGGCTCGATCGCCGCGACTTGCGGGGTGGCTGACTGGCGTGCCACCGCGTGTCTCACCCACCGCTGAATTCTCGACCGACCGGAGTGCTTGCGCCGGCGGGAAACAGGGAGGGAGGACAGCACAGGAGCCGACCGATAGTGGGTCGACGGTTGCCGGAAAAGGACGCCGCAGATGCACGCACGAAAGTGCATCGCCCCGCGGACAAGGAGCGCGTCCACGTCGAGCGGAGCCTCCTGAAGCCAAGCAGAGTCGTCGGCGATGAACATGAGCGCGCCGAGACGGATCTGGCGGCCCTCCACCAAAACTCCGCCAGAAACCATGATGATTCGGATCGAAAAAGATCGCAACTCCTCCAACAAATCGCTAAAACACCTGCCCCATGGTGGGCGCCAACTATCGTGGTTCTAAGTCTGACAGTAATGTAGGGGGGTAGGTATGTAGAGGCAAGATCTTAGCTATGGAGAAGTTGTAAGCACGTGAGGTTTACGAGTTCAGGCCCTTCTCGGAGGAAGTAATAGCCCTATGTCTCGGAGCCCGGAGGCGGTCGACTGGATTATGCGTGTATGAATTACAGGGGTGTGAACCCTTTACACTAAGGAGGGGGTGGCTTATATAGAGTTCGCCGGACCCCTCCGGCCCTCAGTTATGCAGGGTTTTAAATACATTAAGGTCGGGCATTACTAGTAACGCCCCTAATAAAATGCTATGATGACCATAAGGGCTACTTAGTAACCGGCCGTTAGCATGCGGAGTGCCTTTAGGTCTCCTGGCCGTCGAGTGGTTTCGTCTTGGTCGAATGATCGCTTCTTGGTCGAGTGTCTTCGAGTCTGTCGAGTGGAACACCTCCAAGTCGATTGAAAGGTGATTTCTTCTAGAGACGTCCTCGGGTAGGGCAGTTTGGACAGGTCCATGACCCTACCCTAGGTACATAGCTTCGACACTCGCCCCTAGAGCCTCGTGGATCCGCAGCCCTCCAGCATGAAGAACTAGCGAAGAACGAGAAGAAAGATACAAAGGAGAGATAAAAAGTAGATGAACACGAAAAAGTAGTAGATGTGTTTGTTCGATTGGTGTTGTTCAATGGCCGTCACCCCTTAGGTATATAAGAGGCGGCTGGACTTCCCGTGCATGGAAAAGGCATGGATTTACTTCCAAAACCCTAATCAAATTCAGATTGGTTTTGTCCGTACTTTCCAAAACTGTTCGGTTTAAACTCGCTGCACCTTGCGGGTAATTTTTGAGGTGGTAAACGACCTCAGATGGAAACAAGGCCAAAAGAAATCTTCAACGTTTCAACGAGATGAACAACTTTCATGTTGAACACTTTTAGATCTGAGATCGTCTTCAATGGCCAATTGCTCACGCATTGTATCAGACATCCATCGACATGTGTCTGATGTCCAGCGTAATATATTGATCCCTAGCTAGTCCGCACCATATTGACTGTAACTTTTGCATACGAACTCGGATTGAGATGATTTATATATGAAAATCGATCGGCTCAACGAGACGAAGACAATTCCTTTAGGGTGCTCCTTCATCCGAGCCCATCATGAGGGTGTAATCAGCCAAATAGTGTTCTAGATACAAAATCTCAGTATTTCGAACACAACGTCGGCATTAGAGATGAGACCGGATGGCTCTGACCCAAATATCAAAGTTTCTCCTTTTGACGATATGGAACATCCTCACTTCGAGAACTTTTCCATTTATGGCCTTCTTAATTATATTTTCGATCATGCCGAAATATGGTGTCAACACGGAGACGACACGATAGTACTCTGAACCTTGGCACGATCTCTGACCGAGAATAAGAAGGAAGCAGAGGAGGAAGCCAGGCGCGGACTTGACGTCTCCCTCGGTGACATAGCAGACGCATAGGATGACATGGGCGATGAGGAAGCAGGAGGACTCACTGAGGCGGCCGGAGGCGACCGGTGGGGCGGCGATGGTGGCGACGTGCTCCGGTTGCAATCGGGAGTGAATGAGGAGGGAGAAAGAGGAAAGGGGAATCACCCCTTGGTGGCGGCGGAGAAGGGGAAACACTAGAAGGGCGCAGGTGCTCAATTTATAGGCGGGGCACGACGCGAGCCTGGCCACAGGGTCACGTGGGCGCCATGGCCTCTGCTTTTACCGTGAGACAGAGAGGGGCAAGGAGGACGAGGAACAGTAAGCTGGGAGGCTGTAGGTGGGGCTTGCGCGACCACCAGCGTGGATAACCACACCGAGGGGTGAGCGAAGGAGGTAGCACGCTACAGGAAAGCTGGGACGGCTAGGGGTTGGGCCCAACTAGCTAGCACGAGGCCCGGGTGGGTTTCAGATGCTGCTGGGCTGGACTGTTGCTGCCCTCACACTCTCTTCCTTTTCATATTTTCCTCCAAACAGAAAACAAGGAAAAGGCCAGAGTGATTGGGAATGGCTATGGGTGATATAAATATATACCCAAGCTCCTAAATTTAATAAAAATTATTTGGGTACTTTTAAAGGAAGTAAAATAATTCAAGTTTGACTTAAATTCAAACTCGAACCATTTTAAACCCTAACCCAAACAACTTAGATAAGGCTGAGATTTGACAGAGATGTTTAGGACATAATGATTGAACTATGAGGAAGCCTTTGACATTATTGGGGTAGGGAAAATGGCACCTACCAAAAAAAGAAAGATAAGGAGGGAGAGGTGATGCAAGGAGGTGGTCATGCAAAATAAAATGCATGCAACACACAATGCACATGATGTGGATGGATATGCAAAATGACCCAAGCACACACAACACTTGCCAAGATCATGATGCAAATATAGATGACCAGTGCAAAATAAAAGAAAAGGCCTAGCAATGCAAGAAATAAATAACACAAAGGCAAGCAAAAGAAAGCCAACCATGATAGACCCAAGGAATAGGATGGAGACCAACATTGATACATTGCCAAAATAAGGAGGTTTACATCTGGGGTGTTACAATGGGCTCCGGGATATCAACCAATTTTTCAGGTCCGCCATCCGATTCTGGGTTCAGAGGACGGGGCGTGTTGTTCCGTGGACGGGCATCCGGCCCTTCATGCTCGGAAACCCGAATGTATTTCGTCCTCAATATAGAGGAAGAGTTGTTGATTTTCTCCTCTAGTACCGCTACCTGATGGGTGATCAGTGGAGATTTGATTTCTCTCTGATCGGGTTTAAGCCCAATCCGATCGTAGTCTGTGGCGACCCCCAAGGCGGCGATGTGATCTAGAAGCTCATTTAAAGACGAAAACTATGTCAGATCCATCCGTTTGGAGTATTCGGGGTCAACACAAAGGGATTTTCGATGACCCGAGAAGTCATCGTCGGCTTAATGGCCGGACGGGCGGTCATGGTAAAGCCGCCCAACGGAGGGTTTGGCCTGCGGCCAGGGCTCCTCCGGAGGTGATACTGTCCTTGATAACGAGGCGATCCATCAATCCTGTCTTTGACATTACAGAGGAACTCTCAATGAAAGCACCAATTTCGATGTCAAAACAGGCGGATCTCGGGTAGGGGGTCCTGAACTGTGTGTCTAAGGTCGATGGTAACAGGAGACAAGGAACACGAAGTTTTACCCAGGTTCGGGCCCTCTTGATGGAGGTAATACCCTACGTCCTGCTTGATTGATATTGATGAGTATGGGGTTTACAAGAGTTGATCTACCGCGAGATCGTAATGACTAAAACCCTAGAAGTCTAGCATGTATGACTATGATTGCCGCTACGGACTAAACCCTCTCATTTATATAGACATGAAGGGGCCTAGGGTTTTACAAAGTCGGTTACAGAGAAAGGAATCTTCATATCCGAACGCTAGGCTTGCCATCCAAGCCAAGGAGAGTCCCATCCGAACACGGGTGAGAGTCTTCTGTCTTGTATCTTCATAGCCCATTAGTCCGGCCCATGTCGCACAGGCCGGACGCCCGAGGACCCCTTAATCAGGACTCCCTCACCCAGCACCTGCCATAAGAGCCTCGCATCTTCGAGGAGCGGATCTTCAAGCCATCAGCAACCCCCTCCACCACGGAACTGGCAACGCCTCAAGAGGAGCTCCCCCAGCACCACCCTCGGGTGCACCTACTTGCCGCCCGACCTCAGGGGCCCATCTGCTCCTCGTGCTCGAGCCTCAGGAGGGGTGCTGGACCAAGGAGTGATGCGTCTCCAACGTATCTATAATTTTTGATTGATCCATGCTATATTATCTACTGTTTTGGACATTATTGGGCTTTATTATCCACTTCTATATTATTTTTGGGACTAACCTATTAACCGGAGGCCCAGCCCAGAATTGTTGTTTTTTTTGCCTATTTTAGGGTTTCGAAGAAAAGGAATATCAAACGGACTCCAAACGGAATGAAACCTTTGGGAACGTGATTTTCTCAACGAACAAGACCCAGGAGACTTGGACCCTACGTCAAGAAACAAAAGAGGAGGCCACGAGGTAGGGGTGCGCCTACCCCCCCCCCCAAGCGCGCCCTCCACTCTCGTGGGCCCCCTGTTGCTCCACTGACGTACTCCTTCCTCCTATATATACCTACGTACCCCCAAACGATCAGATACGGAGCCAAAACCCTAATTCCACCACCGCAAGTTTCTGTATCCACGAGATCCCATCTTGGGGCCTGTTCCGGAGCTCTGCTGGAGGGGGTATCCATCACAGAGGGCTTCTACATCATCACCATAGCCCCTCCGATGAAGTGTGAGTAGTTTACCTCAGACCTACGGGTCCATAGTTATTAGCTAGATGGCTTCTTCTCTCTTTTTGGATCTCAATACAATGTTCTCCCCCTCTCTTGTGGAGATCTATTCTATGTAATTTTCTTTTTGCGGTGTGTTTGTTGAGACCGATGAATTGTGGGTTTATGATCAAGTCTTTCTATGAACAATATTTGAATCTTCTCTGAATTCTTTTATGTATGATTGGTTATCTTTGCAAGTCTCTTCGAATTATCAGTTTGGTTTGGCCTACTAGATTGATCTTTCTTGCAATAGGAGAATTGCTTAGCTTTGGGTTCAATCTTGCGGTGTCCTTTCCCAGTGACAGTAGGGGCAGCAAGGCACGCATTATATTGTTTCCATCAAGGATAACAAGATGGGGTTTTCATCATTTTTTATGAGTTTATCCCTCTACATCATGTCATCTTGCTTAAGGCGTTAGTATATTTTCATTAACTTAATACTCTAGATGCATGCTGGATAGCAGTCGATGAGTGGAGTAATAGTAGTAGATGCAGGCAGGAGTCAGTCTACTTGTCTCGGACGTGATTCCTATATACATGATCATACCTAGATATTCTCATAACTTTTCTCAATTTTGTCAATTGCTCAACAGTAATTCGTTCACCCACCGTAGAATACCTATGCTCTTGAGAGAAGCCACTAGTGAAACCTATCGCCCCTGGGTCTATCTTCATCATATTCATCTTCCAATACTTAGTTATTTCCTTTGCTTTCAACTTTGCTTTTATTTTACTTTGCATCTTTATCATAAAAATACCAAAAATATTATCTTATCATATCTATCAGATCTCACTCTCGTAAGTGTCCGTGTAGGGATTGACAACCCCTTATTGCGTTGGTTGTGAGGATTTATTTGTTTTGTGCAGGTACGAGGGACTCGCACATAGCCTCCTACTGGATTGATACATTGGTTCTCAGAAACTGAGGGAAATACTTACGCTACTTTGCTGCATCATCCCTTCCTCTTCGGGAAAAACCAACGCAGTGCTCAAGAGGTAGCAAGAAGGATTTCTGGCGCCGTTGCCGGGGAGGTTTGCGCCCTTGCCGGGGAGTCTACGCAAAAGTCAATATACAATCCTTATCTCCCGCATTACATTATTTGCCATTTGCCTCTCGTTTTCCTCTCCACCACTTCACCCTTGCCGTTTTATTCGCCCTCTCTCTCTATGATCCCTCTCCTTCTCCATTTGCCTCTTTTTGCCCGCTTGCTTTTTGTTTGCTTGTGTGTTAGTTTGCTTGCTTGTCACGATGGCTCAATATAACACTAAATTGTGTGAATTTACCAATACCAACAACAATTATTTTATTAGCATTCCGATTGCTCCTCTTACCGATGCTGAATCTTGTGAAATTAATACTGCTTTGCTGAATCTTGTCATGAAAGATCTGTTTTCCGGCCTTCCTAGTGAAGATGTCGCTACCCATCTAAATAGCTTCGTTGATTTGTGTGATATGCAAAATAAGAAAGATGTGGATAACGATATTGTTAAATTGAAGCTATTCCTTTTTTGCTTAGAGATCATGCTAAAGCTTGGTTTTCGTCTTTGCCTAAAAATAGTATTGATTCATGGAATAAGTGCAAAGATGCTTTTATCTCTAAGTATTTTCCTCCACTAAGATCATCACCCTTAGAAACGATATTATGAATTTTAAGCAACTTGATCATGAACATGTTGCACAAGCTTGGGAGAGGATGAAATTAAGCATACGTAATTGCCCTACTCATGGTTTGAATTTGCGGATGATTATACAAAAATTTTATGTCGGATTGAATTTTGCTTCTAGAAGTCTTTTAGATTCGGCCGCAGAAGGCACTTTTATGGAAATCACTTTAGGAGAAGCTACTAAACTCCTAGATAATATTATGGTTAATTATTCTCAATGGCATACTGAAAGATCTACTAATAAAAAGGTGCATGCGATAGAAGAAATTAATGTTTTGAACGGAAAGATGGATGAACTTATGAAATTATTTGCTAGTAAAAGTGTTTGTTCTGATCCTAATGATATTCCCTTGTCTACTTTGATTGAGAATAATAATGAATCTATGGATGTGAATTTTGTTGGTAGGAACAATTTTGGTAACAACGCGTATAGAGGAAATTTTAATCCTAGGCCTTATTCTAGTAATCCCCCTAATAATTATGGTAATTCCTACAACAATTCTTATGGAAATTATAATAAGATGCCCTATGATTTTGAATCTAATATTAAAGAATTTATTACTTAGCAAAAGAATTTCAATACTTTGATTGAAGAAAAATTGCTTAAGATTGATGAGTTGGCTAGGAACATTGATAGAATTTCTCTTGATGCTGATTCTTTGAAACTTAGATCTATTCCACCTAAGCATGATATCAATGAGTGTCTCAAAGCCATGAGAATTTCCATTGATGAGTGCAAATAAAGAACCACTAGGATGCATGCTAAGAAAGATGCCTTTATAAGAGCGTGTTCTTCTAGTTCCTATGAAAATAAAGATGAAGATCTAAAAGTTATTGATTTGTCCCCTATTAAATCTTTGTTTTGGAATATGAATCTTAATAATGATGGGACTAAATATGATCCACCTTTACCTAGAAGGCGTTCCAAGAATTCGGAGTTTTTAGATCTTGATGCTAAAATTGATAAAAGTGGGATTTAATAGGGGACTTGGGGAAAGTCTTGATATCTTGCTGTAAAAAACAGAAACATTAACTCTCACGAGAACTGCTGCCATTTTTATTTGGAAAGTGCTATATAGTTAATTATTTTTGCAGATGATTAACAGATAAATTCCTCACGTCCAGAAATTTATTTTAGAATTTTTGAGGTTCCAGATCTTGCGCTAGCTTCAGATTACTACAGACTGTTCTGTTTTTTACAGATTCTGTTTTTCGTGTGTTGTTTGCTTATTTTGATGAATCTATGGCTAGTAAAATAGTTTATAAACCATAGATAAGTTGGAATAAAGTAGGTTTAACACTAATATAAATAAAGGATTATTTCATTACAGTACCTTGAAGTGGTCTTTTGTTTTCTTTCGCTAACGGAGCTCACGAGATTTTCTACTTTGAGTTTTGTGTTGTGAAGTTTTCAAGTTTTGGGTAAAGATTTGATGGATTATGGAACAAGGAGTGTCAAGAGCCTAAGCTTGGGGATGATGATGGCACCCCCAAGATAATCTAAGGACACCTAAAAGCTAAAGCTTGGGGATGCCCAGGAAGGCATCCCCTCTTTTCGTCTACTTCTATCGGTAACTTTACTTGGAGCTATATTTTTATTCACCACATGATATGTGTTTTGCTTGGAGCGTCTTGTATGATTTGAGTCTTTGCTTTTTAGTTTAACACAATCATCCTTCCTGTACACACCTTTTGAGAGATCCATATACATGATTTGGAATTTGTTAGAATACTCTATGTGCTTCGCTTATATCTATTGAGTTATATAGTTTTGCTCTAGTACTTCACTTATATCTTTTAGAGCATGGTGGTGGATTTGTTTTATAGAAATATTGATCTCTCATGCTTCACTTAGATTATTTTGCGAGACTCAAATAGCATGGTAATTTGCTTAAATAATCCTAATATGCTAGGTATTCAAGATTAGTAAAAAATTTCCTATGAGTGTTTTGAATACTAAGAGAAGTTTGATGCTTGATGATTGTTTTGAGATATGGAGGTTATAATATCAAAGTCGTGCTAGTTGAGTAGTTGTGAATTTGAGAAGTGCTTGTGTTGAAGTTTGCATGCCCCGTAGCATGCACGTATGGTAAACGTTATGTAACAAATTTGAAACATGAGGTGTTTTTTTATTGTCTTCCTTATGACTGGCGGTCGGGGATGAGCGATGGTCTTTTTCTTGGGACCCCGACACATAAGTCGTGATCACCGAATGCACGTGTACAGTGATCCCAGAGATCAATGCTCACTGAACACACAGAAGCTGAATAACAAGAGTTTGACATCCATACATACCGTCTTACATAAATTATGACCATTATGGTCAAGTCTTGAGTATAACTTCGCAGCGGAAATCTTCGTCGATAACTTGGACCCATGCCATCTGCCTTAACCCTACAGGCATTCTGACTGGGAAGCATCCTAGCTCGCATGTTCGTCACTGAAGTATTCTTGTTCATATCATGTTCTTTCATGCCTGGCCAATAAAATAACCAGTGGCAAGCCAATCAGTACTTTGAATGTACTCGCAAGCAACCCATATTTTGGCTCAAGATACAACAATGCATGACATAGGTAAATTTTTGCAGAAAGCTAATTTTATTGTGTTATGACATGTTCAATAACTGGTAAACCATGCATCATATGGATTCAAGTAACCATAGGGGCTGGTTACAGATATCAACATAAAGGGAGTGGGCTCCAACCCAACTCATCCATGTCAAGTCCTTTGACTTGACCCAAGTAGTACTTCCCACACACACTGGTTCGTAAACAAGTGGACGTAGCCCAAGAGCGGTTACCCAACTGTCCTTGACCATGGACACGGCTATTCGAATAGTTTTACACTCTGTAGACGTTGCACACTTTACCCACAAGATCCGGGGAACTTCCATGTCATCCACGACCCGCGGTACCTCAAGTACCCAGGGTAAGCACCCAATCACTATCTTTCCCTAGAGACACTAACATGGAGTCCACTCATTGGCAGTAACCCCCGTGCCCAACATTTCACAACTTAAATTTGTGGAGCCTCGCTCCCATATTCATCACATACCACTGGCACGGGGTACCAACGGTGTGTCCGGTGCCCCATAAAAATGTTCTTGGCCGCCCTACCTGGCACGACCCCATCCCGAGAGAGAGCACCAACTCTCCCCATCACTAGTAATGTGGGCTCCAAGCTAGTATCGGCCTAGGTAATCAATAATGCCCTTTCCCATATAAGGGTAGAGTGGTTGCGCATGTAAGGTTGGAATAACGGTCGCAACTTAAACCAATCCATTTTTGAAAGCAACACACACACTTGCCTCGGTACACCACTTCGTCATCAAGCGGTTACCCATCTCATTATCTCCCTCGGGCATAAGTGGCACCCGGCGGGGTTTTCGGAAAGTCCTTTGAAAATACTTTGTCTCCATCACCATGCATATTCCCGTCCCTTTTTGCGTAGCAACTACTTTAGCATCCTATCTACTCCCACTAGCATAACCCTCATAAGGAGGTAGGGTCATGCACAATGCAAGTATCAACGAGGAAGTAATAGAGGCAACCCATCAAAGTGGCTACCACCTCATCATGATTCCGTTGCAACAACAATATGGTGCTATATGACATGCATAAAAAGGGTTTCATAGACATGGTCAAAGGGCTGCTTGCCTGGTTCATCAGAGTCTTCAAGTCTTCTGGTCCTTCTCCAAGTACTCTGTCTACTTCGTCAACCAACGTGGAAACAATCATAATAAGCAACACAACAAGGCAGGAAATAAAAGTGCTCTAAAAATATTGATTTTACTTTTCTAGGACATCTCTGCTTATATGAAAATTAACCAGAGTGGTTTCATAGGAATTTGGGCAGTGGATATTTCTAAACATTTTGATATGACGGAATCAAGGGGTTTATGGATTTGCAAGAAGTGTACAGAAACATATTTTTGAAAAATGAGCAAAGGCACCCATTTAACAAACCATGATTTTAGAAGCATCTAGGAGTTGGTTTCACTGGATTTGGAGTTCAAATGAATTCCCTATGAATTGGCAAAGTTGAAAAATATGAAGAAATGGCTCATTATATTGTGTGACACATAAAGTATTAAGAAAAATGTGCATAAACTTAGTTATGAACTTAGAAGCATCTAGAAATTTGAATCATGGCATTTGGATCAAATTTGATCTCTCTATGATTTTCTAAAGTTCATCACAGAAATGGGAAAATGGGATTTCATAAACATTTCTGAAGAAAATGTTTTTGGAAAAATGTGCAAATAGCTCCATGTGATAGATCATGAATTTAGGAACTACTAGAAAATTGAATCATCAAATTTGGATATCATTTGAATTATTTGTGGATTTTACAAGTTTACAGAAAAAAAGAAAAGAAAAGGGAAAGGGTTTTACCCTTATCCTGCGCACAGGGTGGGAGATAGCAGTGGGCCGGCCCAGCGGCTCAGCTGCGCGGGTGGCAGGGGCGATGTCGAAGGCGCCCAGAAGGAGTACGCCTTCGCTGCAGGGACGCGGGAGAGAGCGAACCCACCTCCACTTGCCAGCATGGCCCGGTGGCTGGGCCACTAATGAGCGGGGCCCACCTGCAGGGCCTTCGTCTTCGTCTTCCTCCCACACGCTCGCCTGGCCGAGGGAGGAAAGAGCCCCGACGACGACTGCCGGCGCTACGGGGCACCTCCGGCGACGCTCTGGTTATGGATGGGCTCAGGAGGTTGTGCCGCATCCACCTAGGTGCTTTGCGCACGCCGAAGAGGGCCGTAGCGGCGACGGCTTGGATGGCTGCGGAGGATGCCGTCGGCCATCTTTGGCCACGAGCGCGCAGCGTTCCCGGGGATGAACGATGGCAATGGAGGGCCTCGAGGTGGTGGTATGAGGGTATTGGAGTGGTTAGGGAGAGAAGGGAGGCTCGGGATACCCCGAATTTAAGCGGGGGTTCGGGGCGGCAATGGCGGCAGAGGAGGAGGAAGAAGGAACGGGAGGGGGAGTGGGTTGGTCCTGGAGGTGTAAGGGAGAGAGGAGGGTCCAGGAGAGTCGAGATAGAGCTCGGGGGTGGCTCCATATGGCGAGGCCACGGATCACCATGGACGACGACCACGGCCGCGACCTAGGCAACGCCAGGGCCGAACGGGCGCTTTGGGGCGTGTCTGAGGTGCTTGTGGGCGTGGTCCATGGCTCTTTTAGGGTAGAGGAGAAGGAGAGCGAGCTCGAGAAGGTCCCGCACGAGTGCGGCGACTGGCGGACGCGAGCGGCGCTCGGGCATGCGTGTCGGAGGTCGCCGGAGAGAGAAGCAGGAGGGGGCCGACCGCCTTGCGTGTCCCGGATGCCGAGGAAGCCTCGGGGTACACGACTCGTCCTACCCTAGGGTTTCTCGGACTCAGTAGTCGTGCCTTGAGCCTCGTGCAGTATTCTGAGTTTTCCGCAGGTGTTGCTACGTCTCTTGTAGTTGTTCGATGAAACGATCCAGGTTGAGCCTGAAGATTCTTCAACAACTTGTCGCCTGTTGAAGTGATGGGGTGAAGGTGGCTCCTCGTAGCAGGTATTGACTCGGTCTTCTGTTGTCTTCTTAATCATGACGACCCATTTTGCCTTCTAAGGCGTCGACGGTACCAGGTAGGTAATCCCTTATGCAATGATATTAACAAGGCATAGTAGAGGTCCAACATGTCGGTTACGTTGATGAAAACATCGACACCAAGAGCGGGGAACGAAGAGGACCGTTTTCCTGCTCACTATAGTGAGGCGGACCAAATGGCGAGGTTCTCATCCACCGGTGGTTGTCGATACAACAACGGTAAGGACATGGTTGCTCCATTAGCGATGTACATCATGATCTTGCATTTCCTATGCCCTGATCATCATAGGCTAAGGTCGCATCATCTTGGAGCAATGTCAAGGGTGTCACCATCTTCTGGGCCTTCATGTCCTTATTCCTCAAGGATGTATCTTCTGTTGGTATCGTCTTGTTGTGGTGTCGCCAATCTTGTGTTCAGAATAGGTGGGTGAGTGTTCGACAAGGAATCTTCCTTCTAGGTTACCCATGAGGGTTACAGGGAATCCTGTGGTCAGGGGCTTAAAGGTACTAGCGACCATAAGTTTTGAAGGGGAAGAAATCAATAAGGAAAATATACCTTAGTTTTTCAGAAAAACTTAGAGGGGAAGAGAAGCATAGATAGTTTTGAAAACTAGTAATAGTTTTCGAAATAGTTTTACCCTAACTAACGACCATGCTAACTAAGGCTTCCTACAGTCAGGATGGCTCTGATACCAGCTCTGTTGGGACCCCGACCCATAAGTTGTGATCACCGAATGCACGTGTACGGTGATCCCAGAGATCAATGCTCACTGAACACACAGAAGCTGAATAACAAGAGTCTTACATCCATACAAACGGTCTTACATAAATTATGACCATTATGGTCAAGTCTTGAGTATAACTTCACAGCGGAAATCTTCGTCTATAACTTGGACCCATGCCATCTGCCTTAACCCTACAGGCATTCTGACTGGGAAGCGTCCTAGCTCGCATGTTCATCACCGAAGTATTCTTCTTCATATCATGTTCTTTCATGCCTGGCCAATAAAATAACCAGTGGCAAGCCAATAAGTACTTTGAATGTACTCGCAAGCAACCCATATTTTGGCTCAAGATACAACAATGCATGACATAGGTAAATTTTTGCAGGAAGCTAATTTTATTTTGTTATGACATGTTCAATAACTGGTAAACCATGCATCATATGGATTCAAGTAACCATAGGGGCTAGTTACAGATATCAACATAAAGGGAGTGGGCTCCAACCCAACTCATCCATGTCAAGTCCTTTGACTTGACCCAAGTAGTTCTTCCCACACACACTGGTTTGTAAACAAGTGGACGTAGCCCAAGAGCGGTTACCCAACTGTCCTTGACCATGGACACGGCTATTCGAATAGTTTTACACTCTGCAGAGGTTGCACACTTTACCCACAAGATCCTGGGAACTTCCGTGTCATCCACGACCCGCGGTACCTCAAGTACCCG
The DNA here is from genome assembly GCF_002162155.2 of Triticum dicoccoides. NCBI lineage: Eukaryota > Viridiplantae > Streptophyta > Magnoliopsida > Poales > Poaceae > Triticum > Triticum dicoccoides. The sequence goes on along the minus strand of NC_041386.1, from coordinate 245,917,361 downwards.
GGGTAAGCACCCGATCACTATCGATTGGTAGTAACCACTGTGCCCAACATCTCACAACTTAAATTTGTGGAGCCTCGCTCCCATATTCATCACATACCACTGGCACGGGGTAACAACGGTGTGTCCGGTGCCCCATAAAAATGTTCTTGGCCGCCCTACCTAGCATGACCCCGTCTCGAGAGAGAGCACCAACTCTCCCCCGTCACTAGTAATGTGGGCTACAAGCTAGTATCGGCCTAGGTAATCAATAATGCCCTTTCCCATATAAGGGTAGAGTGGTTGCGCATGTAAGGTTGGAATAATGGTCACAACTTAAACCAATCCATTTTTGAAAGCAACACACACACTTGCCTCGGTACACCACTTCGTCATCAAGCGGTTACCCATCTCATTATCTCCCTCGGGCATAAGTGGCACCCGGCGGGGTTTTCGAAAAGTCCTTTGAAAATACTTTGTCTCCATCACCATGCATATTCCCGTCCCTTTTTGCGTAGCAACTACTTTAGCATCCTATCTACTCCCACCGGCATAACCCTCATATGGATGTAGGGTCATGCACAATGCAAGTGTCACATCCCTAGTTCTGGCCTGTCCTATGCCTGCGTCCATCTGAGCATCATGTTTAAATTTTTGAAACCTGAACTGAGGAATTTTGGAAGCCTCAAAAACTTAAATAAAAGAAGGGCAAAAACCCTTCAAATCTCATTCATTGCTCCAAAATGCTCTTCTTAAATGTTTGATAATTTTTGGTAAGGGTTCTGGTCCCAACCAAAATATTGAACATTTTTAAGGATTTATTTTTGGGACTTTGAATTTAAATCAATAGCTATTTGAATTTGAATTATATTCATATAACTAGAATATAATTTCAAATACCCCTGAAATATTTTATGAGCTTTTGGAAAAGTCCATATAGCAAAATAAAAATATTCAGAGGAGCTTTTGGCATTGTTTGAATTGTTTTAAATTCAAAACAGTGGCAAAAGATTAAATAAAATAAAACAAACAGAACAATAAAACAGGAGAGAGAGGAAACCTACCTGGGCCACTTACCCGCAGCATACCTGGCGCCACCAACCGGCCCAGCCGGCCCAGCCCATCTCCACCCCCTCCCATGTCGTCTTCCTCCCTCGCCAGAAGGACAGAGGCGAGGCGTGGCACGCGCCCGAGAGGCCTCGGCCACCTCCTGCTTCCTCCTCGACGCCCGGAGACGCCACGCACCTCCCTGCCTCTCTTCCTCACTCTCCCGCGTCCTCATCCTCTCCCCGAAACACTCTCCCCTCCTCTGTTCTCCTCACCCGAACGGAGCCGCCGCCACCGACGAGAGCCACCGTGGCTACCGGCCACCCCACGCCTCACCGACGCCCCAGGAAGCTCCGCCCCGACCCCCTCTTCCTCCCCACCGATCCACGGCCCTCCGGAAGCCCTACAGCGTCGCCCTCAAGCTCGCCCCTAACCTTCGGCCGCCGGCGAACTTTCGAGGATTCGCGAGCTCCAGCCCCTCCCCGGCCTCGCCGTTGCCTCCACCAGATCCGTTGTGAGCTACTCTTCCATTCCCCCTCCTCCTCGCGCTCGTTCCCGTACTCTAGCCGCCCTAACCACCTTGCCGAGCGCTCCTCGCCGCCGGCCATGGCACCGCCGTGGCCACAGGTGTCTTAGCTCACGTCTGAGCATGCCCTCAGGCTCGAGATGTTCCCAGGAGCCGAAAACCCCCATCGGTTCGTCCGTAGCCGCACCATAGCATCGTCTTAGGCGATGCCCGAGCTCCGGTCGCCGCCTCTCTCGCCGTAGTTGCCGCTACCGGTCACCCTAGCCGCGGCCACAGCCACCGCTGGACGCGCCGCGTCGCGGACGTTCTAATGAGCCAAACCGCGCGCCAAACCATCGCCCCTAGCTCAAATCCGAGCCGCGCCGCCGTGCGGAATGGTCGCCGCCGGCGATACTCCGGCGACTGCCGATGGGGCACGCTTAATTAGTGTTAATGGCCCCACTAATTAAACCCACAGCCACTGACAGTGGGCCCCACCCCTGGTCAAACCCCAGTCAGCGCTGGGTTTGACCGGGATTAGCTCCTGTGTCACTGACGTGTGGCCCCCACACATCAGGTTTGACCTGGGGCGCCCAGTTGACCCTGCTGACGTCACTGTGACGTGGTGCTGACGCCATAATCATTTCTGGATTTAATATTATTCAGGAAATTCCAGAAAATGCCTAAAACTTCTAAAAATCATAGAAAATTAACCGTAACTCCAAATTAAATAAATTATATATGAAAAATTATCAGAAAAATTCAAGGAATCCATCTGTACCACTTTCATGCATGTTAGAGCAACTTATAGCTGCTGTTTAGCACAAATCAATTAAATGGCATTTGAATAATCACATATGGAGTTTGAATTTGAATCTTGTATTCAAACCAACTTCATTTAATCTGTTGCTAGTTGCATTAGCCCAAAACACATTCATTTTGCCATGTCATGATCATGCATCATATTGTGCATTGCATTGATTGTGTTCCCTTCTGTGTTGCCGGTATTTGTCCCCTCTCGATAGACGTGATACCGATGATGTGATCATTGACACTGATGAAGACTCAATGTTATCTTCAGAAGTGCCAGGCAAGCAAAACCCCCTTGTTCATTTCGATACAATCCTACTCTCTCGCTCCTGCTCTCTTTTAATGCATTAGGGCAACAACGATTCATCTGTTACTTGCTGCGGTAGCTGAACCCCTTTATCCTCTGCATGACCTGTCATTCCACAGTAAATAGATGAAACACACTAGCATGAGTAGGAGTTTTTTGAGCCCTGATGTGCCTACTCATTTATGTTTGTTTGTCATGCCTGCTACTTCTTAGAGTTGAGTCGGGTCTGATTCATCGGGGATGAATCAGAGGCGTGTGAACCTGTCCTACTGTGTGTGAGCTAAGTGTGTGAATACGATTTGGTAAAGGTAGCGGTGAGAGGCCATGTAGGAGTACATGGTGGGTTGTCTCATTGCAGCCGTCCTCAAGAACTGAGTTCTGTGTTTGTGATCCATGATTCAGCTACTACCACGCATTGGGCCCGAAACCAATGGACCCTCTCGGCTTCTTGATCACCCTTGTCCTCTGTCCGGGAGTTGCAAGTAGTTTCTGGTGTTTGTAGTATGCTGGAGGCCGTGGGCAGCGCTGACCGGAGGGGTGGGCTGTGATGCGGTAGGCACGTGGCACGGTGTACCGGGCGCCCGTTTGGTGTCTCGGGAACCCTGTTCACATCGTTTGGCGCTGTGAGCGAAACTCCGTCCGGATCTCCTCATGGATGGAACCCGAATAGGCGATAAACCTGGACTAGAGACTCGAGTGTTTAGGCAGGCCGTGGCCGACACCCACGTTGGGCTTCCGCTTGAAGGTTGCCGAGTACATGTCGTGTAAACGGCGGTAAGTGGTGAGAGCGTGTGTGAAGAAGTACACCCCTGCAGGGTTAATATGATCTATTCGAATAGCCGTGTCCGCGAAAAAGGACTTCTGGGTTGCTTATATCAGTTCATAGACAAGTGAAAGTGGATACTCTAAAATACGCAAGATAAGCGTGAGTGCTATGGATGGCGTTCTCGTAGGGAGACGGGAGCGGTTCCATAGTGGTGTATTGGTTGGTGAATATGTGGACTCGTGTGCGCCACCTCAAAAGAGTTACTTGCAGTCGTAGTTCAGGTTAGCCACCGAGTCAAAGCTGGCTTGCTGCAGTTAAACCCCACCATCCCTTTGTTGATAATGATGCATATGTAGATAGTTCTGATGTAAGTCTTGCTGGGTACATTTGTACTCACGTTTGCCTATTTTATGTTTTTGCAGAGAGACTTCAGTCTGACTAGTAATTCCGCGTGGTCTTCGACGTTTAGCTTGTTACCTCAGCTACGATCTTGTGCCCTCGGCAGGATCTGGTAGATAGTCAGGCTTCTCAGCCTTTTTCATTTATAGATGTCTGTACTCAGACATGATAGCTTCCGCTTGTGCTTTGATTTGTATGCTCTGAATGTTGGGTCGTGAGACCCCTGTTTGTAATATCTCGCTCCTCGGAGCCTATTGAATAAATACTTGAGTTGTAGAGTCATGTTGTGATGCCATGTTGTATTTGCACATATCGAGCATATTGTGTGTATGTTATTTCTATGCTTGGTATGTGTGGGATCTGACTATCTAGTTGTTTATCTTTAGTAGCCTCTCTTACCAGGAAATGTCTCCTAGTGTTTCCACCGAGCCATGGTAGCTTGCTACTGCTCCGGAACACTTAGGCTGGCCGGCATGTGTCCTTCTTCGTTCCTGTGTCTGTCCCTTCGGGGAAATGTCACGCGATGAATACCGGAGTCCTATTAGCCTGCTACAGCCCGGTTCACCGGAGTCCTGCTAGCCCAGTGCTACAGCCTGGATTCACCCGCTGATGACCGACACGTTCGATGCTGGGTCATGGATGCCTGTCCCTGTAAGTCTGTGCCACTTTGGGTTTACGACTAGCCATGTCAGCCCGGGCTCCTTATCATATGGATGCTAGCGACACTGTCATATACGTGTGCCAAAAGGTGCAAACGGTCCCGGGCTAAGGTAAGGCGACACCCGTGGGAATACCGTGCGTGAGGCCGCAAAGTGATATGAGGTGTTACATGCTAGATCGATGTGGCATTGAGTCGGGGTCCTGACAGCATTGGTATCAAAGCTTGACTGCCTGTAGGATTACCAAGCCAAACTGGTCGAAGTTGAGTCTAGAAATTCTTAGTTATATAAGGGAATTGATTGTGGGATGGAACGTAAGGCTCTTTTTACTCCTTATACCTCATGGCCTTCTGATCTGAGTCATCATCTTCTCTTCTACGGGGATTAAGAACTAGGCTATCTCTTCTTTCTATTAGGATCACGTGTTGCTAATCTGTAGACTTATAAGATTGTTGGACTTAAGCCTCGTTTCAGTTCCTACTACTTCTGTATGATTACTGTTGATCTCGGAACCTTGATACTGTGATGTTGAGTGGTTATGCCACCATTTTGTGATTGTCTCAAATCTTTTTGAGCATTTACAGCCGTTATGCTGTCCGAGTCATCCCAGGTCTCTAAACAGTCTGATGCATTTGCAAATCCTTTCCTTCCGTCTCCGATGTCCCTTTTGGTCGGAATAAGCACACTAATCGGTAGGTTGAGGTACTTTGTTACCTCGGCGTAGATGTTGGAGCTATTATTATGACCTTAGGTGTTTAGGAAGTCACCTAGCAATTTAGCAATGCTTTTGTATCCCCAGTGTGATGATTCTGGCCATTATTTTTGAAAGCATCCCGTGATGTTATTAGTTAGTAGGCATTCTATTTCTGGGGTTTGAACCCGAGATTCACTCTACTTACTTCATGTTGATAGTGTTTGCTAGTTCCTTCAGGATATTAGTAACTTTGCGATAGTCCTCGAGGTCCGTGGTATTTCCTTCTTCCAAATACTATGAACCGCTTATGGCAGATGTTTATTGGATCAAAAGATCACAATTAGAGTACTCTTGAGGAGATCTCCATTCATAAATCGTGACTCTGCCAGTCCTACCTCTCTGCATGGGTTATCTGGAAGAAATGTTGATCTCGCTCGACATACTAATCTATGCATCCACAACTCAGAAAATTATATGTTCCTTTGAGTTGTCCCTCTTTAGTTGTCTACTGACCTTCGTCTATCAATTGATAGTCAAGGGTATGCATGCATTCGTTTATCGATGCCTATTACCCTTATGGTCCGTCAAGCCATTCTGTCCTGAATGACTTGGAGAAACAAACTCCAGTACCTCATCCATATCTAGGATTGGGTCAAAGTAGTTGTATTCCGCAGATCAAATGCCAATCCAGCTTTTGGTTCTGTTCTACCTTGGAGTATTACCCCCTTTATGTCAGAATTGTCATGAGAACTGCACCAACTCTCATGAATTTTGACGTAGTGATACTTCTCACCATCATTAGTCATTCCTCGGCCCTCGTGTTGATGCAACCGGAATACCGACAACTGAATTGTGATGTGTGAAATCAATACTCCCAGCAACCTCGTTGCTTGGTAGTTAAAGGATAATAATTTCATTCTTAGCATGTTGGTTTTTGAATCATCCTTCTAAGACTGATCGTGCTACCTAGTCCTTATTTTGGTGCACCCTTCGATTGATGAGTTAGGATCTTGTCAAGTCCTCACTCATTTGATCATATCGTCTTGCCCTCAAAAGCGAGATTGTTCTCGAGCTTAGTAACATACCGGTGGTTCGTGATTTTCTGAATGTCTTCTCGGAAGTATCACCAGGTTGTCACCTGACCGTTATGTTGAGCTCGTGATCAAATTGGTTTCTTATGAACCACCTTCTCTCCAAGAATCGGTGTTAGATATCCCTGAGCTAGTTGGTTAAGCTAGACAACAACTTGGAGAGTTGGAAGATAAAAGCTTGTCTGACTTAGTTCGTTCCAAAGGGATATTCTTGTGTAGTGTGTGTTGAAGAAAGATGATATCTTCATCGATTGGTCCCTGTGATCAGTTGTTGGACCTATTGTCTTATCAATCCTTTGATTTGAGTGTGGGCCATCGTCAAGTCAAATCAGTACCAACGATGCTCGTAATGTTGTCTTACTCGTGGTTGATCCCTCGAGCATACACCATTATATCTTTTGGGTCTGACCAATGCTATCACCGTGTTCGCATGATGGTGGAAGTCCAGTGATAAGGAAACCCAGATGAATTGCTGTTGAGCCCATCGACAACATCATTGTCTCCTCCATGATTTTGTTGAACATTAAGCTAGTGTTGGAAACTTTTGAAAGCATTTCTTCATGCTAGCTCATGAAGCATGTCGGTTGTAAGGAGTGACTTCCTCTTATACACGTGCATTTGGTGAAAGTTGCCGCCGTGAATTTGAGAAAGTTAGTTTTGCTTCCTCTGGAATCATCCCAAATCAGTCATGCATACGTGCGAAGTATTTTGTGGTTCGGAGACTTGCAACCTCCATTCCATAGGTGTCCCGAGCACACCAAGCCACTGATTGATTTGTTCAAGGAGAAGGAGTTCCTTCATAAGAGCTAATCCGGACTTATGTAGGGATTTCGATACCCTCGTTGATGGTTCCCCCTCCTGAACTCGGTAGTGTTTTATTATAAGACTACTTTGTGGTCATGCTTGTCTGGAACAACGTGTTCACATGTTTGTAGCAGAACCAGCTCATGTTTTGGAGCTTACTATCGTAGTTCATTTCCCAAGAATCTCGCAACGTCATCTCGTCGATTTGTGTTGCAAACTTTCGTTTTTCTTCCTAGACTCGATGAGTCTGGAATATCCTGACACCAACCAGATCTGAACCTCAAGCAGATGTGATGGTTGGAACATTTCCCAAGAACTATATATTGCTCTCTCGATAACCGCTAAGGTTGATGTCGTGGCCAACACACCCATCCGGTAGACCTATTATTATAGTATCTTATTTGAGGAAGTTGGCCACCTTCCCATAAGGACTTCGTAGGATTTACTCCCTAGTTGTGCCTTATGATTTTTTGTCTTTCCGAAGTCCGACCTTTACTTGATGTTCTAGATACCAGACCATTTCTATGAATGGGTTACACTAGCACATCAAGGAGAACATTAGAAGCGGAGTGCTAAATGTCTCTCGGTCGATCATCCAGATTTTGTTCCTTGGCTTCGCTAAGGTGTAATCTGAGAAGGTGTTATCTTCCTTTGCGTCTGCATCATCCATCATTAGCCATCATGGTAGTATGTTGTGTTGCCAGGATCCTTGACACGGATATTGGTAAAATCCTGATGAATATGGAAATGCTCAAGTTCTTGAGAGCACGCACAAGCGCTAGGTGTTATCATCGACACTAACTGGAGTGCTCTCAGTTTCCTCGGCAATGCTATAACCATTCCAATAGTGGAATAACTCTCTATTGTTGAGCCTCTCCCCAGTTACTAGAATCATTCCCAGCATTTGCATTTTGTTCCGAGCTTGCACCGCCAATGTGCCATTCTACCATGGGTCCCTTCCATTTCCGGTGATAAGCAAAAATCATCCATTGCGTTGTCTTCAACAAGGTAATCCACATCATCCAAGTCCGAGTATGCCATTCTACCGACCCCCTCCAAACGATCGTTGTGAATTGCCTTAGGCTGGTATGAAGAGTTTCAATGATCTTTGAATCAAAAGTAATTCTTTTTGCCACTTAAGGTAATAATCTACGAATCACCCTCCTCCAGGATGTTTCGTCGTGGTATCATGGCAACTCAACTCCTCGCTACGTTGACAATCGTTTACCACCTTCTTAGGTGTGGAATTGTTGTCTACCTAGTGAACCTTCGTCATCCGTTTCTTTCCACCCCTCTTGATGTGTATCTCGTGTCTCAACCCGAGAGATGGTTCTATGTCTCATTCCGTGAGTTAATCCTGAGTTGTTCGATCTTCGAGGAGATCGACCCTTCTAGAGTCTCCTTCTCTCCAGGTCATGTTGGCAGGATTTCTCAGAGCAAGACTTCAAGACAATAATGGTGATTGAATCAACGTTCATTTGAAGTGCAACCTGGATCGTGAAGATTATGTTAGTTGGCGTTTTCCTTTCGTCTTACCCTACGCTTGAATCTCGGGTCGAGATTCTTGTTTAGTGGGGGTGAGTTGTCACATCCCTAGTTCTGGCCTGTCCTATGCCTGCTTCCATCTGAGCATCATGTTTAAATTTTTGAAACCTGAACTGAGGAATTTTGGAAGCCTCAAAAACTTAAATAAAAGAAGGGCAAAAACCCTTCAAATCTCATTCATTGCTCCAAAATGCTCTTCTTAAATGTTTGATAATTTTTGGTAAGGGTTCTGGTCCCAACCAAAATATTGAACATTTTTAAGGATTTATTTTTGGGACTTTGAATTTAAATCATTAGCTATTTGAATTTGAATTATATTCATATAACTAGAATATAATTTCAAATACCCCTGAAATATTTTATGAGCTTTTGGAAAAGTCCATATAGCAAAATAAAAATATTCAGAGGAGCTTTTGGCATTGTTTGAATTGTTTTAAATTCAAAACAGTGGCAAAAGATTAAATAAAATAAAACAAACAGAACAATAAAACAGGAGAGAGAGGAAACCTACCTGGGCCACTTACCCGCAGCCTACCTGGCGCCACCAACTGGCCCAGCCGGCCCAGCCCATCTCCACCCCCTCCCCTGTCGTCTTCCTCCCTCGCCAGAAGGACAGAGGCGAGGCGTGGCGCGCACCCGAGAGGCCTCGGCCACCTCCTGCTTCCTCCTCGACGCCCGGAGACGCCACGCACCTCCCTGCCTCTCTTCCTCACTCTCCCGCGTCCTCATCCTCTCCCCGAAACACTCTCCCCCTCCTCTGTTCTCCTCACCCGAACGGAGCCGCCGCCACCGACGAGAGCCACCATGGCTACCGGCCACCCCACGCCTCACCGACGCCCCAGGAAGCTCCGCCCCGACCCCCTCTTCCTCCCCACCGATCCACGGCCCTCCGGAAGCCCTGCAGCGTCGCCCTCAAGCTCGCCCCTAACCTTCGGCCGCCGGCGAACTTTCGAGGATTCGCGAGCTCCAGCCCCTCCCCGGCCTCGCCGTTGCCTCCACCAGATCCGCTGTGAGCTACTCTTCCATTCCCCCTCCTCCTCGCGCTCGTTCCCGTACTCTAGCCGCCCTAACCACCTTGCCGAGCGCTCCTCGCCGCCGGCCATGGCACCGTCGTGGCCACAGGTGTCTTAGCTCGCGTCTGAGCATGCCCTCGGGCTCGAGATGTTCCCAGGAGCCGAAAATCCCCATCGGTTCGTCCGTAGCCGCACCATAGCATCGTCTTAGGCGATGCCCGAGCTCCGGTCGCCGCCTCTCTCGCCGTAGTTGCCGCTACCGGTCACCCCAGCCGCGACCACAGCCACCGCTGGACGCGCCGCGGCGCGGACGTTCTAATGAGCCAAACCGCGCGCCAAACCATCGCCCCTAGCTCAAATCCGAGCCGCGCCGCCGTGCGGAATGGTCGCCGCCGGTGATACTCCGGCGACTGCCGACAGGGCACGCTTAATTAGTGTTAATGGCCCCACTAATTAAACCCACAGCCATTGACAGTGGGCCCCACCCCTGCTCAAACCCCAGTCAGCGCTGGGTTTGACCGGGATTAGCTCCTGTGTCACTGACATGTGGCCCCCACACGTCAGGTTTGACCTGGGGCGCCCAGTTGACCCTGCTGACGTCACTGTGACGTGGTGCTGACGCCATAATCATTTCTGGATTTAATATTATTCAGGAAATTCCAGAAAATGCCTAAAACTTCTAAAAATCATAGAAAATTAACCGTAACTCCAAATTAAATAAATTATATATGAAAAATTATCAGAAAAATTCAAGGAATCCATCTGTACCACTTTCATGCATGTTAGAACAACTTATAGCTGCTGTTTAGCACAAATCAATTAAATGGCATTTGAATAATCACATATGGAGTTTGAATTTGAATCTTGTATTCAAACCAACTTCATTTAATCTGTTGCTAGTTGCATTAGCCCAAAACACATTCATTTTGCCATGTCATGATCATGCATCATATTGTGCATTGCATTGATTGTGTTCCCTTCTGTGTTGCCGGTATTTGTCCCCTCTCGATAGACGTGATACCGATGATGTGATCGTTGACACTGATGAAGACTCAATGTTATCTTCAGAAGTGCCAGGCAAGCAAAACCCCCTTGTTCATTTCGATACAATCCTACTCTCTCGCTCTTGCTCTCTTTTAATGCATTAGGGCAACAACGATTCATCTGTTACTTGCTGCGGTAGCTGAACCCCTTTATCCTCTGCATGACCTGTCATTCCACAGTAAATAGATGAAACCCACTAGCATGAGTAGGAGTTGTTTGAGCCCTGATGTGCCTACTCATTTATGTTTGTTTGTCATGCCTGCTACTGCTTAGAGTTGAGTCGGGTCTGATTCATCGGGGATGAATCAGAGGCGTGTGAACCTGTCCTACTGTGTGTGAGCTAAGTGTGTGAATACGATTTGGTAAAGGTAGCGGTGAGAGGCCATGTAGGAGTACATGGTGGGTTGTCTCATTGCAGCCGTCCTCAGGAACTGAGTTCTGTGTTTGTGATCCATGATTCAGCTACTACCACGCATTGGGCCCGAAACCAATGGACCCTCTCGGCTTCTTGATCACCCTTGTCCTCTGTCCAGGAGTTGCAAGTAGTTTCTGGTGTTTGTAGTATGCTGGAGGCCGTGGGCAGCGCTGACCGGAGGGGTGGGCTGTGATGCGGTAGGCACGTGGCACGGTGTACCGGGCGCCCGTTTGGTGTCTCGGGAACCCTGTTCACATTGTTTGGGGCTGTGAGCGAAACTCTGGTCGGATCTCCTCATGGATGGAACCCGAATAGGCGATAAACCTGGACTAGAGACTCGAGTGTTTAGGCAGGCCGTGGCCGACACCCACGTTGGGCTTCCGCTTGAAGGTTGCCGAGTACATGTCGTGTAAACGGCGGTAAGTGGTGAGAGCGTGTGTGAAGAAGTACACCCCTGCAGGGTTAATATGATCTATTCGAATAGCCGTGTCCGCGGAAAAGGACTTCTGGGTTGCTTATATCAGTTCATAGACAAGTGAAAGTGGATACTCTAAAATACGCAAGATAAGCGTGAGTGCTATGGATGGCGTTCTCGTAGGGAGACGGGAGCGGTTCCATAGTGGTGTATTGGTTGGTGAATATGTGGACTCGTGTGCGCCACCTCAAAAGAGTTACTTGCAGTCGTAGTTCAGGTTAGCCACCGAGTCAAAGCTGGCTTGCTGCAGTCAAACTCCACCATCCCCTTTGTTGATAATGATGCATGTGTAGATAGATCTGATGTAAGTCTTGCTGGGTACATTTGTACTCACGTTTGCCTATTTTATGTTTTTGCAGAGAGACTTCAGTCTCACTAGTAGTTCCGCTTGGACTTCGACGTTTAGCTTGATACCTCAGCTACGATCTTGTGCCCTCGGCAGGATCTGATAGATAGTCAGGCTTCTCAGCCTTTTTCATTTATAGATGTCTGTACTCAGACATGATAGCTTCCGCTTGTGCTTTGACTTGTATGCTCTGATTGTTGGGTCATGAGACCCATGTTTGTAATGTCTCGCTCCTCGGAGCCTATTGAATAAACTACTTGAGTCGTAGAGTCATTTTGTGATGCCATGTTGTATTGCACATATCGAGCATGTTGTGTGTATGTTATTGAAATGCTTGGTATGTGTGGGATCTGACTATCTAGTTGTTTATCTTTAGTAGCCTCTCTTACCGGGAAATGTCTCCTAGTGTTTCCACCGAGCCATGGTAGCTTGCTACTGCTCCGGAACACTTAGGCTGGCCGGCATGTGTCCTTCTTCGTTCCTGTGTCTGTCCCTTCGGGGAAATGTCACGCGATGAATACCGGAGTCCTGTTAGCCTGCTACAGCCCGGTTCACCGGAGTCCTGCTAGCCCAGTGCTACAGCCTGGATTCACCCGCTGATGACCGACACGTTCGATGCTGGGTCATGGATGCCTGTCCCTGTAAGTCTGTGCCACTTTGGGTTTACGACTAGCCATGTCAGCCCGGGCTCCTTATCATATGGATGCTAGCGACACTGTTATACGTGTGCCAAAAGGCGCAAACGGTCCCGGGCTAAGGTAAGGCGACACCCGTGGGAATACCGTGCGTGAGGCCGCAAAGTGATATGAGGTGTTACATGCTAGATCGATGTCGCATTGAGTCGGGGTCCTGACAGCAAGTATCAATGAGGAAGTAACAGAGGCAACCCATCAAAGTGGCTACCACCTCATCATGATTCCGTTGCAACAACAATATTGTGCTATATGACATGCATAAAAAGGGTTTCATAGACATGGTCAAAGGGCTGCTTGCCTGGTTCATCAGAGTCTTCAAGTCTTATGGTCCTTCTCCAAGTACTCTGTCTACTTCGTGAACTAACGTTGAAACAATCATAATTAGCAACACAACAAGGCAGGAAATAAAAGTGCTCTAAAAATATTGATTTGACTTTTCTAGGACATCTCTGGTTATATGAAAATTAACCAGAGTGGTTTCATTGGAATTTGGGCAGTGGATATTTCTAAACATTTTGATATGATGGAATCAAGGGGTTTATGGATTTGCAAGAAGTGTACAGAAACATATTTTTGAAAAATGAGCAAAGGAGCCATTTAACATACCATGATTTTAGAAGCATCTAGGAGTTTGTTTCACTGGATTTGGAGTTCAAATGAATTCCCTATGAATTGGCAAAGTTGACAAATATGAAGAAATGGCTCATTATATTGTGTGTCACATAAAGTATTAATAAAAATGTGCATAAACTTGGTTATGAACTTAGAAGCATCTGGAAATTTGAATCATGGCATTTGGATCAAATTTGATCTCTCTGTGATTTTCTAAAGTTCATCACAGAAATGGAAAAATGGGATTTCATAAACATTTGTGAAGAAAATATTTCTGGAAAAATGTGCAAATAGCTCCATGTGATAGATCATGAATTTAGGAACTACTAGAAAATTGAATCATCAAAATTGGATATCATTTGAATTATTTGTGGATTTTACAAGTTTACAGAAAAAAAGAAAAGAAAAGGGAAAGGGTTTTACCCTTATCCTGCACACAGGGCAGGAGATAGCAGTGAGTCGGCCCAGCGGCTCAGCTGCGCGGGTGGCAGGGGCGATGTCGAAGGCGCCCAGAAGGAGTACGCCTTCACTGCGGGGACGCGGGAGAGAGCGAACCCGCCTCCACTTGCCAGCGTGGCCCGATGGCTGGGCCACTGACGAGCGGGGCCCACCTGTAGGGCCTTCCTCTTTGTCTTGCTCCCGCGCGCTCGCCTGGCCGAGGGAGCAGAGAGCCCCGACGACGACTGCCGGCGCTACGGGGCACCTCCGGTGATGCTCTGTTTATGGATGGGCTCAGGAGGTTGTGTCGCATCCACCTAGGTGCTTTGCATACGCCGACGAGGGCCGTAGCGGCGACGGCTTGGACGGCCGCGGAGGAGGCCGTCGGCCATCTTTGTCCACGAGCGCGCATCGTTCCCGGGGATGAACGACGGCAATGGAGGGCCTCGAGATGGTGGTATGAGGGTACTAGAGTGGTTAGGGAGAGAAGGGAGGCTCGGGATATCCCGAATTTAAGCGGGAGTCCAGGGCGGCAATGGCGGAAGAGGAGGAGGAAGAAGGACCGGGAGGGGGAGTGGGTTGGTCCTGGAGGTGTAAGGGAGAGAGGAGGGTTCAGGAGAGTAGAGATAGAGCTCTAAGGTGGCTCCATATGGCGAGGCCACGGATCACCGTGGACGACGACCACATCCGCGGCCTAGGCAACGCCAGGGCCGAACGGGCGCTTTGTGGCATGTCTGAGGTGCTCGTTGGCGTGGTCCATGGCTCTCTTAGGGTAGAGGAGAAGGAGAGCGAGCTCGAGAAGGTCCCGCACGAGTGCGGTGACCGGCGGACATGAGCGGCACTCGGGCACGCGTGTCAGAGGTCGCCGGAGAGAGAAGGAGGAGGGGGCCGACCGCCTTGCGTGTCCTGGACGTCGAGGCGGCCACGGCGTACACAAGGGGAAGGCCCTAGGTGGTCAGAAGCCTCAGGTAGGACGCGGCTACAGTGCCCTGGTGCACTGTAGCGCGCTCCAGAGCATGCATATGGCTGGCATTGGCATCTTTTTGGCACCCAGTGCGTGGCCACTAGTGTCTGGGGGGTCAGGGGAGGAGTAAGCAAAGGGGTGGTGGCCTTGGATGCCCTGGTGACCCAATGGGAGAGAGGTGGGGTTGAGAGAGAGAGAGAGGGAAATGGGCTGCCCAGAGAGAGAAAGTGGGGTTTTACCCCTCCAATAATTGAGCTGTGGATTTGCCATTGCCACTGGAGGTGGAAGGGGACTAGGAGGGGCTGTGGTAAAACTTTGAGCCCATGGAGATTAGTGGAAGAGGTAAAAATGGTGTTTTTGGAAAAATGGCAGAAGGTGTTTGTTGTTGGTTTGGGCAAGAAAATGAACTCCAATTGCTATCATACTTAACAGGATGGAATGACACTTAGAAATAGGGTGTGCCACCAAATTTGAGCTCATTTGGGCAAAGTTGCCAGTGCAACTTTTGTAAACCCTAGAAATCAGTAGAAATGGCTTTACCAAGATTTAGTCATACAAATCTGTTCTTCTTGATGCACCACTTAGTGTAGTGTCATCATTTGAGGTTCTAAACATGTCCACAAAAGTTGAGATCAAAAGGAGAAAGTTGCCAATGTAAAGTTGTTCAATCTTGGTTCTGGACAGGAAGGGTTTAGGGCACTTTGATCAAGTTAACTTGTTCTCCAACTTGTGCCACTTGGTCTAGATGATTTATTAGACCATTATAGCATGTGGACCAAGTTATAGAGCATTTGGACAAGTTTGATAATGTAAAGTTCTTCAAACTTGAAAAAGGACAGAAGTGGTTTTGAGAGGGTTTCATGGGGTTATTATATTCTCCATGACATGAGACTTGGCAAGATAATCAAACATGTCATATGTGACATGCTAGAATTTTCTTGGAATTTTTGGAGAATATTTCCTTTGTAAATATTTCAAAAGCTTGAAATATCCAAAAAGGGTTTTTGAGGGATTTGACCAATATTTTGAACATGACCATGTGTTAAAACTCTTATATATGGACAATATATGTCCACTGAGTTTCCCTAGGTTTTTCCCAAATATTTTTAAAGCATTAAAATAATTTTAACCTATTAAAGACCATTTCTGTACTTAAGAAAAAGCCTTTAAATAGAATAGTAAAATAACTTTTAAAATTATATTTTTGTGGTTTCTGGGTATCCTATATCTAATAGGAGTCAAACATATTTTTGGAAAGATTTTTACTACCCTGAATTAAGTACTTGCAGTACAAACCTCAATTCAGGGGTTTTTGGAAAACTAATTTTTGAAAATACTATTTGGCCAAATTATTTTTGTAATAAATTATTTTTATGTCCTATACACATGGCATGATCATTGGTTCAAGAGTTTGGAGCAAGGAGATGAAGTATAGGAGTTGGAGGATTTATTTGATTTTTAAAGCACTTGCAAACAACAGTCAAACATTCAATCAAAGCAAAGACAAAACACTCAAAAGTTTTTGTCAAACCATATTTTATCATTATTGTTAGCTTAAGTGTAGTGGCATGAAAATCAGGGTGTGACACTTTTCCTACCAATCTATCCCCCTAGGAGAATGCGCGTAGTGCCCAGGTTTTTGATGACTTGTAGATTTTTGCAATAAGTATGTGAGTTCTTTATGAATAATGTTGAGTCTATGGATTATACGCACTCTCACCCTTCCATCATTGCTAGCCTCTTATGTACCATGCATTGCCCTTTCTCACATTGAGAGTTGGTGCAAACTTCGCCGGTGCGTCCAAACCCCGTGATATGATACACTCTTTCACACATAAACCTCCTTATATCTTCCTCAAAACAGCTACCATACCTACCTATTATGGCATTTCCATAGCCATTCCGAGATATATTGCCATGCAACTTTCCACCATTCCGTTTATCATGACACATTCATCATTGTCATATTGCTTAGCATGATCATGTAGTTGACATAGTATTTGTGGCAAAGCCACCGTTCATAATTCTTTCATACATGTCACTCTTGGTTCATTGCATATCCCGGTACACCACCGGAGGCATTCATATATAGTCATCTTTTGTTCTAGCATCGAGTTGTAATCACTGAGTTGTAAATAAATAGAAGTGTGATGATCATCATTTTCTAGAGCATTGTCCCAAGTGAGGAAATAAAAAAAAGAAGAGAAAGGCCATAAAAAAAGAGAAAGGCCCAAAGAAAAAAATCAGAGAAAAAGAGAAAAGGGACAATGTTACTATCCTTTACCACACTTGTGCTTCAAAGTAGCACCATGATCTTCATGATAGAGAGTGTCCTGTTTTGTCACTTTCATATACTAGTGGGAAATTTTCATTATAAAACTTGGCTTGTATATTCCAACAATGGGCGTCCTCAAGTGCCCTAGGTCTTTGGGAGCAAGCAAGTTGGATGCACACCCACTTAGTTTCTTTTGTTGAGCTTTCATACATTTATAGCTCTAGTGCATCCGTTGCGTGGCAATTCCTACTCCTTGCATTAACATCAATCAGTGGGCATCTCCATAGCCCATTTGATTAGCCTCGTTGATGTGAGACTTTCTCCTTTTTTTGTCTTCTCGACATAACCCCCACCATCATATTCTATTCCACCCATAGTGCTATGTCCATGGCTCGTGCTCATATATTGCGTGAAAGTTTATAGGTTTGAGATTGCTAAGGTATGAAACAATTGCTTGGCTTGTCATTGGGGTTGTGCATGATGAGAGCATTCTGGTGTCACGAAAATGGAGCATGACTAAACTATGTGATTTTGTAGGGATGAACTTTCTTTGGCCATGTTATTTTGAGAAGACATAATTGCTTAGTTAGTATGCTTGAAGTATTATTATTATTATGTCAATATGAACTTTTGTCTTGAATCTTTCAGATCTGAATATTCATACCACAATTAGGAAGAATTACATTAAAATTATGCCAAGTAGCACTCCGCATCAAAAATTCTGTTTTTATCATTTACCTACTCGAGGACGAGCTGGAATTATGCTTGGGGATGCTTGATACGTCTCCAACGTATCTATAATTTTTGATTGCTCCATGCTATATTATCTACTGTTTTGGACATTATTGGGATTTATTATCCACTTTTATATTACTTTTGGGACTAAACTATTAACCGGAGGCCCAGCCCAGAATTCCCGTTTTTTGCCTATTTTAGGGTTTCGAAGAAAAGGAATATAAAATGGAGTCCAAACAGAATGAAACCTTCGGGAACGTGATTTTCTCAATGAACAAGACCCAGGAGACTTGGACCCTACGTCAAGAAACAAAAGAGGTCACGAGGTAGGGGGCGCGCC
>NC_041386.1:245898452-245899174 GCF_002162155.2 Triticum dicoccoides | reverse complement strand
ACCGACGTACTCCTTCCTCCTATATATACCTACATACCCCCAAACGATCAGATACGGCGCCAAAACCCTAATTCCACCGCTGCAAGTTTCTGTATCCACGAGATCCCATCTTGGGGCCTGTTCCGGAGCTCCACTGGAGGGGGTATCCATCACGGAGGGCTTCTACATCATCACCATAGCCCCTCCGATGAAGTGTGAGTAGTTTACCTCAGACCTACGGGACCATAGTTATTAGCTAGATGGCTTCTTCTCTCTTTTTGGATCTCAATACAATGTTCTCCCCCTGTCAGGACCCCGACTCGATGTCACATCGATCTAGCCGGTAACACCTCATATCACTTTGCGGCCTCACGCACGGTATCCCCACGGGTGTCGCCTTACCTTTGCCCGGGACCGTTTGCGCCTTTTGGCTCACGTATATGATAGTGTCGCTAGCATCCATATGATAAGGAGCCCGGGCTGACATGACTAGTCGTAAACCCAAAGTGGCACAGACTTACAGGGACAGGCATTCATGACCCAGCTTCGAACGTGTCGGTCATCAGCAAGTGGGTCCGGGCTGTAGCACTGGGCTAGCAGGACTCCGGTAAACCGGGCTGTAGCGGGCTAACAGGACTCCGGTACTCAAAGCGTGACATTTCCCCGAAGGGACAGACACAGGAACGAAGAAGGACACATGCCGGCCAGCCTAAGTGTTCCAGAGCAGTAGCAAGCTACCATGG
>NC_041386.1:245895420-245896123 GCF_002162155.2 Triticum dicoccoides | reverse complement strand
GGTAAGAGAGGCTACTAAAGATAAACAACTAGATCGTCAGATCCCACACATACCAAGCATTTCAATAACATACACACAATATGCTCGATATGTGCAATACAACATGGCATCACAAAATGACTCTACGACTCAAGTAATTTATTCAATAGGCTCCGAGGAGCGAGACATTACAAACATGGGTCTCATGACCCAACAATCAGAGCATACAAGTCAAGGCACAAGCGGAAGCTATCATGTCTGAGTACAGACATCTATAAATGAAAAAGGCTGAGAAGCCTGACTATCTACCAGATCCTGCCGAGGGCACAAGATCGTAGCTGAGGTATCAAGCTAAACGTCGAAGTCCAAGCGGAACTACTAGTGAGACTGAAGTCTCTCTGCAAAACATAAAATAGGCAAACGTGAGTACAAATGTACCCAGCAAGACTTACATCGGAACTAACTACATATGCATCATTATCAACAAAGGGGTGGTGGGGTTTAACTGCAGCAAGCCAGCTTTGACTCGGTGGCTATCCTAACTACGACTGCAAGCAACTCTTTTGAGGTGGCGCACACGAGTCCACATATTCACCATATCAATACACCACTATGAATCCGCTCCCGTCTCCCTACGAGAACGCCATCCATAGCACTCACGCTTATCTTGCGTATTTTAGAGTATCCACTTTCACTTGTCTATGAACTGATATAAGGGGTCCAC
>NC_041386.1:245887221-245893429 GCF_002162155.2 Triticum dicoccoides | reverse complement strand
CTGGGAACAAAATGCAAATGCTGGGAATGATTCTGGTAACTGGGGAAGAACCCAACAATAGAGAGTGGATTCACTGTTTGAAAGGGTTATAGCATTGCCGAGGAAACTGAGAGGAATCCCAGTTAGAGCCGATGATAACACGTAGCGCTTGTGCGTGCTCTCAAGAACTTGAGCATTTCCACAATCATCAAGATTCTACCAATATCCGTGTCAAGGATTCTGGCAACACAACTTACTACCATGATGAATACCGGTGGAAGATGCCGATGCAAAGGAAGATAACACCTTCTTAGATTTCACCTTGGCGAGGCCAAGGAAACAAAATCTGGATGATCGACCGAGAGACATTTAGCACTCCGCTTCTAATGTTCTCCTTGACGTGCTAGTGTAACCCATTCTTAGATATGGTTTGCTAACTAGAACATCAAGTAAAGGTCGGACTTCAGGAACACAAAAATCCATAAGGAACAACTAGGGAGTAAACCCTACCAAATTCTTATGGGGAGGTGGCCAACTTCCTCAATCAAGATATTATAATAACAGGTCTTCCGGCTGGATGTGTTGGCCACGACATCCACTTTACCGGTTATCGAGGCACCAATATTATAGTTCTTGGAGAATGTTCCAACCATCATATCTGCCTGAGATTCAGATCTGGTTGGTGTCAGGATATTCCAGACTCATCGAGTCCAGGAAGAAAAATGAAAGTTTGCAACACAAATCGACGAGATGACGTTGCGAGATTCTCGGGAAATGAACTACGATAGCAAGCTCCAAAACATGAGCTGGTTCTGCTACAAACATGTGAACATGTTGTCCCAGACAAGCATGGCCACGTAGTAGTCTTATAATCAACACTACCGAGTTCAGGTGGGGAACCATAATCGAGGATATCGAAGCCTTTACGCAAGTCCATGGATTGGATCCCAAGCATAGACTTCTTTTCCTTGAACAAGTCAATCAGTGGCTTAGTGTGCTAGGGACACATATAGAATGAAGGTTGCAAGTCTCCAGACTACAGAATACTTCGCACGGGTGCATGACTGATTTGGGATGATTCCAAAGGAGCAAAAACAAACTTTCTCGAATTCACGACGGCAACTTACATCAAAATGCACGTGAATCAAAGGAAGTCACTCCTTTCATCAAACAAGTACTTCATGAGCTAGCATGAAGAAAATGCTTTCGAAAGTTTCCAACACTAACTTAATATTCAACAACATCATGGAGAATTTAAGGATGTTGTCAATGGGCTCAACAACAACTCATCGGAATTTCCATATCACTGGACTTCCACCATCATGTGAACACGGTGATAGCATTGGTCAGACCCAAAAGATATAATGGCGTATGCTCGAGGGATCAACCACGAGTAAGACAACATTACGGACATCGTTGGTTCTGACTTGATTTGACGATAGCCCACACTCAAATCAAAGGATTGATAAGACAATAGGTCCAGCAACTGATCACAGGGACCAATCGATGAAGATATCATCTTTCTTCAACACTCACTACACAAGAATATCCCTTTAGAATGAACTAAGTCAGGCAAGCTTTTATCTTCCAACCCTCCAAGTTGTTGTCTAGCTTAACCAACTAGCTCGGGGATATCTAACACCGATTCTTGGAGAGAAGGTGGTTCACAAGAACCAACTTGATCACGAGCTCAACATAGCGGTCAGGTGACAGCCTGGTAATACTTCCGAGAAGATCTTCGGAAATCACGAGCCACCGATATGTTACTAAGCTCGAGAACAATCTTGCTTTTTGAGGCAAGACGATATGATCAATAGAGCGAAGATTTGAAATAACCCTAACTCATCGATCGAGGAGTGCACCGAGAACAAGGACTAGGTAGCACGATCAATCTTAGAATGATGATTCACTAACCAACATGCTAAGAATGAATTTATTGTCCTTTAACTACCAAACAACGGAGTTGCTAGCAGTATTGATTTCACACACCACGATTCACTTGTCGACATTCCGGTTACGATAACACAGGAACCGAGGAATGACTAATGATGGTGAGAAGTATCACTACGTCAAAATTCATGAGAGTTGGTGGAGTTCTCATGACAATTCTGACATAAAGGGGGTAATACTCCAAGGTAGAACAGAACCAAAAGCTGGATTGGCATTTGATCTGCGGAGCACAACTTCTTTGACCCAATCCTGGATATGGAAGAGGTACTGGAGTTTGTTTCTCCTAGTCATTCTGAATGGAATGGCTTGACGGACCACAAGAGTAATAGGCATCGATGAACGAATGCACACATAATCTTGACTATCAATTGATAGACGAGGGTCAGAAGACAACTAAAGAGGGACAACTCAAAGGAACATACAATTTTCTGAGTTGTGGATGCATGGTTTAGCATGTCGAACGAAGTTCAACATATTTCTTCCGGATAACCCATGCAGAAAGGTAGAACTGGCAGAGCCACAATATATAATGGAGAACTCATCAAGAATAATCCTGTTGTGATATTTCAGTTCAACGAGGAACTTCTGCCATAAGTAGTTCATGGTATTTGGAAGAAGAAGATACCACGGACTTTAAGGACTATCGCAAAGGTTACTAATATCCTAAAGGAACTAGCAACACTATCAACATGATGTAAGTAGAGTGAATCTCGGGTTCAAAACCCAGGAGTAGAATACCTACTAACTATGTGGCATCACGGGATGCTTTCGAGAATAAAGGCCAGAATCATCACACTGGGAACACAAAACGTTGCTAGATTACTAGGTGACTCCCTAAAACACCTAGGGTCATAATAATTATTCCAACATATATGTCGAGGCAATAAAGTACCTCAACTTACTAATTAGTGTGGTTAATCTGGCCCAAAGGAACATTGAAACGGAAGGAAGGAATCTGCAAGTGCATCAGACTGTTTAGAAACCTGGAATGACTCGGACAGCATAACGGCTGTAAATGCTCAGAAAAGATTTGAGACATTCACAAAAATGGTGGCATAACCACTCAGAAGCACGATGTCAAGGTTTCGAGATCAACAATTAACGTACGGAAGTAGTAGAAACTGAACTCAAGCTTAAATCCAACAATCTATAAGTCTACGGATTAGTAACACGTGATCCTAATAGAAAGAAGAGAAAGCCTAGTTCTTAATCCCCGTAGAAGAGAAGATGATGACTCAGATCAGAAGGCCATGAGGTATAAGGAGTAAAAAGAGCCTTACGTTCCATCCCACAATCAATTCCCTTATATAACTAAAGCATTTCTAGACTCAACTTCGACCAGTTTGGCTTGGTAATCCTACAGGCAGTCAAGCTCTGATACCAACGCTGTCAGGACCCCGACTCGATGTCACATCGATCTAGCCGGTAACACCTCATATCACTTTGCGGCCTCACGCACGGTATCCCCACGGGTGTCGCCTTACCTTTGCCCGGGACCGTTTGCGCCTTTTGGCTCACGTATATGATAGTGTCGCTAGCATCCATATGATAAGGAGCCCGGGCTGACATGACTAGTCGTAAACCCAAAGTGGCACAGACTTACAGGGACAGGCATTCATGACCCAGCTTCGAACGTGTCGGTCATCAGCAAGTGGGTCCGGGCTGTAGCACTGGGCTAGCAGGACTCCGGTAAACCGGGCTGTAGCGGCTAACAGGACTCCGGTACTCAAAGCGTGACATTTCCCCGAAGGGACAGACACAGGAACGAAGAAGGACACATGCCGGCCAGCCTAAGTGTTCCAGAGCAGTAGCAAGCTACCATGGCTCAGCGGTAACACTAGGAGACATTTCCCGGTAAGAGAGGCTACTAAAGATAAACAACTAGATAGTCAGATCCCACACATACCAAGCATTTCAATAACATACACACAATATGCTCGATATGTGCAATACAACATGGCATCACAAAATGACTCTACGACTCAAGTAGTTTATTCAATAGGCTCCGAGGAGCGAGACATTACAAACATGGGTCTCATGACCCAACAATCAGAGCATACAAGTCAAAACACAAGCGGAAGCTATCATGTCTGAGTACAGACATCTATAAATGAAAAAGGCTGAGAAGCCTAACTATCTATCAGATCCTGCCGAGGGCACAAGATCGTAGCTGAGGTAACAAGCTAAACGTCGAAGCCCACGTGGAACTACTAGTGAGACCGAAGTCTCTCTGCAAAACATAAAATAGGCAAACGTGAGTACAAATGTACCCAGCAAGACTTACATCAGAACTAACTACATATGCATCATTATCAACAAAGGGGGTGGAGGAGTTTAACTGCAGCAAGCCAGCTTTGACTCGGTGGCTAACCTAACTACGACTGCAAGCGACTCTTTTGAGGTGGCGCACACGAGTCCACATATTCACCATATCAATACACCACTATGGATCCGCTCCCGTCTCTCTACGAGAACGCCATCCATAGCACTCACGCTTATCTTGCTATTTTAGAGTATCCACTTTCACTTGTCTATGAACTATGCAAGGGGTCCAAGTTTCCATATCCGAGGAATCCGGCTATTCGAATAGATGATGTTAACCCTGCAGGGGTGTACTTCTTCACACACGCTCTCGCCACTTACCGCCCTGTACACGTCATGTACCTCGGCAACCTTCAAGCGGAAGCCGGGCGAGGGAGTCGGCCACGACCTGACTAACCGAACAAGTCTCTAGTCCAGGTTTATCGCCTATTCAGGTTCCATCCGCAAGGAGATCCGGCCGGGGTGTCGCTTACGGCCCCAAACGATGTGTGCAGGGTTCCCAAGCCCACCATCCGGGTGCCACTTGGTACACCGGGCCACTGTGCCTAGTCTGTCCCAAGCCCACCTGTACCGGGTGCCACTTGGTAGACTACTAACACTGCCTACAAACACCAGAAACTAGTTGCAACTCCTGGACAGAGATCAAGTTGATTAATAAGTCGAGAGGGCTTGGAGCGCCCGGAGCCCAATGTGTGGTAGTAACTGATCATGGATCACAAACACAGAACTCAGTTCCTGAGGACGGCTGCAATGAGACAACCCACCATGTACTCCTACATGGCCAACGATGTCAGGACCCCGACTCGATGTCACATCGATCTAGCCGGTAACACCTCATATCACTTTGCGGCCTCACGCACGGTATCCCCACGGTGTCGCCTTACCTTTGCCCGGGACCGTTTGCGCCTTTTGGCTCACGTATATGATAGTGTCGCTAGCATCCATATGATAAGGAGCCCGGGCTGACATGACTAGTCGTAAACCCAAAGTGGCACAGACTTACAGGGACAGGCATTCATGACCCAGCTTCGAACGTGTCGGTCATCAGCAAGTGGGTCCGGGCTGTAGCACTGGGCTAGCAGGACTCCGGTAAACCGGGCTGTAGCGGGCTAACAGGACTCCGGTACTCAAAGCGTGACATTTCCCCGAAGGGACAGACACAGGAACGAAGAAGGACACATGCCGGCCAGCCTAAGTGTTCCAGAGCAGTAGCAAGCTACCATGGCTCAGCGGTAACACTAGGAGACATTTCCCGGTAAGAGAGGCTACTAAAGATAAACAACTAGATCGTCAGATCCCACACATACCAAGCATTTCAATAACATACACACAATATGCTCGATATGTGCAATACAACATGGCATCACAAAATGACTCTACGACTCAAGTAATTTATTCAATAGGCTCCGAGGAGCGAGACATTACAAACATGGGTCTCATGACCCAACAATCAGAGCATACAAGTCAAGGCACAAGCGGAAGCTATCATGTCTGAGTACAGACATCTATAAATGAAAAAGGCTGAGAAGCCTGACTATCTACCAGATCCTGCCGAGGGCACAAGATCGTAGCTGAGGTATCAAGCTAAACGTCGAAGTCCAAGCGGAACTACTAGTGAGACTGAAGTCTCTCTGCAAAACATAAAATAGGCAAACGTGAGTACAAATGTACCCAGCAAGACTTACATCGGAACTAACTACATATGCATCATTATCAACAAAGGGGTGGTGGGGTTTAACTGCAGCAAGCCAGCTTTGACTCGGTGGCTATCCTAACTACGACTGCAAGCAACTCTTTTGAGGTGGCGCACACGAGTCCACATATTCACCATATCAATACACCACTATGAATCCGCTCCCGTCTCCCTACGAGAACGCCATCCATAGCACTCACGCTTATCTTGCGTATTTTAGAGTATCCACTTTCACTTGTCTATGAACTGATATAAGGGGTCCAC
>NC_041386.1:245830998-245884888 GCF_002162155.2 Triticum dicoccoides | reverse complement strand
GCGCGCGAGAGAGCCAGAGGAGGAGAGGAGCTCGGGGAGAGAGTGAGAGGCCTGGGGGGGGGTGCGTGGCGTCGCGGACGGGGTCCAGGGCGACGAGAGGAAGCAGGAGGTGGCCAGGGGGAAGCAGGAGGTGGCCGAGGCAGCGTCGGCGCGCGCCACCGAGCTGCTTCGGTGCGAGGGGAGGAAGATGACAAGGGGGAGGAGGTGGGCTGGGCCGCCAGGTGGGGGAGCTGGGCCGGCTACAGGTAAGTGGCCCAGGTACGGGTCTTTCTCTCTCTCTTTTATAATTCTGTTCTGTTTTATCTTTTCTATTTTCTGCAATTTGTTTTTGATTTGATTTAAAATATCAAATCATTTTATAAAATCCTGGAAAACAGTTATGGGTGTTTTCTGAATTATTTCAGTGACCCCTAACAATTTTCCAACATTTATTTGAGCATTTAAATTATTTATAGTATTTAAATGCCCAAAGTCAAATACAATATGGTTTAATTTAGTGACCAAATATGCCCTGCAAAAATATAAACCATTTTTGGTAGATGCTTCCACCTCAAACCAGAAATGTTGAACATTTTTAGAGGACATTTTGAGTTCAAAGAAAAAGGTTTTATTTTGACCCTAGTTGAATTCATTTGGTGTTAGGGCTTAGTCAATCCCCATCTCAGGTTTAAATGAAATTTAAACATGATGTAACACTCTAATGCATGCACTAGGCATTGTCAGAACTAGGGATGTGACACCCCCTCTCTTGTGGAGATCTATTCGATGCAATCTTCTTTTTGCGGTGTGTTTATTGAGATCGATGAATTGTGTGTTTATGATCAAGTCTATCTATGAGCAATATTCGAATCTTCTCTGAATTCTTTTATGTATGATTGGTTATCTTTGCAAGTCTCTTCGAATTATTAGTTTGGTTTGGCCTACTAGATTGATCTTTCTTGCAATGGGAGAAGTGCTTAGCTTTGGGTTCAATCTTGCGGTGTCCTTTCCCAGTGACAGTAGGGGCAGCAAGGCACGTATTGTATTGTTGCCATCGAGGATAACAAGATGGGGTTTTCATCATATTGCATGACTTTATCCCTCTACATCATGTCATCTTGCTTAAGGTGTTACTCTGTTTTCATTAACTTAATACTCTAGATGCATGCTGGATTGCGGTCGATGAGTGGAGTAATAGTAGTAGATGTAGGCAGGAGTCGGTCAAATTGTCTCGGACGTGATGCCTATATACATGATCATACCTAGATATTCTCATAACTATGCTCAATTCTGTCAATTGCTCAACAGTAATTCGTTCACCCACCGTAGAATACCTATGCTCTTGAGAGAAGCCACTAGTGAAACCTATGTCCCGCGGGTCTATCTTCATCATATTAATCTTCCAATACTTAGTTATTTCCTTTGCCTTCTACTTTTCTTTTATTTTACTTTCCATCTTTATCATAAAAATACCAAAAATATTAACTTATCATATCTATCAGATCTCACTCTCGTAAGTGGCCGTGTAGGGATTGACAACCCCTTACCGCGTTGGTTGCGAGGATTTATTTGTTTTGTGCAGGTACGAGGGACTCGCGCGTAGCCTCCTACTGGATTGATACATTGGTTCTCAAAAACTGAGGGAAATACTTACGCTACTTTGCTGCATCATCCCTTCCTCTTCGGGGAAAACCAACGCAGTGCTCAAGAGGTAGCAAGGAGTTCAAGGCGTACCTACTCTAGGGGACCCTGCCGGAGAAGGAGGAAGAAGCAGAGTGTGTGACTCGCTAGGCCACAACCTACTGCATCCGTGATGGTGAGCTTTACCAAAAACAGCCGAACGATGTCTCTCTGCGGTGCATCTCCAGGGAGTAGGGACACGAGCTTCTAGCCGACATACATGGCAGGGATTGCGGGCATCACTCTTCGTCGAGCACCCTCATAGGCAAGGCGTTCTGTAGTGGGTTCTACTGGCCCACTACACTCAGTGACGCCACCAGGCTAGTGAGATCCTATGAAGCCTTCTAGTTCCATGCCAAGTGGATCCACTAACCCGCTCAAGGTCTCCACACCATCCCACTCTCCTGGCCGTTCCCGGTGTGGGGGCTAGACATCTTGGGCCCGTTCCCTCGAGCGTTGGGGGGCTACCGCTACCTCTACGTCGCCATCGAGAAGTTCACCAAGTGGGCAGAGGTGGAAGACATCTGCACCATCCAAGCCGGCTCAGCAGTCAAGTTCATCAAGGGCCTCGTGAGCCGGTTCGGGGGTCCCTAATCGCATCATCACCGACAACGGCTCGCGGTTCACTAGCAACCTTTTCAAAACATAGTGTGATAATATTGGAACACAGATATGCTATGCCATAGGAGCAACAGCCAGGCCGAGGACAACAACATGGAGGTCCTGAGAGGCCTCAAGGCAAGAACCTTCAAGAAAAAGCTCGAGGCATGTGGCAGGGACTGGCTTGATGAGTTCCAGTCTGTGTTGTGGTCCATCCGCAGTACCGTGACCAAGCCGACGGGCGAAACTCCATTCTTCCTTGTCTACAGAGCTGAAGTGGTTCTCCCTCACGAGGTCAGGCATTGCTCCGCGCGGGTCTTGGTGTTTTACAAGGCATGCCGTGATGCCTCGCGGGGGATGGACCTCGTGCTGGGGGAGGAACCCTACCACCAATCCTCGTTCCGAGCAGCGAGGTACCAGCAGGCGCTGCGGCGGTACCACTGCTGCAGTGTCCGCTCCAGGACGCTCGAGGTGGGTGATCTCGTCCTAAGGTTGGTGATCTCTAGGGAGGGGCTGCATAAGCTCTCAACCATGTGGTAGGGCCCGTTTAGGATCTCCCGCGTCTCCAGGCCTGACATATCGCCATCCAGAATGCCTGGAATATGCAGCACCTCTAGAAGTTCTGTGCATGAAGCAAGGCCCCATGCCTATGAAGGTCTCCACTCTTGACACTCTCACGCCATAATGAGTGGGGATGTACATGCCCCGGAGTCTACTGAGTGCTGTCGTGGGCCTCACGGGGGCTCCCTGCCACGTCCTAGTGGCAGCACTTAGCTCCACGTTGGTGAGAAGACTAGACTAGGTGCCGGACGCGGCTAATCTTTTGTTTGCTTTCTGTAGTTGGTTGCAATTTTTTAATGGAATTCCGAGTTACCGCGTTTTTCCCTTCGCATGAGTTGGATTTTTCTCCTCTTGCTTCGCTCGCCTCTCAGTCTTGACCCTGGAAGAACGGCAGTTTCCCGTCGCTCCTCCGCGCTCATCCTGCACGCGGGGGCTAGGCTGGTGTGCACGTTTGGGTTCACCCGTACGCAAACACACCTCGGCGAAACACCGTTCCCCTGGTGCTTCGGCTTTCTTAATCCTTGTGAGACACCCTCGAATGAGCTCATGGACATGAGCACCCTCTGAACTGCGTGCCCTCGAGCAACGCGACGCAGTGCATTAGCCACAACCAACCCACGTATGGGGGCTCGCGCGGGGAAGAACAAGGTGCCTTGTCAAGTTTTGTAACAACTTTGTAGCTCTACAATGTCTCCCGAGGTCAGCGGCTCTTGAGTCGTCAGGAAGGAGGCTTCGCCCGGTGCTGTTGGAAGGCCGCGCCCTTGCGAGGTGGGAAATTACCTCAAACACTCGAATCTAAGTTACCCTAACCGCACCTACTCGGGACATGGATATCATGGCATAACATCAAAATAATAAACATAGGATAGTGGCATAAGTGCCATGGTTCATTACACACCCCAGTAGGGTACTCTACTTTTTTGAAATGCAGGGGAAAGGAAAGGTTAAACAAAAGCAGGCCACATGCCAGCAGCAACTCCCGAGGACAGGCTCCAGCAACGCCCGGAGCTCAGTCCGAGCCATCCTCCCGCTTCATCAGAGCACGGCGGCGAGATGACATGTCGCCTTGCCCGATTCTAGCCCGTCGGCGGGGTAGCTGGTCATAGCTGCCGCTGCTGGTGGTCTCACCGAAGGACGAGCCTGTAACGCCCCGGATGTAACTTTTCATAATTGTAACTCCAACTCTTGCCATTTCCGACTATGCAATATTTATTACCTTCGTGGTTCGGTTTTGTCCTCGTTTTTGCATTTTGTTCTTGTCATGCATTTCATCTAATGTGATCATGTGCATCTCTTTTGCATTCGTGTTCGTCTCATGCATTAGGTTATTTTCCCCGTTGTCCGTTTTCGAATTCGACACTCACACATGCACCCGTTGCACCTCTCAAATCTCGTTTTGTGAGTGGGAGAAAACCTTCTTGGAATGGGCCAAGATTTGTCGAGTGGCCTCGGTACATCACCGGTAGGCCGCCTGTCAAATTTCGTTCCATTTGGAGGTCGTTGATTCACCAACGGTTAACCGGGTAACCGTAAAAACTCCCTTTCATTGCAGCCCAACAACCATCCACCTCCGCCACCACCTCTGCCTCCGGAGGCTTGGAAAGCTATCATGGCACCCACCAATGTCAATACCCAAATGCTTTTGCAACTCTTGCAAGAGTACAACCAAGGGAAAGGCAACCAAGGGAATCAAGGTCAAGGGTAATTCAACAATCAACCTCAGTTTGCTACCCTCAACCAGTTCCTTGCAAATCAGCCAAAGTCTTTTAGCAACTGTGCCGAGGCCATGGACGCCGATGATTAGCTCGTGGACATCAACAAGCATTTTGAATGTAGCAATGTCAGGCCTGAGGACTATGTCAAGTTCGCTTCTTTTCAGCTCAAGGACCAAGCTGCGGATCGATATCCACAATACAAAGATTCCAGAGGAGTTCGAGTGATTACCTGGGATAACCTATGCCGGGATTTTACAGCTCATCACATTCCAACAAGTGTTGTTGAGAGGAAGCATGAGGAATTCCGCAATCTCAAGCAAGGAAGCATGTCCGTGTACCAATAGAACATCCATTTTCAGAAACTTGCTCACTTCGTAAGGCAAGACGTTTCTGATGAAAAGAGCATGATTGTAACACCCCGGATGTAACTTGCTATATTTGTAACTCCAACTCTTGCCATTTCCAGCTTTAAGTTATGAGATTTCCCTTCGTGGTTGGGTTTCGTATTTGTTTTGCTTTTGTTCATGTCATGCATTTCATATCAAGTCATCATGTGCATCGCATTTGCATACGTGTTCGTCTCATGCATCTGAGCATTTCCCCCGTTGTCCGTTTTGCAATCCGACACTCCCACTTACACCGGCGCACCTCTCTTGTCTCTTTTCATGAGCAGGTGTTAAACGTTCTCGGAATGGACCGAGATTTGCCAGGTGGCCTTGGTACATCACCGGTAGACCGCCTGTCAAATTTTGTCTCATTTGGAGTCCGTTTGATACTCCAACGGTTAACTGGGTAACCGCGAAGGCCCCTTGTGTATTGCAGCCCAACACCCCTCCAAAACAGCCAATAACCCATCTAAACCATCTCCATGTCCTCCGTCGTCGGATCACGATCGTGTGGGCGAAAACTACACTTCATTTGGACACTCCTACCTCCCTCTACCTATAAATATGTGCCCCTCCCCGAAATTCACGGTATAACCCTAGTCTTTTTCCTCCTCGCGCCGCCGGACATGTCCATCCGCATCGGACATGTCCGCCAGACACGTCGCTCTGACCAATGAGGTCGTGCCACGTCACCTCCGCCGCCTCCCTCCTCCACTCACACCGCGCCACTCGTCCCCGCGCCCACTTCCCCACCGCGCGGCCAGCGGAGCCCATCAGGGGCCCGCCCGGCCCGAACCACCAGCGTCGCCGCTGAAGACTCACCGCCGCCCTGCTCCCTCGCTGCCATCCATCTCCGGGCACGCGCCGCTTTGCGCCTCCGCAGTTCCCCGTCACCGTGGCCCGGTCGCCTCTCCTCCGCCATGGACGTCGCCGCCCTGGAGCTTCATACGCCGTCGCCGTCGGACCTCCACCGCAGGATCCGCCCGGCGCCACCGGATCGGTGAATCCCTGGCACACCACCTGCCTCTGCCATCTTCAAGGTCGTCGCCCCGCCAAGCTCCGTGCCTAATCCGGCTCCCGCCGCTCGCCGGAATCGCTCCTCGCTATTGCCGGCTTCGCACCGCATGCGCCCCCACATCATCGCCGGCGTCGTCGACCTCCGCTCCGTTCCGGTCCGCCTCCAACCTCACCGGACCAGCAAGACCGGTGAACCAGTCGGTTCACTTGCGAACCTGCTCAGTTCACCCGGCCCCGCAGACCTCCATGAACCGCTCCAAACCGCCCGGTTTACGCCCGACAACTCCAAGCCGGCCCATGGGCCCGAAGTGAGCGCTCCCATCCAATCCCCCGCCTGGGCGTGTTTTATCTATCCATCGCCCGTGTGTTTTTTCCGCCAAGTGTCAGAATCTGCATATTTTTATGCCCTCTTCATCGTGTCACTTCTTGATCACCATAGCTACGTTTCATGCATATGATATATAAAATTTTTCATTGTGAGATGCTCTTCATTTAATTTCATTGTGGCATGCTTGTTTGAGTTCATCTTGATGCCCTAATCATTGATGCAAGAGTTCTATAAAATGTTTACTTCTGTTACTTATCATTTCATGATGATTTGTCATTTTTGTTGCATTTGATGTGTGCTTCATATGGGCATGAGCTCTACATGTGTTTTGAACTATGTCATGCCATCTTTACAGAGGTGCTTGCCATGTATTTTTTTATCAATGTGGTGACTAGAACAAGCATTCAAACTAGGCTTCCTGATATTGCTATTTCTAGTGACTTAGGATTTTGCTAAGTCCTTGTGCTGCTATTATTTTGATGACATGTAAACTTGATGCTACAGTGAGATACAGGCTTAATTGAGTTAATTCGGTAAAGGTGTTTTGAACATATGATTATGATCTATCCATCCATGCCCCTGTTTGAAATCATGGAGTGCCCTAGCATGTCTTGTTCTTGCACTACTTTTCATATAAAATGTTCCTAGCAGAATTTTAACATGTTAACCAATTTTGCCATGGTTGTTACTAGTGATCCATGCATGCTATGAACTTGCTCTTGCCGCGGTTAGCTTCATGAACATGTTATCCTGTTGTTTATATGCTTAGTTTGTCATGCAATGTTTTGTTATTAGTGATTTGAGCTCCCAAAGATGCCTTCATAATTCTGCTTATGCCATGCTCTGTTTTCTGCTAAGTCTGAAACTGTTATTAAAACTTGCTATGTTTACATGGGTGCCAACATATCTTCTGTGCCTTTTTGGCTCATGATCACTAAGGGTCTTTTATTCTATGCTTTTAGTAGAACCATGCCCTGCCTTTATTTGGTATGTTATGTTCCTGTCGCATGTTGTTTGCTTGCTCTAAACATGGCTTCCTAATGTTATTTCTGGCATGTTACTATTTTCACTAAGTCTGTGAAGCTGATATCTTTTTCACTTTTGCCATGCTTGTTTGAACCTGCTCTTGTGTGATTTAGCCGTAGCTCAGTGTTCATGTTTTGCTAAGTATCTTGAGTACATCACTGCCATATGCTTTATTGCTATGTTGGGGTGTAGTAGCATAGTTTTTGTTGCATTCTATATGGCATCATGCTGTTAATCGCAGAATTGTGCCATTCTTGTTTGCTGGTTTGAAGGAGGTTGATTTGGGACGCTTATCAAGGATTACGTTGCCCTATCCACCATAGAGCGTAGTGAAGTTAACTCTTTGGCCGCGAGGGCTTCATATAGTGCCTCGAGGGCTAGGGATGCTGTTTTGTTTTCAACATGGAGGACTATGTCCAGATCACTAGCAAGAGTGATAATACCGTTAGGCCCGAACATCTTGAGCTTCATATACCCGTAATAAGGTATAGCTTAAAAGTGTGTGAATGCATCTCGCCCCAACTGGGCATGATATCCACTGTTGAAAGGGGCCACTTGTAAGGTTATCTCTTCAGACCGATAGTTCTCCGGCGTGCCGAATACTACATCGAGTGTAATTTTCCCTGCGCATCGTGCCTCCCGGATAGTATGACGGAAACTAAGGCGGCAAGAGTGGAACAAAACACCAGGAAAAAAGCGGAGCCTTCCTCCCTCTACCAAGTATATAGATGCATTAAGGAAATAAGAGATAATGTGATATCCCAACATATCCATGTTCCAACATGGATCAAACTTCAACTTCACCTACAACTAGCAATGCTATAATAGGGGTGAGAAAAGGCGGTAACATAGCCAAACAATGGTGTGCTAGGAAGGTGGGTTGGAGGCTTGACATGGCAATATGGGAGGCATGATAAACAAGTGGTAGTTAGCGTGACATAGCGATAGAGCGAAAAACTAGCAAGCAAGAGAGAAGTGATTTCGAGGGTATGGTCATCTTGCCTGCAATGTTCTCAGAGTTGTCAAGAGATTGATCCTTGTTAGCGTACTCAACAGGTTCCTCGTTCACATACCTGTCTCTCGGGTTTACCCAAGGCAATAACACAAGCAATGGAAAATAATCAATCACGGTGCACTGCACAAGCGACATGATGCAAAGCATGTCATGATATGCAAGATATGATATGCAATGCATATGCGTGCTCCGAAAGGGTAATAATGATCAAGGCATCAACTTGGCAGACCAAGTATGCCACTGGAAAGATGAGGTGATTTCAGTCGAAATCGATATAAGGATCACCGGAAACGGATGCACGGTTTGCAAATGACAAGCAAAACAAGGATGACACAAATCTGCGATTAAGAACATGATAGCACTTGGAATGCAACAAGAAACTAAGCTACTGCACTTGAACATAGCAAAAAACCATATGGAAGTGATGTACAAGAGATGCTTGACAAAACATGAACACTGAGATACGGCTAAATCACATTAGAACAGGTTCAAACAAGCATGGCAAAAGTGAAAAATACTAACATGGCATAAACAACATCAGGAAGCAATGTTTAGAGCAAGCAAATGACATGCTACAGGAATATACCATGGCAAACAAAGGCGTGGCATGCTTCTACTAAATGCATAGAGCAAAACTCCCTTACTGAACATGAGCCAAAAAGGCATAGAAGATACTATGGCACCCATTTAAACATAGCAAGTTTTATAAACAGATTCAGACTTAGTGGATTTACATACATGGCAGAATCAGATCATGATAGCAACTTTGCAAGCTAGTGGCACTCATCATAGTGCATGAGAAGACATTGAATAAATTCTAGCATGGAGTAGACATGAAAGTGAAGCTATCCATATGCAAAACCACCTCATAGCATACTTGAAATAAATCACACAAAAATGACAAAACAACATCATGATCGAAAATGACATCTTCATGAACTTGCTCAAAAGTAAAATCTAATGCCACCACTTGTTTGGTGGGATTTTTCTACCCGAAAATTATCACAAAAGCTATAAGTGAAAACCTGCCTAAAATGGCTATTGACAGAATTGGCATTTTTCCTTAAAGGGAAATGTCCAGATATGGACTTGCCTGAAATGGAAAGAGAGGACTTTCCAGAAATGGAATTTTGCTGGGAAAGGGGAAACCCTAGAGGGGCAGGGCTGCTCACTTTCTAGGCTGGGCACGATGCGAGCCTGGCCACGGGGTCACGTGGGCGACATGGCCTCTGCTTTTGCCGTGAGACAGAGAGGGGCAAGGAGGACAAACAACATTAAGCTGGCAGGCTGCAGGTGGGGCCGGCGCGACCACCAGCGTGGATCACCACACGAAGGGCGAGCGAAGGAGGTAGCGCACTGTGGGAAGACTGGGCCGGCCTGGTGTTGGGCCCAACTGGCTAGCAAGAGACCTAAGTGGGTTTCGGATGCTGCTGGGCTGGACTGTTGCTGCCCTCACACTCTCTTTCTTTTCATATTTTCCTCCAAACAATAAACAAGGAAAAGGCCACAGTGAGTGGGCTAGGCTATGGAAGATATAAAAATATAACCAAGCTCCTAAAAATGTGCACTATTTAATAGAATTTATTTGGGGATTTTTAAAGGAAGTAAAATAATTCATGTTTGACTTAAATTCAAACTTGAACCATTTTAAACCCTAACCAAAACAACTTAGATAAGGCTGAGATTTGACAGAGATGTTTAGGACATGATGGCTGAATTATGAGGAAGTCTTGGACATTATTGGGGTAGGGAAAATGGCACCTGTCAAAAAAAAGAAAGAGAAGGAGGGAGAGGTGATGCAAGGATGTGGTCATGCAAAATAAAATGCATGCAACACACAATGCACATGATGCGGATGGATATGCAAAAAGACCCAAGCACACACAACACTTGGCAAGATCATGATGCAAACATAGATGACAAGTGCAAAATAAAAGAAAAGGCATAGCAATGCAAGAAATAAATAACACAAAGGCAAGCAAAAGAAAGCCAACCATGATAGACCCAAGGAATAGGATGGAGACCAGCATTGATACATTGCCGAAATAAGGAGGTTTACATCTAGGGTGTTACAACTATCCTCCACTACAAGAGTATCTCGTCCCAAGATCTAGGGTTGAAAGAACTCCGGATATTCGGAACGGAGGTGATCCTCGTGCTCCCAAGTGGCTTCTCGGTCGTAATGGTGTGACCACTTCACTTTCAATTTGATCGACTTGTTGCAAGTCTTGTGCTCGGTTTCTTCAAGAATAGCAACGGGGTGCTCATGATAAGACAGATATTCTGGGAGGTCAATCTCTTTGAAGTTGATAGTGCGCTCAGGAGTCTTGAAGCACTTGCGAAGCTGTGACACGTGAAACACATCTTGCACATTTGCGAAGTTGGACGGAAGCTCAAGTTGATAGGCGAGGTCGCGTCTTTTGCCAATGATCTTGAAAGGACCCACATATCTAGGGGCAAGCTTCCTTTTGATACCGAAGCGACGAGTGCGTTTCATTGGAGAGCTGCAAAGGTATACTTGGTCTCCGATCTCGAAATCCAAGTCACGGTGCTTGCTACCATAGTAACTCTTCTGGCGCAATTGCGCGACTTTGAGATTTTCATGGATGACTTTACACATTTCTTCAGCTTCTGTGATTAAGTTGTTGCGAAGAAGTTGGCGGTCACCAGTCTCTGACCAATTGAGGGGAGTATGACACTTTCTGCCATAGAGAATTTTGAATGGGGCCTTGCCCGAACTCGATTGGAAGCTGTTATTGTAGGAGAACTTGGCATAAGGAAGACAATCTTCCCACTTCACACCAAAAGAGATGACACAAGCCCTAAGCATATCTTTGAGAATTTCGTTTACTCGCTCGACTTGGCCACTTGTTTGAGGATGGAAAGCTGTGCTGAAGAGAATGTTGGTGCCCATGGCCTTCCGGAAGGAGTCCAAGAACTTAGAAGTGAAAATGATTCCGCGGTCTGAAGAGATCAATTGCGGAATACTGTGCAAGGAGACAATCCTGGAGGTGTATAGCTCTGCCAACTGAGCTTCTGTGATAGATTCTTTGATTGGAAGAAAATGAGCCTCTTTTGTAAGCTTGTCAATGACAACGAAAATAGCATCATTCCCACGCTTGGACTTTGGAAATCCAGTAACGAAGTCCATTTCGATGTGATCAAACTTCCATTATAGAATAGAAGGAGGTTGGAGGAGACCAGATGGTCGTTGGTGTTCTGCTTTCACCCTTCGACAGACATCACATTCGTTGACGAATTGAGCAATCTCTCGCATCATTCGTACTTCCAGGATGAATGGATAGAAGAGAATTTTTTGCCTCGTTCATTATTACCTTCCTTAGATCATCTTTAGGAACCACAATCCGGTCCTTGAAGAATAAAGTGTCTTTGTCATCAATGCGATAGCACTTGTATTTGGATAGGCCGTTGTCAATACCATGTTTCACCTTGTTCACCATGGTATCAAGGATTTGTGCCTCACGAATTTCATCTTCCAAAGTAGGAGAGACTTGAAGGTTGGCAACAAAGCCTTGAGGAACAACTTGGAGGTTCAGTTTGCGGAAAGCTTCACAAAGATCCGGTTGGAAGGGCTTGAGAATTAAGCGGTTGTAGTAAGCCTTCCTGCTCAAAGCATCTGCAATGACATTGGCCTTGCCTGGAATATACTCAATACTTGGATTGTAATCTTGAATCATTTCTTCCCATCGAGTTTGCCTGAGGTTGAGGCTGGGTTGTGTGAAGATGTACTTGAGGCTCTTGTGATCTGTGAAAATGTCCACTTGCCTTCCCAACAAGAGTAGTCTCCACGTTATTAATGTATGGACAACTGCCACCAACTCAAGATTGTGAGTGGGGTTGTTCCTTTCGTTGGGCTTCAACTGACGAGAGGTATAAGCTACAAGTTTCTTCTCTTGCATTAACATCGCGCCTAGACCTTGCAAGGAGGCATCACAAAAAACTTCGAATGGCTTCGATTCATCAGGAGGAGTCAAGACAGGAGATGTGACATGTTTCTCTTTGAGGCTGTTGAAAGCAACGTCACACTCAGGTGTCCAGACATACTTGACATGCTTCTGCAGGAGGTTGGAAAGAGGCTTTGCAATCTTAGAGAAAGTTCTCAACAAATCTTCGACAATAGCTTGCAAGCGCAAGAAAACTTTGGAGCTGCTTGACATTCTGAGGAGGTTCCCAGTTCACAATTGCAGACACCTTCTCGAGATTAACAGTGATGCCCTTGGCGGAGATGATATGACCAAGGTAAAGAACCTCATCAATCCAAAACTCACACTTGGAAAACTTCGCATAGAATTGATGCTCTCTGAGCTTGTCAAGCACCAATCTCAAATGCTTGGCATGATCCTCCTTATTCTTGGAGAAGACCAAGATATCATCGAGATACACCAGAACGAAATCATTTGTGTAGGGGTTGAAGATGAAGTTCATCATGCGAGAGAACGTTGGAGGAGAATTGACAAGGTCGAATGACATGACAGTATATTCATAAGAACCATAGCTTGTTCTGAATGCTGTCTTGGGGATATCTTCTTCATGAATGCGAATCTGATGATAACCCATAAGGAGGTCAAGCTTGGAGAATACTTTAGCACCTTTAAGTTGCTCGAATAGCTCATTGATGTTGGGAAGTGGATACTTGTTCTTTATTGTCTTCTTGTTCAATGGACGGTAGTCGACACAGAGTTGGTCCATGCCATCCTTCTTCTGGACAAGAAGAACACAACAACCCCATGGAGATGAACTCGGTCTAAGCATCCCCAGACGCTCTTGTTCATCAAGTTGTTTCTTCAATTCCTTCAGCTCCTCAGGTCCAAGCTTGTAAGGATGCTTGCAAACGGGTTCCATACCAGGCTCAAGATCGATAACGAATTCAACTGGCCGGTGAGGAGGCATTCCCAGAAGCTTTTCTGGAAAGACGTCTTGGTATTCACGAATGACTGGAATCTGAGAGATGGCATTCAACTCGCCCTTCTCACTGGGAGAAAACAGTCGAATAGTTTCGTCACGAGCGGCATAGATGATCACATCCTCAGAAGAGTGTGTCAATTGAATTTCCCTGGAAGCACAATCAAGCTGAGCCTTGTGCTTAGAAAGCCAGTCCATCCCAAGAATTAGATCAATATCCGAGTCGCCAAGAACAATTGGAGAAGACAGAAACTTATAGTTGCCCAACTTGATGGAAACCTCCGGGACGCAATTATTAGATGTCATTTGCTTACCTGGGGACACAACTGATAATGTTGTAGGCAATTCTTGATAACCCCACTCATGCTTTGATGCAAAAGGTCTTGAAATGAAACAAAACGATGCACCAGTATCAAATAAATTTTTTGCAAGGAATATCATTAACTAGAAGATTACCCATGATCACTTCTGAAGAATCCTCTGCCTGAGATGCGTTCATCATGTTCACCCTTGCAGACTTGGAATTATGCTTGACCACTGCATTGCTGGAAAATCTCACAGGAGGAGGAGTGTAACACCCACAATGCAGCTATATCTCCCACGTGTAGGGGCACGACTTAGAGGCATAGCCACATGGTAGGCATGTTGCAAGAGGGGTAATCTTTACACATCCCATGTACTGAATAAGAAAGGGATAAAGAGTCATCTTACAATCGCCACTTCACACAATACATAAATAGTCATACATCATCCAGAATACAAACAAGGTTCGACTACAGAACCAAAATAAAAGAAGACAACCCCAAAAGCTAGATCCCCGACCGTCCCAACTGGGCTCCTCTACTGATCATACGGAAAATAAACATACTAATGGCTTGAATCCTCGTCGAACTCCCACTTGAGTTCGGTAGCGTCCCCTGCACTGGCATCATCGGCACCTCCATCTGTTTGGAAGTGAGTCACGGGGACTCAGCAAACTCACACCCTCACGATCCAGACTATTTAAGCTTAAGGTTGGAAAGGGTAGTGAGGTGGAGCTGTAGCAAAGCACTAAGCATATATGGTGGCTAACTTACGCAGAAGAGAGCGAGAAGAGAAGAAAAGCATGGTCGATAAGCTAAAAGTGATCAAGAAGTGATCCTGAAGCTACTTACATTCAAGCATAACACAAGACCGTGTTCTCTTCCCGGACTCCGCCGAAAAGAGACCATCATGGCAACACACGCGGTTGGTTCATTTTAATTAACTTAAGTGTCAAGTTATCTAGAACCGGATATTAACAAATTCCCATCTACCCATAACTGCGGGCACGGCTTTCGAAAGTTCAAAACCCCGCAGGGGTGTCCCAACTTAGCCCATCACAAGATATCACAGTCAACGAAGGATATTCCTTTTCGCGGGAAGACCTAATCAGTCTCAGAATCCCGGCTACAAGACATTTCGACACTGGTAAAACAAGACCAGCAAAGCCGCCCGATGTGCCAACAAATCCCGATAGGAGTCGCACGTATCTCATTCTCAGGGCACACTGGATGAGACATCCTACGAGTATAACCAACCCTCGAGTTGCCCTGAGGTGGCCCCGTAGTCTACTCGGTTCGGACCACCACTCAGAGGAGCACTGGCCCAGGGGGGGTTAAAATAAGATGACCCTCGGGAGCACGACTCCCAAGGGAAAATTATTGGTGGTGGTGAGGCAAATGGTAAAATCAAGGTTGGGCCTTGCTGGAAGAGTTTTATTCAAAGCGAACTGTCAAAGGATTCCCATAACACCCAACCGCGTTAGGAACGCAAAATCAAGGAACATAACACCTGTATGATGGAAACTAGGGCAGCAAGAGTGGAACAAAGCACCAGGCATAAGGCCGAGCCTTCCACCCTTTACCAAGTATATAGATGCATTAAAGTAAATAAGAGATAATAATGATATCCCAACAATATCCATCTTCCAACATGGAACAAACTTCATCTCCACCTGCAACTAGCAATGCTATAAGAGGGGCAGAGCAAAAGCGGCAACATAGCCAAGCTAGGAGAGGTGGGTTAGAGGCTTGACATGGCAATATGGGCGGCATGATATAGAAAGTGGTAGGTAGTGCGGCATAACAAAAGAGCAAACAACTAGCAAGCAAAGATAGAAGTTATTTCGAGGGTATGGTCATCTTGCCTGCAAAGTTCTCAGAGTTGACGAAAGCTTGATCCTTGTAAGCGTACTCAACAGGTTCCTCGATCACGTACTCGTCTCCTAGCTCTACCCAAAGCAAGAACACAAGCAAACAGACCAACAATCAATCATGGTGCAATGCACAAACAACATGATGCAAAACATGGCATGATATGCGAGATGTGATATGCAAAGCATATGCGTGCTCCGGAAGGGAAAGATTGATCAAGGCATCAACTTGGCAAACCAAGTGTGCCTCTGGAAAGATGAGACAATTTCGGTCGAAATCGATATAAAGATTGCCTGAATCGGATGCACGGTTTGCAAATGGCAAGCAAAATAAGAATGGCACAATTCTGCGATTAACAGCATGCTGCCACCTAAAATGCAACAAGAAACTAAGCTAATGGCCTCCAACATACCAACAAAGCATATGGCAGTGATGTACTCAAGATTCTTGACAAAACATGAACACTGAGCTCTTGCTAAATCACACAAGAGCAAGTTCAAACAAGCATGGCAAAAGTGCAAAAGATATCAACTTCACAGACTTGGTGAAAATACTAACATGCCAGAAATAACATCAGGAAGCCATGTTTAGAACAAGCAAACAACATGCTACAGGAACATAACATAGCAAATAAAGGCACGACATGATTCTACTAAAAGCATAGAACAAAAGTCCCTTACTGATCATGAGCCAAAAAGGCACAGAAGATATGATGGCACCCATGTAAACATAGCAAGTTTTATTAACAGTTTCAGACTTAGCAGAAAACAGAGCATGGCATAAATAGAATTATGTAGGCATCTTTGTGAGCTCAAATCACTCACCATAAGGCATTGCAAGACAAGATAAGCATAGCAATATCACGAAGGCTACTTTGCATGCTTGGGCTAGTCACCACATAGATCACAAAAATACATGGCAAGCACTCCTATAAAGATGGAATGGCATAGTTCAAAACACATGTAGGGCTCATGCCCATATGAAGCACACATCAAATGTGACAAAAATGACAAATCCTCATAATCTGATAAGTAGCAGCAGTAAACATTTTATAGCACTCTTGTATCAATAATTTGGGCATCAAGATGAACTCAAACAAGCATGCCAAAATGGAATGAAATGAAGAGCATGTCCCAATGAACATTTTGATAT
Source organism: Triticum dicoccoides (assembly GCF_002162155.2). Lineage (NCBI taxonomy): Eukaryota > Viridiplantae > Streptophyta > Magnoliopsida > Poales > Poaceae > Triticum > Triticum dicoccoides. Next base: position 245,868,332 of record NC_041386.1, on the reverse strand, counting down.
ATCATGAGCATGAAACGGAGTACGATCATGGAGTTATGGCATGATGAACAGGGCATAAAAAGTTAGAGGGAAAAGACTTTGTGGCTTTTACCCTCGTCGAAAACGGGATGGAGGGAAGCGGGACGGGCGGATCCGGAACGCGGGCGCCCGTTTGGATCGCGTCCTGGTGGATCTCATCCACCCGGACCGGATCTGTCTCCGGCGACATGGCGGCGGCCGGTGATGAAGCTCCGGCGATAGGGCGGCGCGGCGCAACATGGCGGCGACCGGCGGAGGAGGGCGGTGACGCGCGGGCGACGAGGTGGCAGAGCCCTGCGTGGGGCCGCGGTCGGTGGGGACAGACGACGATCGGGTGGCGCGATAGACAGCAGCCGCAGCGGCGGGGGTAAAGCGGCGGCGGAGCGCTCCAGCGGGAGCTCGCGGGCCAAGTGGGCGGCGCGCTCAGGGCAACTCGGGCCCCAATGTCCTCGGGAGGGCCTACCCCAGGCCCGGACGGGCCGCGGCGGTGAAGTGGGCGCGTAGGGGACAGGTGGCGGCCCCTGAGTGGGCGCGGGAGGCGGCGGAGGTGACATGGTGAGCCCTGATTGGCCGACACACCTGGGGGCGGCGGTGGACGCATCCGATGGCGGACGGACATGTCCGGTGGCGTGGAGAAGGAGTGTATCTAGGGTTTCGTCCGCGAAAATTCGAGGAGGATCACATATATATAGGTAGGAGGAGGTAGGAGTGTCCAAAAGGGGTGTAGTTTTCGCCCACATGATCGTGATCCGACGACGGAGGACATGGGAGTGGTTTGGATGGGTTATTGGGCCGTTTTGGAGGGGTGTTGGGCTGCAACAGACAAGAGGCCTTTGTGGTTACCCGGTTAACCGTTGGAGTATCAAACGGACTCCAAATGTAATGAAATTTGATAGTCGGTCTACCGGTGGTGTACCAAGGCCACATGGCAAATCTCGGTCCACTCCGAGGAAATTTAACCCCCGCTCACGAAAAGAGACAAAAGGGGTGCGCCGGTGCACGTAGGAGTGTCGGATTGCAAAATAGACAACGGGGAAAATGCTCGGATGCATGAGACGAACACGTATGCAAATGAGATGCACATGATGACATGATATGAAATGCATGACATGAACAAAATGCAAAACGAAGACAAAACCCAACCATGAAGGGAATCTCATAACTTAACGCCGAAAAAGGCAAGAGTTGGAGTTACAAATATGGCAAGTTACATCCTGGGTGTTATAACACTCCACCACTACGAAAGGATCTCGTCCCGAGATCTAGGACTGAAAGAACTCTAGATATTCAGAACGGAGGTGATCCTTGCGCTCCCAGGTGGCTTCTCGGTCGGAATGGTGTGAACACTTCACTTTCAGGAATTTGATAGACTTGTTGCGAGTCTAGCGCTCGATTTCTTCAAGAATAGCAACGGGATGCTCATGATAAGACAGGATATGAAATGCATGAACAAACAATCAATCACACCATTTTATAGCACTCTTGCATCAATGATTTGGGCATCAAGATGAACTCAAACAAGCATGCCACAATGGAATGAAATGAAGAGCATGTCCCAATGAACACTTTGATATATCATGCGCATGAAACGGAGCTACGGTCATGGAGTTATGGCATGATGAACAAGGGCATAAAAAGTTAGAGGGAAAAGACTTAGTGGAATTTACCCTCGTCGAAAATGGGACGGAGGGAAGCGGGACGGGCGGATCCGGGATGCGGGCGCCCGTTTGGATCGCGTCCTGGTGGATCTCATCCACCCGGACCGGATCTGGCTCCGGCGACATGGCGGCGTCCGGCGATGAAGCTCCGGCGAGCGGGCGGCACGGCGCAATGCGGCGGCGACCAGCGGAGGAGGGCGGCGACGCACGGGCGACGAGGTGGCGGAGCCCTCCGCGGGGCCGCGGTCGGTGGGGACGGACGGTGACCGGGTGGCGCGGTAGGCGGTGGCCGGAGCGGTGGCGGGGAGCGGCGCGGGGGAAGCGGCGGCGGGGCGATCCAACGGGTGGCGGTGCTCCGGCGGGAGCTCGTGGGCCAAGCGGGCGACGCGCTCGGGGCGACTCGGGCCCCAATGGGCTCAGGAGGGCCTGCCCCGGGCCTGGGCGGGCCGCGGCGGTGAAGTGGGCACGGCGGGGACAGGTGGCGGCCCCTGAGTGGGACGGGAGGCAGCGGAGGTGATGTGGCGAGCCTTGATTGGCCGAAACACGTGGCGGCGGTGGTGGGCGCGTCCGACGGCGGACGGACATGTCCGATGGCGTGGAGGAGTGGATCTAGGGTTTTGTTCGCGAAAGTTTGAGGAGGATCACATATATATAGGTAGGAGGAGGTAGGAGTGTCCAAAAGGGGTGTAGTTTTCGCCCACACGATCGTGATCCAACGACGGAGGACATGGGAGTTGTTTGGATGGGTTATTGGGCTGTGTTGGAGGGGTGTTCGGCTGCAACACACAAGAGGCCTTTGCGGTTACCCGGTTAACCGTTGGAGTATCAAACAGACTCCAAATGGAACGAAATTTGACAGGCGGTCTACCGGTGGTGTACCAAGGCCACATGGCAAATCTTAGTCCATTCCGAGGACGTTTAACCCCCGCTCACGAAAAGAGACAAAAGGGGTGCGCCGGTGCACGTAGGAGTGTCAGATTGCAAAACGGACAACGGGGAAAATGCTCGGATGCATGAGACGAACACGTATGCAAATGAGATGCACATGATGACATGATATGGAATTCATGACATGAACAAAATGCAAAACAAAGACAAAACCCAACCATGAAGGGAATCTCATAACTTATCGCAGAAAAAGGCAAGAGTTGGAGTTACAAATATGGCAAGTTACATCCGGGGTGTTACAAGGAGGCGGAAGGCGCCTTTCGTTGAAGCACTTGTTTGCATAGTGCCCTTTTGCTGACACTTGTTGCAAGTCACCTCTGGGAGTGGACGATGATAAGGAGCACTTGACCTTGGAGCTTGAGACTGAGAATTGTTTTGATGGCCTGGGTTGGGTGGGTGGGAAGATCCATGGCCACCTTCGCTATTCTACTGGTAGGGATGGCGAAACGGAGGAGGAGGAAGCCAAAACCTCTAATGCTTAGCTACCACTTGTGAGGAAGAAGAAGACTGAACTGCATCCCTGACTCTCTTCTTAGAAGCCTCACATTTTAGCTGAGTAGCTTCTTGCTTGAGTGCCATGTTATAGAATTGATCGAACTCAGTCGGCTCAAGAAGCACGAGAGCTAACTGCAGATCTTCTCTGAGGCCACCTCTAAATTGATAGATCATACTCTTTTCATCAGGAATGTCTTGTTTAGCGAAGCGAGCAAGTTTCTGAAACTAGATATTGTCCTGATACACAGACATGCTGCCTTGCTTGAGATTGCGGAACTCCTCACGCTTGCTCTCAGAAACATTTGTTGGAATATGATGAGCTTTGAAGTCTCGGCGGAAATCATCCCAGGTAATCACACGATCTGCTCTGAATATCTGTATTGTTGATACCAATCAGCAGCTTGGTCCTTGAGTTGACACGAAGCAAACTTGACAAAGTCCTCAGGTCTGACATTGCTACATTCAAAATGCTTGCAGATGTCCACGAGTCAGTCGTCGACGTCTGTGGCCTCAACACAATTGCTGGAAGACTTCGGCTGATTTGCGAGGAACTGGTTGAGGGTAGTAAATCGAGGCTGATTGTTGAAATTCCCTTGGCCTTGATTTCCTTGGTTGCCTTGAACTCGGCTGCGCTCTTGCTAGAGTTGCAAAAGCATCTGAGTGTTGGCATTGGTGGCTGCCATGACAGCTTGCCATGCCTCCGAAGTTGGAGGTGGTGGCGGAGGGTTCTCCTGACTCCCATCATTGCGGTCCGGATTTAGACGCGTTGGAGGAGCCATCCTGAAGAGGGTGACATCCGTTAGAATATTGATAGACAGATATACAAGCTAAATCAACGGATAAAAATTGCAACATATAGTCTTCACAATAAACAATCGAACAAGGATGAATGAATGAATTCCAAATTAAATCATCACACGTCCATTAATGTGAGAAGCCACTTAGATAAAGGCAGATGAATGAAACAATAAGGTACAGCTAGAACAAATAAGTCGTAAGGATTACCTAATCACAAACCAAATATCTACGGGAAGAAGTACTAGAGCTACTTGAATTCCCACCTATAAACTCCTGAAACTTTCTAGTTATGCAATCATGTGTTGGGGATACAGGGGAAGCATAATATCTCACCCAAACTAACAATCCCTACATCGAGCTGTATCTATCATTCAACACATAACCAAGAAACCTTCGAAAATCATGTGCCTAAACCTTCAAAAAGCATCCGTTATATGAGTTATGGCAATACTCTCGAACTCCCGCCCCAGTACTGGGTGGTGTCGAGGTTATCTCACCAACAACTGCATAAAAGAGATTTTTGATGTCGGCGAACTCAAGTACTATAGAACTACAACGATAAAATTGTGACGACAACACCTCAGAGCTCAACTCCCCGGAACACTGCCACAATCCCCTAAATGTCTGGAGGCACCAAGAACAATGGTATCGTCACAATACTATCGGAATGATTCCAAGATACCCGCGTGATTCTAAATTTTTTTCATGAAATTTGAGGAGAGGAAAGTCAAAACTTCTATGTCAGGAGACATCACCAGAGCGACGAAGGGACTGAGTAGTAAAAAGAATCCTACTCTCTGATATATATAATCCTAAGACTCAAAACATTTTGTTATAGACTCAACAACGTCAGCAATTCGATCAAGCAGGGGGCTCCTAAGCTGGGGATGGCTCTGATTACCAACTTGTAAATCCCATGTTGCGGCTATATCTCCCACGTGTCGAGGCATGACTTAGAGGCATAACCAAAAGTGGTTTAGTCCCAAGAGGGGTAATCTTCACACAATCCCATGTACTGAATAAGAAAGGGATAAAGAGTTGGCTTACACTCGCCACGTCATACAATACATAAATAATTCATACATCATCGAAATACACTCATAGATCGACTACGGTCAAATCCGAATAAAAGGAAGATAAACCCCAAATGCTAGATCCCCGATCATCCCAACTGGGCTCCACTACTAATCATTGGGAAACGAAACATAGTAACGACCTAGATCCTTGTCAAACTCCCACTTGAGTTCAGTAGCATCACCTGCACTAGTATCATCGGCACCTGCAACTATTTGGAAGTATCCATGAGTCACGAGGACTCAGCAATCTCACACCCGCGAGATCAAGAGTATTTCAGCTTATGGGTAGGATGTGGTAATGAGGTGGACTGCAGCAAGTGCTAAGCAAATATGGTGGCTAACATACGCAAATAAGAGTAAGATGAGAAGCTACGCAACGGTCGTGAAGCTAGAAGTGATCCTGAAACTACTTACGTTCAAGCATAACACAAGACCGTGTTCACTTCCCCGACTCCGCCGAAAAGAGACAATCACGGCTACACACGCGGTTGATTCATTTTAATTTAGTCAAGTGTCAAGTTCTCTACAACCGGATATTAACAAATTCCCATCTGCCACATAACCGCGGGCACGGCTCCCGAAAGATTATACCCTACAGGGGTGTCCCAACTTAGCCCATCACACGCTCTCACGGTCAATGAAGGATATTCCTTCTCCCGGAAAGACGCAATCAGTCTCGGAATCCCGGTTACAAGACATTTCGACAATGGTAAAACAAGACCAGCAAAGACGCCCCATGTGCCGACAAATCACGATAGGAGTCGCACGTATCTCGTTCTCAGGGCACATCGGATGAGCACTCCGTACAACTAAAATCAGCTCTCAAGTTTCCCCGAGGTGGCGCTACAAAGGACTCTAGTTCGGACCAACACTTAGAGGAGCACTGGCTGGGGGGGGGTTAAAATAAAGATGACTCTTGAGTCTGCAGAACCCAAGGGAAAGGTATAGGTGGTAGGTAGGCAAATGGTAAAACCAAGTTTGGGCCTTGCTGGAGGAATTTTATTCGAAGCGAACTGTCAAGGGCGTCCCACAACCCCAACCGCGTAAGGAATGCAAAAAGCAAGGAACAAAACAACGGTATGGCGGAAACTAAGGCGACAAGAATGGAACAAAACACCAGACATAATGCCGAGCCTTCCACCCTCTACCAAGTATATAGATGAATTAATTAAATAAGACATAATGTGATATCCCAACATATCCATGTTCCAACATGGAACAAACTTCAACTTCACCTGCAACTAGCAAGGCTATAAGAGGGGCTGAGCAAAAGCATTAACATAGCCAAACAACTGCTTGCTAGGAAGGTGGGTTAGACGCTTGACATGGCAATATGGGAGGCATGATAAACAAGTGGTAGCTAGCGTGACATAGCGATAGAGCGAACAACTAGCAAGTAAAGATAGAAGTGATTTCGAGGGTATGGTCATCTTGTCTGCAATGTTCTCAGAGTTGTCGAAAGCTTGATCCTCGTTAGCATACTCAACAGGTTCTTCATTAACGTACTCGTCTCCCGGCTCTACCTAAGGCAAGAACACAAGCAATGGAACAACAATCAATCATGGTGCAATGCACAAGCGACATGATGTAAAACATGGCATGATATGCAAGATATGATATGCAATGCATATGCGTCCTTCGGAAGGGAAATAATGATCAATGCATCAACTTGGCAAACCAAGTATGCCGCTGGAAAGATGAGGTGATTTCGGTCAAAATCAATATAAGGATCACCGGAAACGGATGCATGGTTTGCAAATGACAAGCAAAACAAGGATGACACAAATCTGCGATTAACAACATCATAGCACTTAGAATGCAACAAGAAACTAAGCTACTGCACTCCAAGATACAAACAAAGCATATGGCAGCGATGTACAAGAGATGATTAACAAAACATGAACACCGAGCTACGGCTAAATCACACGAGAACAGGTTCAAACAAGCATGGCAAAAATGCAAAAGATATCAGCTTCACAGACTTAGTGAAGCAATGTTTAGAGCAAGCAAACAATATGCTACAAGAACATATCATGGCAAAAAAGGCATGGCATGCTTCTACTAAGTACATAGAACATAATTCCCTTACTGAACATGAGCCAAAACGGCACATAAGATAAGATGGCACCCATGTAAACATAGCAACTTTTATAAACAGATTCAGACTTAGTGAAATAACATACATGGCAGAATCAGATCATGATAGCAACTTTGCAAGCTAGTGGCACTCATCACAGTGCACCAAAAGACATGGAATAAATGCTAGCATGGAGTAGACATGAAAATGAAGATATCCATGTGCGAAACCACCTCATAGCATACTTGAAATAAATCACACAAAAATAAGAAAACAACATCATGATGTAAAATGACATGTTCATGAACTTGCTCAAAAGTAAAATCTAATGCCACCAATGGATTGGTGGGGCTTTTATACCCCAAAAACATATATAATATGTGGGGGTTTCTGTAGAGAAATCATCACAAAAGCTATATGTGAAAACCTACCTAAAATGGCTATTGACAGAATTGGCATTTTTCCTTAAAGGGAAATGTCCAGATATGGACTTGCCTGAAATGGAAAGAGAGAGCTTTCCAAAAATGGATTTTCGCTGGGAAAGAAAATGATAATAAAAAAGGAGGTGGGGGGGGTTCGTGTCTATGGCAGGTGGGGCCCAGCTGGAAATGATACAACAAATAAAACAACAAACAACACAACAAACAAAAAAGGGGGGTTTATGTGCCCAAGGGGACTGGAACACGGGTCGCCTGGGTGGAACTGGTTCGGCTCGACCAGCTTGGCTAGCTCGGTGTACTGGTTATGGAGGGGCTTGAATCGTCTTGAGCTATCTCAAGGACAGGCTTGGGTCTCCCTCTCCCGTGCAGCAGAGAAGACATGGGCGCTCCGACGATGAACGACGCGACGGTGGTGCCTAGGGATAGCAGCGCACGTGCGGGGTTTGACAGGGGAACGTGTGCGCGAGCGGGCGTTCAACAGGTGAGCGGGGCGCTCGACCTCGAGTGTAACTCTGCTCAGGGCTGTGGCATTCGCGGCGAGCGACGGCAGCGATGCGAAGCAAGGACGGGCCCGTGCGGGAGCGGGCATGCACACGGGGCGACGCAAGGCTTCCGCGTGCAGCGGCGAGGCGCTGCGGGGTGCGTGCGTAGGGTTTGCAAGCTATAGCAGAAGGTACACTCACAGTTACAGTCTCACTGGAGCATCGAGATCACGGAATAGGCATGGGAAAGATGACGCCTACGGTGAGCTAGCGGGCGCGAGAGGAAAAATTGACGGAGACGGGGTTACCTAGCTCACCTAGGACAAGAAGACGAGGCCGGGGACTCGACGGAGACTACGTGATACTACTCTGAACCTTGGCGCGATCTCTGACCGAGAATAAGAAGGAAGCAGAGGAGGAAGCCAGGCGCGGACTTGACGTCTCCCTCGGCGACATAGCAGATGCATATGACGATGGGGAAGATGAGGAAGCAGGAGGACTCGCTGAGGCAGCCGGAGGCCACCGGTGGGGCGGCGACGGTGGCGACGTGCTCTGGTTGCGGCCGGGAGCGAACGAGGAGGGAGAAAGAGGAATGGGGAATCACCCCTTGGTGGCGGCGTAGAACGGGAAACACTAGGGGGCTCGGCTGCTCGCTTTATAGGCGGGGCACGACGCGAGCCTGGCCACGGGGTCACGTGGGCGCCATGGCCTCTGCTTTTACCCTGAGACAGAGAGGGGCAAGGAGGACGAGGAACAGTAAGCTGGGAGGCTGCAGGTGGGGCTGGTGCGACCGCCAGGGTGGATCACCACACCGAAGGGCGAGCGAAGGAAGTAGCGCGCTACGGGAAAGCTGGGTCGGCCTAGGGTTGGGCCCAACTAGCTAGCAAGAGGCCCAGGTGGGTTTCGGATGCTGCTTGGCTGGACCGTTGCTGCCCTCACACTCTCTTCCTTTTCATATTTTCCTCCAAATAGAAAACAAGGAAAAGGCCAGAGTGATTGAGATTGGCTATGGGAGATATAAAAATATACCCAAGCTCCTAAATATGTGCACTATTTAATAAAAATTTGTTTGGGTCATTTTTAAAGAAAATAAAATAATTCAAGTTTGACTTAAATTCAAACATGAACCATTTTAAACCCTAACCAAAACAACTTAGATAAGGCTGAGATTTGACAGAGATGTTTAGGACATGATGACTGAATTATGAGGAAGTCTTGGATATTATTGGGGTAGGGAAAATGGCACCTGCCAAAAAAAGAAAGAGAAGGAGGGAGAGGTGATGCAAGGAGGTGGTCATGCAAAATAAAATGCATGCAACACACAATGCACATGATGCGGATGGATATGCAAAATGATCCAAGCACACACAACACTTGGCAAGATCATGATGCAAACATAGATGACAAGTGCAAAATAAAAGAAAAGGCATAGCAATGCAAGAAATAAAATAGCACAAAGGCAAGCAAAAGAAAGCCAACTATGATAGACCTAAGGAATAGGATGGAGACCAACATTGATACATTGCCAAAATAAGGAGTTTTACATTTGGGGTGTTACATCGGGCTCCAGGATATCAACCGATTTTTGAGGTCCGCCATCCGATTCTGGGCTCAAAGGACGGGGCATGTTGTTCCGCGGACGGGTATCCGGCTCTTCGTGGTCAGAAACCCGAACGTAGTTCGTCCTCAATATAGAGGAAGAGTTGTTGATTTTCTCCTCTACTACCGCTATCTGATGGGTGATCGATGGAGATTTGATTTCTCTCTGATCGGGTTCAAGCCCAATCCGATCGTAGTCTGTGGCGACCCCCAAGGCCGCGATGGGATCTAGATGCTCGTTTAAAGACAACAACTCTGTCGGATCCATCCGTTTGGAGTATTCGGGGTCAACACAAAGGGATTTTCGATGACCCGAGAAGTCATCGTCGGCTTAATGGCCGGACGGGCGGTCATGGTAAAGCCGCCCAGACGGAGGGTTTGGCCTGTGGCCAGGGCTCCTCTGGAGGTGATACTGTCCTTGATAACGAGGAGGTCCATCAATCCTGTCTTTGACGTCACAAAGGAACTCTCAATGAAAGCACCAATGTCAGTGTCAAAACCGGTAGATCTCGGGTATGGCGTCCCGAACTGTGTGTCTAAGGTCGATGGTAACAGGGCACAAGGAACACGAAGTTTTACCCTGGTTCAGGCCCTCTTGATGGAGGTAATACCCTACGTACTACTTGATTGATATTGATGAGTATGGGGGTTACAAGAGTTGATCTACCGCGAGATCGTAATGGCTAAAACCCTAGAAGTCTAGCATGTATGACTATGATTGCCGCTACAGACTAAACCCTCCGGTTTATATAGACAGGAAGGGGCCTAGGGTTATACAAAGTCGGTTATAGAGAAAGGAATCTTCATACCCGAAAGCCAGGCTTGCCATCCATGCCAAGGAGAGTCCTATCCGAACACGGGATAGAGTCTTCTGTCTTGTATCTTCATAGCCCATAAGTCCAGCCCACGTCACAGATGCCGGACACCCGAGGACCCCTTAATCCAGGACTCCCTCACCCGACACCTGCCATAAGAGCCTCGCATCTTCGAGGAGCGGATCTCCAAGCCATCGGCAACCCCCTCCACCACGGAACGGGCAACGCCTCAGGAGGAGCTCCCCCCAGCGCCACCCTCGGGTGGACCTGCTTGCGGCCCGAGCTCGGGGGCCCGTCTGCTCCTCGTGCTCGAGCTTCAGGAGGGGTGCTGGACCGAGGAGTTCAAGGCGTACCTGCTCTAGGGGACCCTGCCGGAGAAGGAGGAAGAAGTGGAGTGTGTGGCTCGCTAGGCCACAACCTACTACATCTGGGATGGTGAGCTTTACCGAAAATGGCCGAACGATGTCTCTCTACGGTGCATCTCCAGGGAGTAGGGACACGAGCTGCTGGCCGACATACATGGCAGGGATTGCGGGCATCGCTCTTCGTCGAGCACCCTCGTGGGCAAGGCGTTCTGTAGTGGGTTCTACTGGCCCACGGCACTCAGTGACGCCGCCGGGCTGGTGAGATCCTGTGAATCCTTCCAGTTCCATACCAAGCAGATCCACCATCCCGCTCTCTTGGCCGTTCACGGTCTGGGGGCTAGACATCTTGGGCCCGTTCCCTCGAGAGCCGGGGGATGACCTCTACCTCTACGTCGCCATCGAGAGGTTCACCAAGTGGGCGGAGGTCGAAGACATCCGCACCATCCAAGCCGGCTCAGCAGTCAAGTTCATCAAGGGCCTCGTGAGCCGGTTCGGGGTCCCTAATCGCATCATCACCGACAACGGCTCGCGGTTCACTGGCAACCTTTTCAAAACATATTGTGCTAATATTGGAACGCAGATATGCTATGCCATAGGAGCAACAGCCAGGCCGAGCACACCAACGTGGAGGTCCTGAGAGGCGTCAAGGCAAGGACGTTCAAGAAAAAGCTCAAGGATTGCGGCACGAGATGGCTTGATGAGTTCCAGTCTGTGCTGTGGTCCATCCGCAGTACCGTGACCAAGCCGACGGGCGAAACTCCATTCTTCCTTGTCTACAGAGTTGAAGCAGTTCTCCCTCACGAGGTCAGGCATCGCTCCGCGTGGGTCTTGGTGTTTGACGAGGCACGCCATAATTCCTCGCGGGGGATGGACCTCGTGCTGGGGGAGGAACACTGCCGCCAAGCCTCGCTCCGAGCAGCAAGGTATCAGCAGGCACTGCGGAGGTACCACTGCTGAAGTGTCTGCTCAAGGACGCTGGAGGTGGGTGATCTCGTCCTAAGGTGGGTGCTCTCTAGGGAGGGGCTGCATAAGCTCTCAACCATGTGGGAGGGCCCGTTTAGGATCTCCCGCGTCTCCAGGCCTAACATATCCCCATCCAGAACGCCTGGAATATCCAGCACCTCCGGAAGTTCTATGCATGAAGCAACGCCCCATGCCTGTGAAGGTCTCCGCTCTTGACACTCTCACGTCATAATGAGTGGGGATGTACACGCCCCGGAGTCTACTGAGTGCCACCCGTGGGCCTCACGGGGGCTCCCTCACACGTCCTAGTGGCTGCACTTAGCTCCATGTTGGTAAGAAGACTAGACTAGGTGCCGGACGCGGCTAATCCTTTGCTTGCTTTCTGTAGTTGGTTGGAATTTTTTGATGGAATTTTGAGTTACCGCGTTTTTCTGTTCGCCTGAGTTGGATTTTTCTCCTCTTGCTTCGCTCGCCTCTCAGTCTTGACCTGGGAAGAATAGCAGTTTCCGGTCGCTCCTCCGTGCTCATCCTGCGCACAGGGGCTAGGCTGGTGTGCACGTTTGGATTCGCCTGCACGCAAACACACCTCACTGAAACCCCATTCCCCCGGTGCATTGGCTTTCTTAATCCTCGCGAGACACCCTCAAATGAGTTAGTGGACATGCACACCCTCTCAACTGTGTGCCCTCGAGCAATGCGACGCAGTGCATTAGCCACAACCAACCCACGTCCGGGGGCTCACGCGGGGAAGAATAAGGCGCCCTGTCAAGTTTTGTAACAACTCTGGAGCTGTACAATGTCTCCCGAGGTCGGCGGCTCCTGAGTCGCCAGGAAGGAGGCTTCGCCAGGTGCTGTTGGAAGGGTGCGCCCTTGTGAGGTGGGAAACTGCCGCAAACACTCGAAGCTAAGTTACCCTAAGCGCACCTACTCAGGACATGGATATCATGGCATAACATCAAAATAATAAACATAGCATAGTGGCATAAGTGCCATAGTTCATCAAACACCCATGCAGGGTACTCCACTTTTTTGAAATGAAGGAGAAAGGAAAGGTTAAACAAAAGCAGGCCACATGCCTGCAGCAGCTCCCGAGGACAGGCTCTAGCAATGCCCGGAGCTCAGTCCGAGCCATCCTCCCGCTTCACCGGAGCACGGCGGCGAGATGACATGTCGCCTTCCCCGATTCTAGCACGTCAGCGGGGTACCTGGTCATAGCCGCCGCTGCTGGTGGTCTCATCGGAGGACGAGCCTATAACTCCCCGGATGTAACTTTTCATAATTGTAACTCCAACTCTTGCCATTTCCGGCTACGCAATATGTTATTTCCTTCGTGTTTTGGTTTTGTCCTTGTTTTTGCATTTTGTTCTTGTCATGCATTTCATCTCATGTGATAATGTGCATCTCTTTTGCATTCGCGTTCGTCTCATGCATCCGGTCATTTTTCCCGTTGTGCGTTTCGAAATCCGACACTCACACATGCACCTGTTGCACCTCTCAAATCTCGTTTTGTGAGCTGGAGAAAACATTCTTGGAATGGGCCAAGATTTGTCGAGTGGCCTTGGTACATCACCGGTAGGCCGCCTGTCAAATTTTGTTCCGTTTGGAGGTCATTTGATGCCCCAACGGTTAACCAGGTAACCGTAAAAGAACCCTTTCATTGCAGCCCAACAACCATCCACCTCTGCCAACTCCTCCGCCTCTGGAGGCATGGAAAGCTATCATGGAAGCCACCAACGTCAATACCCAGATGCTTTTGCAACTCTTGCAAGAGTGCAACCAAGGGAAAGGCAACCAAGGGAATCAAGGTCAAGGGCAATTCAACAATCAACCTCAGTTTGCTACCCTCAACTAGTTCCCTGCAAATCAGCCAAAGTCTTTCAGCAACTGTGCCGAGGCCATGGATGCCGATGATTGGCTCGTGGACATCAACACACGTTTTGAATGTAGCAATGTCAGGCCTGAGGACTATGTCAAGTTTGCTTCTTTTCAGCTCAAGGACCAAGCTGCTGATTGGTATCCACAATACAAAGATTCCAGAGGAGTTCGAGTGATTACCTGGGATGACTTCTGTCGGGATTTTAAAGCTCATCACATTCCAAAAAGTGTTGTTGAGAGCAATCGTGATGAATTCCGCAATCTCAAGCAAGGAAGCATGTCCGTGTACCAATAGAACATCCATTTTCACAAACTTCCTCACTTCGCAAGGCAAGACGTTCCTTATGAAAAGAGCAAGATTGTAACACCCCGGATGTAACTTGCTATATTTGTAACTCCGACTCTTGCCATTTCCGGCTATAAGTTATGAGATTTCTCATCGTGGTTGGGTTTTGTCTTTGTTTTGCTTTTTTTCATGTCATGCATTTCATATTATGTCATCATGTGCATCACATTTGCATACGTGTTCGTCTCATGCATCCAAGCATTTTCCCCGTTGTCTGTTTTGCAATCCGACACTCCCACATGGACCGGCGCACCCCTCTTGTCTCTTTTCATGAGCAGGTGTTAAACGTTCTCGGAATGGACCGAGATTTGCCAAGTGGCCTTGGTACATCACCGGTAGACCGCCTGTCAAATTTCATCCCATTTGGAGTCCGTTTGATACTCCAACGGTTAACCGGGTAACCGCGAAGGTCTCTTGTGTGTTGCAGCCCAACACCCCTCCAAAACGACCGAATAACCCATCTAAACCATCTCTATGTCCTCCGTCGTCGGATCACGATCGTGTGGGCGAAAACTACACTTTATTTGGACACTCCTACCTCCCTCTACCTATAAATATGTGCCCCTCCCTGAAATTCGCGGTATAACCCTAGTCTTTTTCCTCCTCGCACCGACGGACATGTCCATCCGCATCGGACATGTCCGCTGGACATGTCGCTCCAACCAATGAGGTCGTGCCACATCACCTCCGCCGCCTCCCTCCTCTACTCATAGCGCGCCACGCATCCCCGCGCCCACTTCCCCGCTATGCGGCCCGCGGAGCCAATCCGGGGCCCGCTCGGCCTGAACCGCCAGCGCCGCCGCCGGAGACTCACCGCCACCCTTCTCCCTCGCCGCCGGCCATCTCCGCGCGCGCGCCGCCATAGTTCCCCGTCACCGTGGCCCGGTCGCCCCTCCTCCGCCATGGACGTCGCCGCCCTAGAGCTTTGTACGCCGTCGTCGTCGGACCTCCACCGCAGGATCTGCCCGGCGCCACCGGATCCACGGATCCCCGGCGCACCACCTGCCTCTGCCATCTTCAAGGTAGTCGCCCCGCCAAGCTCCGCGCCCGATCCGGCTCCCGCCGCTCGTCGGAATCGCTGATCGCCGTCGCCGGCTTCGCACCGCCTCCGCCCCCGCATCGTCGCCAGTGTCGCCGACCTCCGCTCTGTTCCGGTCCGCCTTCAACCTCGCTAGACCAGCAAGACCGGTGAACCGGCCGGTTCACTTGCGAACCCACCCAGTTCACCCGGCCCCGTAGATCGCCGTGAACCGCTCCGAACTGCCCGGTTTACGCCCGACAGCTCCAAGCCGGCCCATGGGCCCGAAGTGAGCGCTCCCATCCATTCCCCCGCCTGGGCATGTTTTATCTATCCATCGCCCGTGTGTTTTTTCCTCTAAGTCCCGGAATCTGCATATTTTGATGTCCTCTTCATCGTGTCACTTATTGATCACCGTAGCTCCGTTTCATGCATATGATATATAAAAATGTTCATTGTGAGATGCTCTTCATTTCATTCCATTGTGGCATGCTTGTTTGAGTTCATCTTGATGCCCTAAACATTGACGCATGAGTGCTATAAAATGTTTACTTCTGTTACTTATCAGTTCATGATGATTTGTCATTTTTGTTGCATTTGATGTGTGCTTCATATGGGCATGAGCTCTACATGTGTTTTGAACTATGTCATGCCATATTTACAGAGGTTCTTGCCATGTATTTTTTAATCAATGTGGTGACTAGCACAAGCATGCAAACTAGGCTTCCTGATATTGCTGTTTTCACTGACTTAGGATTTTGCCAAGTCCTTGTCCTGCTGTTATTTTGATGCCATGAAAACTTGATGCTACAGTGAGATCCATGCTTAATTTGAGTTACTTAAGTAAAGGTGTTTTGAACATATGGTTATGCTCTATCCATCCATTCCCCTGTTTGCAATTATGGAGTGACCTAGCAAGTCTTGTTCTTGCGCTACTTTTGCTATAAAATTTTCCTAGCAGAATGTTAACATGTTAACCAATTTTGCCATGGTTTTTACTAGTGATCCATGCATGCTATGAACTTGCTCTTGCCACGGTTAGCTTGATGAACATGTCATCCTATTGTTGATATGCTTATTTTGTCATTAAATGTTTTGTGATGAGTGATTTGAGCTCGCAAAGATGCCTTCGTAATTCTATTTATGCCACGCTCTGTTTTCTGCCAAGTCTGAAACTGTTATTAAAACTTTCTGTGTTTACATAGGTGCCATCATATCTTGTGTGCCTTTTTGGCTCATGATCAGTAAGGGACTTTTGTTCTATGCTTTTAGTAGAACCATGTCGTGCCTTTATTTTCTATGTTATGTTCCTGTAGCATGTTGTTTGCTTGCTCTAAACATGGCTTCCTGATGTTATTTCTGGCATGTTAGTATTTTCACTAAGTCTGTGAAGCTGATATCTTTTTCACTTTTTCCATGCTTGTTTGAACCTGCTCTTGTGTGATTTGCCGTAGCTCAGTGTTCATGTTTTATCAAGTACCTTGAGTACATCACATCCATATGATTTATTGCTATGTTGGGGTGCAGTAGCTTAGTTTCTTGTTGCATTCTATATGGCATCGTGTTGTTAATCGCAGAATTGTGCCATTCTTGTTTTGCTTGACATTTGCAAACCGTGCATTCGTTTCCAGCAATCCTTATATCAATTTCAACTAAAATCATCTCATATTTCCAGCGGAACACTTGGTTTGCCAAGTAGATTCCTTGATCATTCTTTCTCTTCCGGAGCACGCATGTGCATTGCATATCATATCTTGCATATCATGCCATGTTTTGCATCATGTTGCTTGTGCATTGCACCGTGGTTGATTGTTGTTCCTTTGCTTGTGTTCTTGCTTTGGGTAGATCCGGGAGACGAGTACGTGACCGAGGAACCTGTCCAGAATGCTTACGAGGATCAAGCTTTCGTCAACTATGAGAACTTTGCAGGCAAGATGACCATACCCTCGAAATCACTTCTATCTTTGCTTGCTAGTTGTTCACTCTATTGCTATGTCGCGCTACCTACCACTTGCTATATCATGCTTCCCATATTGCCGTGTCAAGCCTCTAACCCACCTTTCCTAGCAAACCATTGTTTGGCTATGTTACAGCTTTTGCTCAGCCCCTCTTATAGCGTTGCTAGTTGCAGGTGAAGATGAAGTTTGTTCCATGTTGGAACATGGATATTGTTGGGATATCATTATTATCTCTTACTTACTTTAATGCATCTATATACTTGGTAAAGGGTGGAAGGCTCGGCCTTATGTCTGGTGTTTTGTTCCACTCTTGTAGCCCTAGTTTCCGTCATACCGGTGTTATGTTCCTTCATTTTGTGTTCCTTACGCGGTTGGGTGTTATGCGAACCCCTTGACAGTTCGCCTTGAATAAAACTCGTCCAGCAAGGCCCAACCTTGTGTTTACCATTTTCCTACCTACCACCATATACCTTTCCCTTGGGTTCTACGGACTCAAGGGTCATCTTTATTTTAAACCCCCTCGGGCCAGTGCTCCTCTGAGTGTTGGTCCGAAACAGGCAACCTGTGGGGCCACCTCGGGGCAACTTGAGGGTTGGTTTTACTCATAGCATGACCTATCCGGTGTGCCCTGATAATGAGATAGGTGCGACTCCTATCGGGATTTGTCGGCACATCGGGCGGCTTTACTGGTCTTGTTTTACCATTGTCGAAATGTCTTGTAACCGGGATACCGAGTCTGACTGGGTCTTCCTGGGAGAAGGAATATCCTTCGTTGACCGTGAGAGCTTGTGATAGGCTAAGTTGGGACACCCATGCAGGGTTTTGAACTTTTGAAAGTCGCACCCGCGGTTATGGGCAGATGGGAATTTGTTCATATCCAGTTGTAGAAAACTAGACACTTAACTTAATTAAAATGAATCAACCGTGCGTGTACCCGTGATGGTCTCTTTTCTGCGGAGTCCGAGAAGAGAACACGGTCTTGTGTTATGCTTGAACGTAAGTAGTTTTCAGGTTCACTTCTTGATCACTTTTAGCGTCTCGACCGTGCGCTGCTTCTCTTCTTGCTCTCTTTTGCGTAAGTTAGCCACCATATAAGCTAGTGTTTGTTGCAGCTCCACCTCACTACCCTTTCCTACCCATAAGCTTAAATAGTCTTGATCTCGCGGGTGTGAGATTATTGAGTCCTCGTGACTCACAGATACTTCCAAACAGTTGCAGGTGCCGATGATACGAGTGCAGGTGACGCAACCGAGATCAAGTGGGAGCTCGATGAAGATCTTGATCATTGTTTTGTGTCTTTGCCAGTTGATCAGTAGTGGAGCCTAGTTGGGACGATTGGGGGATCTAGCATTTGGTGTTGTCTTCTTTTATTTTGGTTCCGTAGTCGGACCATGATTGTATTTTGGATGATGTATGGATTATTTATGTATTGTGTGAAGTGGCGATTGTAAGCCGACTCTTTATCCCTTCCTTATTCAGTACATGGGATGTGTAAAGATTACCCCTCTTGCGACATACCTACCATGCGGCTATGCCTCTAAGTGATGTCCCGACACGTGGGAGATATAGCCGGATTGTGGGTGTTACAATGATCTATCAATTCAGGGGTGGCCTTAGACAGGATCTGCAGCTAGCTCTTGTTCTTGTTGATCCTACTCAGTTCGATCAGTTCTATTACATGTCCCTCAAGCAAGAATCTGCTCAGCTCAAGTGTGAAGCTTCAAAGAAGAGAATCGGGGATGCCGTTCACTCGTCTTCTTCCTCTCAAGCGGTAGCTAAGCAACAGAGGTTCTGGCTTCCTCCGCCTCCTCCGTTTCGTCAGCCCTACCAGTAGAAGAACTCAGGTGGCCGTGGATCTTCCCACCCACCCAACCCAGGCTATCAGAACAAGTCTCAGACTTAAGCTTCGAGGACAGGTGCTCCTCCTCCTTATCACCGTCCGCTCTCAGAGGTTACTTGCAACAAGTTTGGTCTGAAAGGTCACTATGAAAACAAGTGCACCCAGAGACACCTTCCACCTCGTCCTCCTATGAGGTCTTCAAGAAATGTAGTTGTCAAGCATAATCCGAAGTCTACAAAGTTGAAAATGATGAATGCAGCTCAAGTAGAGGTTTCTTCGGAAGTGATCATGGGTAATCTCCTAGTTAATGATATTCCTGCAAAAGTTTTGTTTGATTCTGGTGCATCACATTCTTTCATTTCAAGACCTTTCGTTTGGAAGCATGACTTGTTTTCACAAGCACTATCAAAGCCTTTGCATGTCGTTTCTCC
The DNA here is from genome assembly GCF_002162155.2 of Triticum dicoccoides. Classification (NCBI taxonomy): domain Eukaryota; kingdom Viridiplantae; phylum Streptophyta; class Magnoliopsida; order Poales; family Poaceae; genus Triticum; species Triticum dicoccoides. The sequence goes on along the minus strand of NC_041386.1, from coordinate 245,849,130 downwards.
GGGTGTTTTGTTGAGCTCTACTATATTCGTTCCGGATGTCACCATCAAGATGGGCAATTATAAATTCCTGGCTTCTCCAATTGTTCTTGGTGACTCTGATATTGATCTTATTCTTGGCATGGATTGGCTTTCTCGGCACAAAGCTGCTCTTGATTGTGCCGCCAGAGAGATCAAATTGACGCACCCTTCTGAGGATGTGATCATTTATGCCGCTCGAGGTGAAACCATTCAGTTGGTCTCTTTCAACAGGACGGTGAGGAGGCATACCCGTTATGTCTTTCCAGAGGAGCTTCCGGGTATGCCTCCTCACCGTCCTATTGAGTTTGTTATCGACCTTGAGCCCGGTACTGAACCTGTTTGCAAGCGTCCATACGAGCTTGGACCAAAGGAGCTAAAGGAATTGAAGAAACAACTCGATGAACAAGAGCGTCTGGATTTGATCAGACCAAGTTCATCTCCATGGGGTTGTGGTGTTCTTTTTGTCCAGAAGAAGGATGACACGGACCGACTTTGCGTCGATTACCATCCATTGAACAAGAATACAATCAAGAACAAGTACCCACTTCCCAACATCAATGAGATATTCGAGAAACTTAAAGGTGCAAAGGTGTTCTCCAAGCTTGCCTCCCGTTGGTTTATCATCAGATTCGCATTCGTGAAGAAGATATCCCCAAGATAGCATTCAGAACAAGCTTTGGTTCTTATGAACAAATTGTCATGTCTTTCGGCCTTGTTAATGCCCCGCCAATATTCTCTTGTATGGTGAACTTCCTGTTCAACCCCTACACCAATGAATTCGGCTTGGTGTATCTCGATGATATCTTGGTGTTCTCCAAGAATAAGAAGGATCATGCCAAACATTTGCGATTGGTGCGTGACAAGCTCAGAGAGTATCAATTCTATGTGAAGTTTTCCAAATGTCAGTTTTGGCTTGATGAAGTTCTTTACCTTGGCCACATCATCTCCGCCAAAGGCATTCCTGTTAATCTGGAAAAGGTTTCTACAATTGTCAACTAGGAACCTCCTCAGAATGTCAAGCAGCTCCGTGTTTCCTTGGTCTTGCAAGCTACTTCAGAAGATTCACTGAGAATTTCTCAAAGATTGCAAAGCCTATTTCCAACCTCTTCCAGAAGCATGTCAAGTATTCCTGGACTCCTGAGTGTGATGTTTCTTTCAACACTCTCAAAGAGAAGCTTGTCTCAGCTCCTGTCTTAACTCCTCCTGATGAATCCAAGTCATTCGAAGTTTTTTGTGATGCCTCGTTGCAAGGTCTCGGCGCTGTGTTGATGCAACAGAAGAAAGTAGTGGCCTATACTTCTCGTCAGTTGAAGCCCAACGAAAGGAACTACCCCACTCACGATCTTGAGTTGGTGGCACTTGTCCATGCATTAATAACTTGGAGACATCTCTTCTAGGGAAGGCAAGTGGATATTTTCACCGAGCACAAGAGCCTCAAATATATCTTCACTCAACCCAACCTCAACCTCAGGCAAACTCGGTGGGTCGAAATGATTCAAGAGTCCAATCCAAGTATTGAATATACTCCAGGCAAGGTGAATGTGATTGCAGATGCTTTGAGTAGAAAGGCTTATTGAAACAGCTTAATTCTCAAGCCATTCCAACCGGTAGGACGCCTGTCAAAATTCGTTCCATTTGGAGGTTGTTTGATGCCCCAATGGTTAACTGGGTAACCGTAAAAAAACCCTTTCATTGCAGCCCAACAACCCTCCACAACATCCCACTAACCCATCTAAACCCCCTCCATGCTATCCGTTGTTGGATCACGATCGTGCGGGCGAAAACCGCACCTCATTTGGAATCTCCTAGCTCCCTCTACCTATTTATATGCCCTCCCCGAAATTTGTGTCCAAAACCCTAGCTCCACCCCTCCTCCGCGCGCCGGATAGTAAGCCCGGCGCCGGACGCGTCCGCCCACCAACCCCCAGCCAACCAGGAGATGACACGTCATCACCCCCGCACCCACTTCGCCGATGGGCCTGCAGAGCCCATCCCCGGCCCGCTCCGGGCCGTGGCGGGCCTGATCTGCCCGGATTCTGCGCTCGTCGCCCTTCGCTAACCTCGTCGGTGCTTCGCTGGAGCACGCCGCCGCCTGAGCCTCCCGCTCCGCCGACCGGCTCCCGTCCTCCGCCACGCCTTGCTACCCGCGCCTCATCTTCGCCGCCCCCGCCATCACCGGTCACTGCCCCATGCAGCCCGCTCCGCTACACCATCGCGCGCGCCCGCGCCGGCGACCTCGCACTAGTGCGCGTCGGTCCTGGACAAATGGGCTTGGACCCCTTTCCGTGAGGGCATATGGAACCGTCTCCAAGTGAGTGTGGGCGATAGGTGTGTCCTTCCCACATGACCTAGAAACCGTTGGGGATAGGGAGCCTTGATGCATACAGTTGTCCCTGTATAACCGTTCCCAGTATCTCGAATATCCCAAATGCTTCATCCTTGCCACTCGTTTGTGCTCACATTGCCATCGCAATCGGAGTTTTGGGGTTCTGCCAAAAACTAGGCAGATTCCAGGCACGACAGTTTTCTAGGCATATTCTAGGCAGATTCTAGGCACGAGAGATTTACGATGCCTGGCACATCACAAACAGTTCATGATTATAAACCGTGTATGATAGGTAGGCAATCACACACATTTAGTTTTCCCTCACCGTATGTGATAGTGTCTGACATCACACACGCTTTGCAAACGGCAACTGTGTGCATGCTTGCACATGTTTCTTCTCTGTGAACCGTCTCGGATTATGGTGTATATCGCAAAAATTTGTGTTTTACCAACCGTGTGTGTCTTAATGACCTGCACAACGTAATTTCGCCCTAATTTAATTGCTTCTATTTAAAGTTGTACCTAATTTAAATTGAAAGTAGGCTATAGCTTTATTCATATCTATCAGGTTCAAACAAGCAATGCATTATTCGATTCACAGGTACATATGTTTAAGAATTATAGAAGCACCAAATAAAGAATGATGTACCAGGGTTCTATACTTGTACTATTACAGATGGTAAAGAAAGAAGCGACGGACATTCCAGTTGCTGAACAAGGTGAAGCGGAATGGCCCTATTGTGCTCTGCTGGATGCAGAAGGCATGCAGGACTCTAGTCCAACCCCTTGTGATGGCTGATACGTCTCCGTCGTATCTACTTTTCCAAACACTTTTGCCCTTGTTTTGGACTCTAACTTGCATGATTTGAATGGAACTAACCCGGACTGGCGCTGTTTTCACCAAAATTGCCATGTTGTTATTTATGTGCAGAAACAAAAGTTCTCGGAATGACCTGACACTTCACGGAGATTATTTTTGGAAATAATAAAAATACTGGCCAAAGATCAAGACCAGGGGGCCCACACCCTAGCCACGAGGGTGGGGGGCGCGCCCCCTACCTCGTGGGCCCCCTGGAGCTCCTCCGACCTCAACTCCAACTCTATATATTCACTTTCAGGGAGAAAAAAATAAAGGAGAAGGATTCATCGTGTTTTATGATACGGAGCCGCCACCAAGCCCTAAAACCTCTCGGGAGGGCTGATATGGAGTCCGTTCGGGGCTCCAGAGAGGGGAATCCGTTGCCATCGTCATCATCAACCATCCTCCATCACCAATTTCATGATGTTCACCGCCGTGCGTGAGTAATTCCATCATAGCCTTGCTGGACGGTGATGGGTTGGACGAGATTTATCATGTAATCGAGTTAGTTTTGTTAGGGTTTCATCCCTAGTATCCACTATGTTATGAGATTGATGTTGCTATGACTTTGCTATGCTTAATGCTTGTCACTAGGGCCCGAGTGCCATGATTTCAGATCTGAACCTATTATGTTTTCATCAATATATGAGAGTTCTTGATCCTATCTTGCAAGTCTATAGTCACCTACTATGTGTTATGATCCGGCAACCCCGAAGTGAGAATAATCGGGACCACTCCCAGTGATGATCGTAGTTTGAGGAGTTCAAGTATTCACTATGTGTTAATGCTTTGGTCCGGTACTCTATTAAAAGGAGGCCTTAATATCCCTTAGTTTCCGCTAGGAACCCGCTGCCACGGGAGGGTAGGATAAAAGATGTCATGCAAGTTCTTTTCCATAAGCACGTATGACTATATTCGGAATACATGCCTACATTACATTGATGAATTGGAGCTAGTTCTGTGTCACCCTAGGTTATGACTGTTACATGATGAACCGCATCCGACATAATTCTCTATCACCGATCCATTGCCTATGAGCTTTCCATATATTGTTCTTCGCTTATTTACTTTTCCGTTGCTATTGTTACAATCACTACAAAATACCAAAAACATTACTTTTGCTACCGTTACTTTTGCTATCATTACCACTACTATCATATTACTTTGCTACCAAATACCTTGCTGCAGATATTAAGTTTCCAGGTGTGGTTGAAAATTGACAACTCAGCTGCTAATACTTGAGAATATTCTTTGGCTCCCCTTCTGTACAATCAATAAATTTGGGTTGAATACTCTACCCTCGAAAACTGTTGCGATCCCCTATACTTGTGGGTTATCAAGACTATTTTCTGGCACCGTTGCTGGGGAGCATAGCTCTATTCTTTGAGTCACTTGGGATTTATATATGCTTATCATTATGAAGAACTTGAAAGATCCAAGAACCAAGATTTATCCCTCAACTACGAGGGGAGGTAAGGAACTGCCATCTAGCTCTGCACTTGATTCACCTTCTGTTTTGAGTAAGCTTGTGACACCTAAACCTGCTTCTGCCATTCATTCTGATATGTCGCATACTAGTGATGATGTCACTTCTGCTATGCATGATACTTATGATGAAACTACTTCTATGCCTGATACTACTATGCCACTTGGTGAATTTCTTGATGAACAACTTGCTAGGGCCAGAGAGAATGAAATTATTGAAACTGATAATATTGATGAAAGTGATTACGAAGGTTCTCCTAATAAATATGAATTACCTGTTGTGCCTGAGGGCTATGTTATGGATGAAGAAACTAAAAGAGACTTTCTTGCTTGCAATGATAGAAGTGATCTTAAGAAATTATTAGCTAAGATTAAACAAAAAAACTTTGAATGCTAGAATGAATTATGATCCTACTTATGCTACTTCACCTATCTTTGTTACTGATAAGGATTATGAATCCTCTATTGATCTTGATATAATTACTTTGGTTGAATCTGATCCTTTTTATGGCTATGAATCTGAAACTGTTGTGGCACATCTTACTAAATTAGATGATATAGCTACCTTGTTCACTAATGATGAGAGAACTCGCTGCTTTTATATCCTTAAAATACTTCCATTCTCATTAAAGGGTGATGCTAAGATATGGTTTAATTCTCTTGATCCTGGTTGTGTGCATAGTCCCCAGGATATGATTTGTTACTTCTCTGCTAAATATTTCCCTGCTCATAAGAAACAAGCTGCTTTAAGGAATATATATATTTCTTGTGCAAATTGAAGAAGGGAGTCTCCCACAAGCTTGGGGGAGGCTTCTCCAATTAATTAATGCTTTGCCTGATCATCCTCTTAAGAAAAATGAAATACTTGATATCTTTTATAATGGACTAACCGATGCTTCCAGAGATTACCAGGATATTTTTGCTGGTTCTGTTTTCAGGGAAAGAACACCAGATGAAGCTGAAATTCTATTAAGTAATATGTTGACTAATGAAAATAATTGGACACCTCCTGAGCCTATTCCTAAACCAACTCCGAAGAAAAGGGGTGTTCTATTTGTCAGTCCTGAAGATATGCAAGAGGCAAAGAAATCCATGAAAGAAAAGGGTATTAAAGCTGAAGATGTTAAGAATTTACCTCCTATTGAAGAAATACATGGTCTTAATTTACCACCTGTTGAAGAAATATATGGTTTTAATCCATCACATATTGAAGAAACACATGGTATTGATAACCCGACACAAGTAGTAAAGGTAAATTCTCTCTACATATATGATAAAGCTAAAATCCCATTTACTAAGTTTGCTAGCCCATGCTTAGATGAGTTTGATAAATATATGGTTAAGCAAGAAGACTTCAATGCTTATTTTGGTAGAGAATTAAAATGCAGTGCTGATATGCTTGAACACTTGGGTGATTATATGGCTAATGTCAAAGGTGAACTTAAACTTATTAGTAAACATGCTTCTATGGTTACCACTCAAGTAGAACAAGTACTTAAAGCTCAAAATGATTTGCTCAGTTAATTGAATAATAAGAATAAGGACTATGCTGTTAGAGTGGCTACTAGAACTGGTAAAACGACTCAGGAACCTTTGTATCCTGAAGGCCACCCTAAGAAAATTGAGCAAGATTCTCAGAGAAATAATATAGATGCACCTAGTCCTTCTAAAAGGAAGAAAAAGAAACATGATAGGACTTTGCATGCTTCTAGTGAACCTATTGCTGAAATACCTGAGAATCCAAATGATATTTCTATTTCTGATGCTAAAACACAATCTGGTAATGAACCTGAAACTAGTGATAAGTTTAATGATAATGTTCATGTTGGTGCCCAACCTAGCAATGATGATGATATAGAAATTGAACCTGCTGTTGATCTTGATAACCCACAATCAAAGAATCAACGTTATGATAAGAAAGACTTTGTTGCTAGGAAGCATGGTAAAGAAAGAGAACCATGGGTTCAAAAACCCATGCCTTTTCCTCCCAAACCATCCAAGAAAAAGGATGATGAGGATTTTGAGCGCTTTGCTGAAATGATTAGACCTATCTTTTTGCGTATGCGTTTGACTGATATGCTTAAATGAATCCCTATGCTAAGTACATGAAAGATATTGTTACTAATAACAGAAAGATACCGGAAGCTGAAATTTCCACCATGCTTGCTAATTATACTTTTAAGCGTGGAATACCAAAGAAACTTGGAGATCCAGGAGTACCCACTATACCATGCTCCATTAAAAGAAACTATGTTAAAACTGCTTTATGTGATCTTGGAGCCAGTGTTAGTGTTATGCCTCTCTCTTTATATCATAGACTTGATTTGAATAAGTTCACACCTACTGAAATATCTTTGAAAATGGCTGATAAATCAACTGCTATACCTGTCGGTATTTGTGAGGATGTGCCTGTTGTGGTTGCAAACATTACTATTTTAACGGATTATGTTATTCTTGATATTCCCGAGGACGATAGTATGTCTATTATTCTTGGAAGACCCTTTTTGAATACTGCAGGGGCTATTATTGATTGCAATAAAGGCCATGTCACTTTTCATGTTAATGGTAATGAGCATACGGTACACTTTCCGAGGAAACAACCTCATGTCCACAGTATCAATTCTATTGGAAAAATTCCATCGATTATTTTTGGAGGTTTTGAATTTCCTCTTCCTACTGTCAAGAAGAAATATGATATTCTTATTGTTGGGGATGTGCATATCCCCGTTGAGGTAACCTAGTGTTATTCGAAAATTCTCCGGTTCCATGTTATTCGGAATGAGTTTGTTAACAAGATTTGATCAACCTTGTTAATGCATTCCTTTTGATGATCATGAGATGGATGAATTTAGAAAACACAACTCTATGTACCCTCTTTCTACTTTCTGATATGCTTAAAATAAAGCAAAAATAGTAATTTCTGTCTGTTTTCTCATTATCCGTGCAATATAAAAATACCCCGAAAATAAAAGTTCTCCAAATGACCTGAAATTTAAATATGATGTTTTTCTGGAATATTTGAGAATATAGGCACTGAGAACACAGCAAGGGGGCATCCACCTGGCCACGAGGGTGGAGGGCGCGCCCCCTGCCTTGTGGGCCCACGGTGGCCCTCCTCCACTTATTCCTGCACCCACACACTCCTTCCTCCCACAAACACCATTATCCAGCTCAAGCACGAGTTCTAGCTCACTTTGCTGCGATTTTCGATCTCCTTGCTCAAAGCACCTCTCACAAAACTGCTTTGGAGGATTGTTCCTTGGTATGTGACTCCTCCAATGGTCCAATTAGTTTTTGTTCTAGTGCTTTATTCATTGCATATTTTTGCTGCTTAGGTGACCCTGTTCTTGAGCTTGCATGTCAAATTTATGTGGTTCCAAGTAGTTTTGATTCATGATATAGGCTTTAGGCACTTATAGGAGTAGTTGCTATCAATTTTGTTGAGTTTGGTTTACTTTTATTTGAAGTTACTAAAAAATTTAGAAATTTTTCAGAGGAAAAAATATGCTTAGGAAAATGTACCAAGGTGGTTCTTCAAGGAAACAAGGACCCAGGCTTGCAATGCGTGATGCTGATGATGAGACACCAAGGGACACTCCAGTGCGGCCTTGTGAATGGCCTTCAGAGGACTTCATGGATCGAGCGGGAATTAAGGAAGAATTTAATGCATATTTGCGTAACGCTGATCTTGTGAGCTTCAAGGAAGAAAAATGCCGTTAGTACCACTATCTCACTAGTTCCTTTGTGAGGAGGTTTGAATTTTCATCTTCACGTAATTCTCAAACTGTCATGTTTGATCTTTATGCAAATTCTTACACTATGGACTTAGAGGACTCTACCACTGCTTGCAAACTTCCACAATGGGGTAGTACTAGTGAACCTGGCAAATCTGAATTTAGAGATTTTCTTGGTAGTATAACTATGGGGGAATCTAGAGATTTAGCACGAGCTACCATAGGGAGCATTCACTTTCCTGCTATACATTATTTTGCTCTCTTCATAGGTAGATGCATTAATGGTAAAGATGAAGCATGTCACATGTGTGTCCCTGACCTCAGTATTCTTAGGAGTGCTGTGTTAGGAGATAAATCTTATAATTTGGGAACCATTGTTGCACGTAGGTTGCATCTTAATAGATTTAATGGAGATTTCTTTGGTGGAAATTATGCAACCCGCATAGCTAATTTTCTTGGTATAACCATACATGAGGATGATCTTGAGTTGCCCCTGCTTATTTGGATTATGAGGCTATGGTTCATCATCAGTTTGTTGAGAGGAACGATCAGTTCCTCCAGTACCGACTAATCTTTGACAGACGGTGCACCTATCATGTTGCTCTCCCTGCTTCTACTTTCTTTGATTTTCAGGCAAAGGGGAGATATTTTATAACCAGGGAGGACGTAGAAGAGTATAAGAGGAGGGCTGAGATAGCTCGCCTCCAAGCTGCAGCCCATGATGCAATGACTGCTGCATCTCAGTACGACCCCAACTACAACTTTGGATATCCGCCAGGCCATCCGTGGCATTAGACCAACTTAGGCCAAAAGCCTCAGCTTGGGGGAGTATGTATCACTCACCGACATTAAATTCATGTTCACACACTCATTGCTAGATGTCGGTGCTCTTACTTTTTCATTGTATCATCCATGCTAGTTTATTTTCTTTTATTATGCTTTCTTCTTGTGTGTTTAATAAACCTTAAGAAAAACCCAAAAAATTAGTTGTAGCTTTTAATTAGTTTACTTTCCATGCTTCTAGTAGTAATTAAAAAGAAAACCCAAAAAGATTTCCTGTTCTTCTTTTTGCTGGTTGGGAGCTTTCCCGTGTATATAGTTTTATTTCTTTTCTTTTCTTTGGGGGTCGATAGGAGAAGACCATGACTAAATTGTTGAAGTGACTCTTATATGCATTATTATTGATCTGATAACAGATCCCATATTGCCTTGTCTTGTCTTGTTTATTGAATGCTTGCAAATTCCAGCTTAGTCCAATGCACATGCACTATTATTATTATCCACATCATTCGGTCGTGCAAGTGAAAGGCAATAATGATGATTATATGATGAACTTTTTGAGATGAGAAAAGCTAGTATGAACTCGACCTCTCTTGTTTTTGTAAATATGATTAGTTCGTTGTTCCTAATTCAGCCTATTATGAATAAACATGTTTGCGATGACAATTAGAGATCATAGTTCCTTATGCCATGCTTAATTAGCTAGGAGCTTATAATGGTTTACCTTGCGTGCCAACATGCTATTAAAATGGTTGTGATGTGGTATGATAGGGTGGTATCCTCTTTTGAATAATTCGAGTGGCTTGACTTGGCACATGTTCACGCATGTAGTTGAAACAAAATCAACATAGCCTCTACGATATTTATGTTCATGGTGCATTATATCCTACTCATGCTTGCATTCGGTGTTGATTAATTTTAATGCATGTTCATGACTATTTTCGCTCTCTAGCTGGTCGCTTCCCAGTTTTTTTCTAGCCTTCACCTGTACTAAGCGGGAATACTGCTTGTGCATCCAATCCCATAAACCCCAAAGTTATTCCATATGAGTCCACCATACCTACCTATATACGGTATCTACCTGCCGTTCCAAGTAAATTTGTATGTGCCAAACTCTAAACCTTCAAATAAATATCCTGTTTTGTATGCTCGAATAGCTCATGTATCAACTAGGGTTGTCTGTATCTTCCATGTTAGGCGGGTTATTCTCAAGAGGAGTGGACTCCGCTCCTCACTCATGAGAAAATGGCTGGTCACTGGGATTCCCATTCCCATGCTTTATGCAATTCAAATCAAAATAATTGCAAACAAAACTCCCCCTGGGACTCTTGTTAGTTGGAGGCACTCGTTGTTTCGAGCAAGCCATAGATTGATGCTTGTTGGTGGAGGGGGAGTATAAACTTCACCATTCTGTTTGGGAACCGCCTATAATGTGTGTAGCATGGAAGATATCGTCATCTCTTGGTTGTTATGTTGACAATGAAAGCATACCGCTCAAAATATTATTCACCTCTATTTCAAAACCGAGCTCTAGCACCTCTACAAATCCCTGCTTCCCTCTGCGAAGGGCCTATCTATTTACCTTCATGTTGATTCATCATCCTCTTATTAAAAAGCACTAGTTGGAGAGCACCTCTATCATTTGCATTCATTACTGTTAGTTTGCATTGAGTATGACTTGACTGGATCTCTTTTATCATGAATTACAGTGTCTAGTTAGTCCTTGATCTTTAAAGGTGCTCTGCATTTATGTTTTGCGGTCTCAGAAAGGGCTAGCGAGATACCATCTTGTTATATCATATTATGATTGTTTTGAGAAAGTGTTGTCATCCGAGATTTATTATTATTGCTCGCTAGTTGATTATGCCATTGATATGAGTAAACATGAGACCTGAGAGTTATTGTGAATATGGTTAGTTCATAATCTTTGCTGAAAACTTGAATGCTGGCTTTACATATTTACAACAACAAGAGCAAACGGAGTTTGTAAAAGTTTTTCTTTATCACTTTCAGTTTGTCAACTGAATTGCTTGAGGACAAGCAAAGGTTTAAGCTTGGGGGAGTTGATACGTCTCTGTCGTATCTACTTTTCAAAACACTTTTGCCCTTGTTTTGGACTCTAACTTGCATGATTTGAATAGAACTAACCCGGACTGACGCTGTTTTCAGCAGAATTGCCATGGTGTTATTTATGTGCAGAAACAAAAGTTCTCGGAATGACCTGAAACTTCACGGAGATTATTTTTGGAAATAATAAAAATACTGGCAAAAGATCAAGACCAGGGGGCCCACACCCTAGCCATGAGTGTGGGGGACGCGCTTGCCCCCCTGGGCACGCCCCCCTACCTCGTGGGCCCCCTGGAGCTCCTCCGACCACAACTCCAACTCTATATATTCACTTTCGGAGAGAGAAAAATAAAGGAGAAGGATTCATCATGTTTTACGATACGGAGCCGCCGCCAAGCCCTAAAACCTCTCAGGAGGGCAGATCTGGAGTTCGTTCGAGGCTCCGGAGAAGGGAATCCGTTGCCATCGTCATCATCAACCATCCTCCATCACCAATTTCATGATGCTCACCGCCGTGTGTGAGTAATTCCATCGTAGGCTTGCTGGACGGTGATGGGTTGGATGAGATTTATCATGTAACCGAGTTAGTTTTGTTAGGGTTTGATCCCTAGTATCCACTTGTTCTGAGATTGATGTTGCTATGACTTTGCTATGCTTAATGCTTGTCACTAGGGCCCAAGTGCCATGATTTCAGATTTGAACCTATTATGTTTTCATCAATATATGAGATTTCTTGATCCTATCTTGCAAGTCTATAGTCACCTACTATGTGTTATGATCGGCAACCCTGAAGTGACAATAATCGGGACCACTCCCGGTGATGACCGTAGTTTGAGGAGTTCAAGTATTCACTATGTGTTAATGCTTTTGTCCGGTACTCTATTAAATATAGGCCTTAATATCCCTTAGTTTCCGCTAGGACCCCGCTGCCACGACAGGGTAGGACAAAAGATGTCATGCAAGTTCTTCTCCATAAGCACGTATGACTATATTCGGAATACATGCCTACATTACATTGATGAATTGGAGCTAGTTCTGTGTCACCCTAGGTTATGACTGTTACATGATGAACCGCATCCGGCATAATTCCCTATCACCAATCCATTGCCTACGAGCTTTCCATATATTGTTCTTCGCTTATTTACTTTTCCGTTGCTATTGTTACAATCACTACAAAATACCAAACACATTACTTTTGCTACTGTTACTTTTGCTATCGTTACCCCTACTATCATATTACTTTGCTACCAAATACCTTGCTGCAGATATTAAGTTTCCAGGTGTGGTTGAATTGACACCTCAGCTGCTAATACTTGAGAATATTCTTTGGCCCCCCTTGTGTCGAATCAATAAATTTGGGTTGAATACTCTACCCTCAAAAACTGTTCTGATCTCCTATACTTGTGGGTTATCAATGGCCGGCCGCCAATCATGTAGGTTGAGAGGTAATCTTGAGTAAACTGCTTCAGGATCCACTACAAAAGAAAAGAGATTCAGATATTGTCATCTAACACAACTCATTACGGGCAGTAAAAAGTAGGCGACGGGGTCTTACTTACCATCCTGCAGTTCACTATTGTCTTGCATGAAGTGTAAACAAATAGTTCGATTGACATCTTTTAACCCATTTTAGTAATAATCTTTATCAGTTTCCTCACTTGATGCTGGTTCATGAATATCTCATTGCCCCATACGTAGAAAGGGTCAAAGTGTGGATCTTTGGCAATGATATATGTACCTAAAAGCACCAAGTTAATATTATAAGATAAACAACAATTGAAAAATTATGTAGTACAACACTCCATCCATCCCATAATATAAGATTTTATTACATGTATATCTAGACAACATCATAAAATTAAGGTAACACTCGTACTTGTTGCTATGTAGCCTAGGATTACATATTTAGTCATCCAGTACAATGCATGTTGCTAAACAACAATTGAAAAACGAAAAGGGATGTTAACTACAATATCATTAATAGCAACCAAATATCGTAATTCATAGTGGTATTGTTGAAATTGTTATTGATGAAATTGAACTGCACAGCAAATAGTTGCACATATAGAGCATCACATTGTGAAGAACTGAAATAAACAAATCATAAGGACATCTCTAGGCGATCCTTAAAAAGTAAAGGACTAAATCCCTTAGTGGATATATATATACTCCAGCAATTTTTGGCCTTTTCTAGTCGATCCCCTAAACTTAAGGTTGTAAACTTCAATTTGATCAAGTTCAAAGCAGGTTCAACCGAAAGTAGCATCCATTCAAACATAAACATAGATAGTTTTGCATAACTGAACATAAAACATAAATTTAAACTAAGCTAACACTAGTGTGCGTCGGTCCTAAACAAAAGATTTTTAACCCCTTTCCGTGACGGCATATGGAACCGTCTCCAAGTGAGTGTGGCGATAGGGGGGTCCTTCCCACACGACCAAGAAACCGTCGGGGATAGGGCCCCTACAGTACTCCTACTCGTTTCTGCTTGCACTGCCATTGCAGTCGGTATTCTGTGGTGCTACGTTTATGATGTGCGGACCATCACAAACGGTTCACTATTATAGAACGTGCGCGGCCCATCACAAACGGTTCACCGTTAAGAAGATTAGCTAATCGTCGAATGAGTGTCGGACTGGATTATGAAACATCGGAACGTCGTAACATCATCGTACACGACAACTATCGCACATGCTATTCTGTGGTGCAACGTTTACGATGCATACTTCATTAGAAACAATTCATGGTTGTGAATCATTTACGATAAGGCAACTAACACAAACATTTAGTTTGCCCGCACCATTTGTGATATTGTCTGACATCACACATGCTTTGAAAACGGCAACTATGTGCATGATTGCACAAGTTTCCTCTATGTGAACCATCTCGGATTATGGTGCATATCGCAGACGTTTGTGTTTTAACAACCGTGTGTGCCGTAACATCCTGGAGAGCGTAGTTTCACCGTAATTTAATTGCTGCTTTCCGAATTGTTTTAGATTTGGATTTGGATTTGAATGTATGCTACAACTTTATTCATATCCATCAGGTTCAAACAACCAATGCGTTATTCGATTCATAGGTACATATGTTCAAGAATTACATAAGAACCAAATAAAGAATGATGAACGACAATTACATGCTTGTACTATTAAAGACGGTAAAGAAAGACGTGAAATATATTCTGGTTGCTGAACAAGGTGAAGCAGAATGCCCATATTGTGCCCTCCTCCATGCAGAAAGCATGCACGACTCTAGTCCAACGCCTTGTGATGGCCGACCGCCCATCCTTCATGGTCTTCATGAAAAGATCAAGATAATCATCGTGTTCTGGTAGAAATACTTTAACCTTTGCATGCCCACCAATCATGTAGTTCGAGAGGTAATCTTGAGTAAACTGCTTGGGTAACCACTTCAAAGGAATAAGATTTCATACATTGTCATCTAGCACAACTCATTATGGGCAGTAAAAAGAAGGCTGCAGAGTTCTTACTTACCATCTTGCAGTTCGCTGTTATCTTGGATAAAGTGTAAACAAATAGTTTAATTGCCATCTTTGGACCCATTTTACTAACAATCTTTATCAGCTTCCTCACTTGATGCTGGTTCATTGATATCTCATTGCCCCATACGCAGAAAGGGTCGAAACGTGGATCTTTATCAATGGCATATGTACCTAAAAGCACCAAGTTAATATTAGAAGCTAAACAGCAATGTCACAATGATGTAGTACAACACTCTTTTATAATATGTCTATATACAACCATATATGGTAGTCCATTTGAAATCTCTAAAAAGAAAAATATTTAGGAACGGAGGGAGTATCTTATAACATCCAATATACTCACATATTAGATGAATTAACATCTTATATTATGGGCCAGAAGGAGTTTAGTTCATTCTTAAAAAGTATCTGTTGTTGTATCCATGGGTTACAGTTAGTTTGAGCTAGTTCGGGCACAAATAGCCCTAAAGTATATCTAAACATGAGGGTTAGTTTGAGCTAGTTGCATCTATAACCCACCCAAAAAATTAGTATCCAACCCAAGAGGTGCTAATTGGAGCTAGTTCTCCTAGTGCATTTATTGTCAATCTAACCCTGCCATCCAAAGAACTCTTTGGATGTAGTTAGTTCGGGGTTAGTAATGAGCTAGAAACTAACTCTAACCTCTAGCTAAGTTGAGTATCCAAACAGCGCTGTGTTGTTGCTGTTGCTGCTACTGCTCTTCTACGTATATCTAGACATCATTAGAACATTAATGTAACACTCTTCCTTGTTGCTATGTAGCATAGGATTGCATATTTAGAAATTAAGTACAGTGCATGTTGCTATGTAGCCTCAGATATATTACATATGGCCCTAGTTAACCTAAGGAAAAATGGGTTGTAGATATTTTCAGTTAAAAGTCCGATTCACCGATTAGTCCCTTATCAGTCGCCGGCCTATATGGTACCAGCTATGGATATCCTAAACAGTGAGCAGATATAAGCCATGGGATGAAACTAACCTCGATGGAAAACAACAGTCGTTCCCAAAATTGTCCTGTGTAGGTACATCAAGAAGCATGTTAAGCACAACAGGCTAAACATCAACCAAAATTACACATGGCAGACAAAATAATCTCCAAAAGATAGCTTCAGTGTGCAGGTTTAAGCACGCTAGTAAAGCAAAACAAGTGGAAAGGTGTGCTAACTGCAACAGGCCTAACATTTAACAACAAGAAAACATGGTCATTCAAACTGGTATTGTGTCAGTCTAAGTACACTAGTTATGGTTAAATAAAAATGGAAAGGCGTGTTAACTACAATATGCCGCAACCAAATGTAGTCATTCATAGTGGTATTGTTGAAACTGGTACTGATGAATTTGAACTGCACAGTTCATACTTGCACATATAGAACATCACATTGTGAATAACTGGAATAAACAAGGCATACTACGAACAACCAAAGATAGCATTTGAAATTGAACATATGATAACTACAAACAACCGAACAATCAAAAAACTTTAAAAGAGGCATATGCTAGCTATAACAGGCTTAACAGCAAACAAATATATGCATTCCTATCAGTATGTTTAAAACTGGATTGATGAAATGTACTGCATAGTAAATAATTGCACAAATAGAGCATCACATCGTGAACAACTGAAATAAACAAATCATGGGTTTCCTCACTTGTCATAGATGGGCTCGTTCCCGTGGGAAGAGCACGGACCCTGGATGCGCTCCATGTTGTCGCAGATGGGCTCATTCCCCTTGGAAGAGCACGGCTGTAGGGTTCCCTCCCTGATGTCGCAGATGGGCGCTTTCCTATTGGAAGAGCAGATGGGCTCTTTCCCGTTAGAAGAGCCGGAGAGGGTGCCGTCCTTATGGTTGCCGTTGATGAGGTCTAGCTTGGAAGCTGTGCATCCCAAGCCAGCATCGCAGAACGTGTCCTTCAGAAATGACGAAAGGGGCTCGATGGCGATGTAGAACGGCAAATTGTTGACAGCAAGCCAGAGGAGATCAGTGGCGAGGCCATGGATGAGATCGACGGCGGTTGAACCCGAGGGGTTGGGGGTGGGCCACTTAACTTGTGACACAGCCCGCCTCAGGGCGTCGCTGTCGATGACCTCGATGTCGTAGCCGGCGGACGATACATGCCCACATACTCTAGCCTGCTGCTTCAGTGCCTACCACTAGTAATGGCCGTCACCTTCCTCGGCGACATCGGGCGAAGAGAGCACTATACACCTCTTTTGGGGCAGTCACTCCTCGAGCTCCACGGGAAGCGTAGCCGGGCTTAGGCTGCGACGCTCTAGAGTTGGGGATGGGGATCTGTGCGAAAGGGAGCATTTGGCAGGCGTCATCTAAGAAACTCAGGGCGTCCTGGGTATGGAGATCGGTGGGTAAGTTGCACGGGCAAACCGGCAGATGTTGACAATGGAGGCCTTGCGGCGGCGGCTAGGACTTTGCTAGGGTTTCGAGTGAGGGAGGGTGTGTGTGTGTGCCCGCACGCGCACGCCTGAGGAGGTTTTGGTGTGTGCGTGTGTAAGTGGAGGGGGCGCGGGGTGTTTGAGGAAATGATGCGGGTACTAAAAATTTTACTACGCGGGAGTGAAATGTCGTTCTATTGAAAATTTTGATGATAGTACATCGCACACTGTCCAGAGATAACAACCGTGTGTTAAGAAAAAGAAAAACCCTCGAGACGGGCAGATATTTTCGATGCAGGCGGGATTGGGAAAAAGAAACATCGCACACGGTCCAGAGATAACAACTGTGTGCTATCAAACAAAAAAACCCTCGAATCAGGTAGATATTTTTGAGAGGGGGAGCCTCGTGGAGCCCAATGTACTGTGCAGATGTGTGCGTGACATGTGCACTAGCGTGGCACATGGTTAATTTGAGTGAACCATGTCTGTTGCGTCATCCGACTTGTCTAATGTTCATAACTTTGGCAAAAAATGATGCGGGAGAGGGCCAGAACACGAACACACTTGCATGTGGACCAAATTTATGTATCAAAAGGGTGGTTTGATTTTCAAATACCAAATGCACATTTGATGTGGCACCTCTCTCACAAAGCGCACGGTATTGCTTGCTCCCACCCTCTCGTGTCAGCACGAAGGGAATCCTAAGCTATGAATGCATGCCCCTCCCCCTCAACCGAGGTTCACTTAGCAAAGTGTGAAGTAGCTAGCAGCCCCCCTCATCCCTCGTGACGGCATGAAGGGAATCCTAAGCTATATATTATGAATGCATGCCCCCTCCCCCTCAACCGAGGTTCACCTAGAAAAGTGCGAAGTAGCTAGCAGCCCCCCTCCTCCCTCGTGTCGGCACAAAGGGAATCCTAAGCTATATATGAATGCATGCCC
>NC_041386.1:245805150-245830173 GCF_002162155.2 Triticum dicoccoides | reverse complement strand
TCAGTCGGCGGGCTAGAGAGGCATATATCTCACCAAGAAGGATCATAAAATGGACCAAGAATAATCCACCTTGGTCGTACAACCTCTCTCTTGTTGTTGGTCAAAGTGAAGGCCGTCCATGCGACCCCGGAGATAGGCTAGCTCACCAATAATCATGCAAGTAGCTAGTCCCCGAAGACAACCGCTGCATGCGTGTGGCCCAAACATATGTATGGAGAGGTGTGTTTTTGAGTAACAATGAACAACTTTGATGTGGCACCGTGATTTTGAACTAGAAATCCCCACACCGAGTGAGCGTTAGATTGACAATGCATATGTATGTTACACCACACATCAAGCCAACGACGGGGATTCATATATGCATGCATGCATGCATATATAGTGTATGCGCTCAAACTTAACTAGGTCTGAATCTCACCATGACCTATACTACAATAACTCTAACCAAATGAAGAATGTGCCATGGTAACCTATCTTGTTGTTGGTCAAGGTGATCATGGATGTCCACGCGGGCCCACGAATATATAGGCTTGTCGCTGGTAACCACGCGACGGAGTGTATCCTTCGAAGGCAACCACTACATGCATATGTATGGAGGTGATGCGTGCATGCATGTTTGAATACACAACATTGATCTAGCACGTGTGTCAAAAATCGTACACTAGCTCCCCACACAGAGCGAGATCGGTTCATGATGGTGTCGTTGTACTAGCCACTTCAACTTGATGGGAGGGATTCATGTGTACACATGCATATGTGTGTTCTCGAAGTGTATCATGCATGTCATCCCAGAGCAAAAATAATAACCCCTCCTAAGTCAAATTGACCTCTCTTGTTGTCAGGCAAAAAGAAGTGATGGACCAAGCAGGCCCACAGATGGAAAGCATCGATATCGATGATAACCGCTTAAGTGGGTGCGAGAGGACAACCACAACCGCTTTGCATGTGGGCCAAACATATATATGTTGAATAACCAAAATGCACAACTTTGATGTGCACATGCCTCAACAATCATAAACCATGCACCCACGCAGAGCGAGGTTCATATCAAGCGTACTACATATGATGGTCCCCTTCCCCCCTCTTCACCACATACTATATGCTCCCGCCGTAATATACGTACAAGTACAACCCAAAAGAATCCTCATCGATGGTGAAATTAATTAACCTCTCCCGATGTAGGTCAAAGTGATGCATGCATAGACGATGGCCTCGTGGGCCCATAGATAGAAGCGTCACACGTGAGTGTCCTATCTAGGATATATATGCATGTGGCCCAAAAAGGTGTTGTGTGATGTTTGAATAACCAATTTCAGAATTTTGATCTGGCACGTGCCTCGGTAACCAAAAAGTTGACACTGAGTGAGGTGTACTTGTTCACGGACGCATACATATAGTATATATGCTAGTCCCCTCCCGTCGGTGTCAAAACCGGCGGATCTCGGGTAGGGGGTCCTAAACTGTGCGTCTAAGGTTGATGGTAATAGGAGGCAAGGGACACAAGGTTTACCCAGGTTCGGGCCCTGTCTATGGAGGTAATACTCTACTTCCTAGGTGATTGATCTTGATGAATATGAGTATTACAAGAGTTGATCTACCACGAGATCGTAATGGCTAAACCCTAAAAGTCTTGCCTGTCTGACTATGATTATGAGGATATGTCTACGGACCTAGCCCTCCAGTTTATATAGACACCGGAGGGACCTTGGGTTACATAAGGTCAGTTATAGAGAAAGGAATCTTCATATTTGGACGCCAAGATTACCTTCCACGTCAGGGAGAGTCCCATCCGGACACGGGTAGAGTCTTTGGTCTTTGCATCTTTACAACCCATCAGTCTGGCCCATGTCCAATAGGCCGGACGCCCGAGGACCCCTTAGTCCAGGACTCCCTCAGTAGCCCCTGAACCAGGCTTCAATGACGAGGTGTCCGGTGCGTAGATTGTCTTCGGCATTGCAAGGCGGGTTCCCCTTTCCAAATACTCCATGATAGTCTTCGGACATGACGAATGTCTCCGGATCTGCAACACAAGTACCACTCACAACCGCGGAGAGTATAATATATCACGAATCCAATCCGCTGACAACTTTTTGTAATCTGACCTCACACTTGCCCGGTCATTATTTCGAACCGTTTCTTGTCCTGTTGTTCCATGTTTCAAGGCGCTGTTTTTATTGGCACATCTTGTCGAAACAGAGATCGTGTCCCCTTATTGTGGGATTCTCATAAATATGGGTGTGGGTAACCCAACCGTTCCATTGGAATAATCCCTTCGGAACAGGAAGGTTTTCAGGCTTAGGAGGAGGCGTTCGATATCCGTTGCCTTTATAAAGGGGCCAAGGGCCGTCTTATTTTGTGCCGACCCTTTCCTCAACCCTTCCAACTTCGAGTTCTAGCACCCGAGGTTCGACTTCATTGCTTCAAGCGGCCCAATCATGTCCGGACCCAGCCCACAGAGCCAATGGATGGCTTCCTTTTTTACAGAGGAGGACATTGTGAAGCTTCATGCGGCTAGATACCTGACCGCGGAGATCCCCCACAGGCTTCCTACTCGAGGACTGGTTATTCCTACTCCTAGATCCGGTGAGAGCGTCGTATTCATCTCCCACTTCCTGTGAGGGCTAGGATTCACTCCTCATGCCTTTGTTCGGGGGCTCACGTTTTACTACGGACTAGATTTTCATGATCTTGCCCCAGATTCTTTCCTTCACATCTTGACGTTCATTATAATGTGCGAGGCCTTTCTCCATATTCCCCCCACACTTCGGCTTATGGCTCAAGACCTTTCGTGTGAAGCCAAAGGTGGTCGACTGAGAACACGCGGAGTGCGGAGGTGCTATAGTGAGCAAGCTTACCAATGCTCCCTGGCCAAAATGCTCTTTCACCGAAGCTCCCAACCTATGGTAGCGGGAGTGGTTTTACGTCACCGAACCCCGCAGTACCAAGTGGGCGGCTATACCTGTGTTTCGATCTGGTTCTCAGTTACATCTTGCATCATGGATTAATAAGGGGCTGGACTGGGGATCCATTGACAAAGTGCAGACTCTACAGAGACGCATCCGGAGCCTCCTTGAGAAGGACGTTGGTCTTATCAACGTGGTCCAAGTAATGTTGGTCCGCCGGGTTCTGTCGTGCCAGCGATGGCCTCTCCGGATGTGGGAGTTTAATCCAGAAGGACCACGGACCCTCCAAGACTTCTTCGGTACTACGCACAAAGGAATGTGGAAGTTGTTTTTTGGGAAACGAAAACAGTGGCTGGACACCACCAAGGACATCGGCCTCGATCACAACCATCCAGACACCTCGGTAAGCGCTCGACTCCCGAACAATATCTAGCTATGCGTGCCGTAATGCGATACAGATCACACTATCTTCTTACAGGGTTGGATAAAGGAAGCAGAGTGAATTACATGTTCGCCCCCCTTCCCGAAGACTCAATGGATCCCGTATTAACAAGAATGTTGGCCCCGGCACCATACCAGATGCCTGTGAACGAGGACAAGACGGAGAGCAGGAGAACTGAAGGTGGCCTCCATCCCGAAGGTATATTAGACGCTGTGTCCGAGGAGATCAAAATCCCATCGCCTGGAGACAAAGGTAAAGGAGAAGCCAACATCCCTTCTCCTCATGGTAAGAAAAGGGCCTCCTCTGAAGGTCGGGAGGAAAAGGCTCCTAAGAGAGGCAAAATGCATCTGTCAGGCTGCTCGCGCTTGGAGGACGGCGAGGACAAGCCTTTAGCCAAATCGTAAGTGAACAAGGGTGATTTAAACATATCCCGTTCCTCTCCTGTGACCAAGGTAACATCTAGAATATATGTTTTTGCAGCTCGGCACATAGTTTTCTTCAACAATCTTCTTCCTCGGGGGATCCCCTCCCGGAGATGATGGAGAGCGAGACACCTCCACCGGTCTCCTCACCCAATAGGGCGGATGACTTCGAGGTGTCGTCCCGGAGGATCTCTCTAGATCAACAAGTGATGTAGGGGATGATGAGGGCACTACCCGAAGGTGATACTTCAGTAGCCCCGGGCTGTCCAGCTTACAATCAGAGACAACTCCAGGGACGGATAAACGGATCCCTTCGAAGGGAGGCCGTACTGCTACAGCAGCTTCCGGAGATCCAGAAGCGCCGGATATATTGATGAACATGCTGCGACAGGCGTCTGTCTTAGAGGACCATCGTTCCTTGATGGGTACGGTGGTTGAAAAGGTTCAGTCCGTGAAAAGCGGATTGAATGAGGCCTTCACAAGCCTGCTAAGAGGCTTCGAGGTTTGTACTGTAATGTTTTTGATTGTGTTTTATTCACAAAATGCTCCTGTGTATAGATAGTAGCCCCTGAGACTCTGATTGGCTTCCCAAGGGAGGCAATCAGAGGATCAAAAAGATATGCTTGGGAAATAATCTGACTAATTGGAACACAGGTTGTTACCACCCTGGCTACTACCTGAACCACAGAGGATGCAGATCTACAGCGGAAGATTGATGAGGCGGATGACGACATCACGCTTATCAACAGGCGGCTTGATGAGGCGCAAGGTATGCTTCTGGGGCAGTAGGTATATGTATGTATGATAACATGAGTACGAAGCTAGAATTGTATACTGAGACACGCATAATTGCATATGGTGCTGCCGTGGTGGAGGTCCTTCGGCCTGAACTTGCCCTTGCCAAGGAGCAAGCCCGGATGAGTAATTTGGCTGCCAATAAGGCAGCTGACGAGTTGAAATCTGAACAGTCTGCTCAGCGCCAGTGTGAGGAGATAATTTCTATCATGGCGCGCGAGCTAGAGAAAACCACTCTACAGTGCGAATTCCTCAAGAGGGATAACAAAGCCAAAGCGGCCGATCTTGACAAGACCTTACAAGAGGCGAGAGAAGCACGGTCTGAGTCTAGAGCGGCTCGGGAGGAGATCCGACAACTGGGGAGATAGTGGCTGGTAAGCCTTTTTTATTACAGACTAAATTTAGTGATCCGAAGTATTATGCGCTTAATCAAATGTGGAGCTCTCCAGACACATTCTTGGACATGCCGAAGAGCGCCTCCGATGCAGCGCAATTTTACCAAGTGTTGGAAGGGTGTGCAATGGAGAAACTTTTTTGGTCACAATTCGGCGTGCCAAAGCTTCCACTGTTACTGAACGAACAAATGTCCCAGTGGGACAAGCTAAACAGGATACCCGCTTCTGCCATGAAGGACGTCATAGTCCGACTGTGGCCTACTGAGCCAATTTTGAATAGTTATTTCGGTTTGGTGCAGTGACTTGTTGATGCGGTGCCGCGTATCGACGCCATTAAGAGCTCAACGTGCATTGAAGGTGCATGGATGGCCTTTTCCCACGTCAATACATACTGGGCGAAGATGAAGGCCACTGACGTTGCGGCCAAGAGTCCACCAAGGGCAAGGACCATCTCGCACCAGAGCATTATTTCGAGGATGTCTTAGAGGATGCCCGCTTGATAGAGGGTCAGTGCTCAAAATGCATGATATTTGAATGAAATTTGTTGAAATTGTAAATGACAATATTATTATTATTATATTATAATATTCTCTTAATAGCTTTGGTTCCTCCTGTGCGGCCGTTTTTGTATAATCTGAAAGTTTTCTAGTCATCGGCTTCAACCCCCTCGTAGAAAATACGGGGGTGTTTGGAAAAGCACTTGATCACTCTTAACCCAACATCTTGGTCCATGAAGGAGGTGTCAATGCGGCAAACTAGGCAATCGGACTATAGGGCATTAACACTTTCACTTAGCCATAGGAGTTTTATGGTGGGTCTATGATATAGACCCTGGTATGTACGCGGTTACCCCAATATGGTGCGTTACATGTATGACCTGAAGAAAGGTCCTTCGTGTAGTATGGAGGGAATCGCGAAAGATTTTGATAAGTTATTGAGTGGTTGACCAGCTCTCACCGCATCATAACAGTCAGTTTTCGGCTTTCTCTACTAGGGTGTTTGACCGGATGAACCGGAAAAACAATCGCAGTAGTTCTCCCTTTACTACCCTAGACGATAGAGCGGAACATAAGGTAGTAAGCACAGGAGCCGGGCAACCCAACTATTGACCCAAGACATGATTCGGAGCTGATGCATATAAGGCCAAACTCGCGACGCCGAAGTATGCTATAAAGCTGCTCGAACTTGTTGGCAACTCTTTTTGTTCCCATCCCGAGCCCCTGTCAAGTTATGTTGGGGTGCGTGTGTGAAATAATCAAGGGAGAAAAATTCAGTTCTGTAGAGACAAGTGAATACTGGATACGGATTATGTTCACGGGAACCTGAGTGATATGCCAATCGTATTTTTTTATGTAATAACGCCACAACCCCGGCTATTTGACATGCTAGGGGTCGACGGCTGAGGAAGAAGACACTTTATAGGCTTGCAAAATAGAGAGTGCGGTCTACAAAAAGTTGTTTTGGACCTCCTATCGCACGTTTGTGCTGCCTTTCCTCGATGAAGGGTCTCCTTGAAAGGAGTAGCCTTTGGGTGAATGTGCAAACCTGAACTCCGATAGAGTCGGTGAGATGACCAGCCTGCGAGTCACCCGTGGTAAAGGATAATGAAGAAGAAAGAGTAGTTAGAAGATAAAAAAGAAGGAGGTTCTGGGAGTACTTGTAAGCCCGTCTGTATTGTTCTTCCGCCGATGCCCATGGTATTTTAAGTGCATAGTTATGTATGCACGGTACAGATTTCGCAGGTGTATGAGGCGGTTGGTGGAAGCCGAACTACTAGTCCCGCTCCAAAATTGGTCGGTCCTGCTGAATGGAGACCGGCGGCTTAATGGCCGATAAGGCATGCGTTTTAATAAGACTGCTTTTTACTTTGGCTGAAGTAACTGTATTATGATCCTCAGTCTGGAGGGAGTGCTTCTCATGCTCCCCTATAGAGGTGTGTGTCACGTATACCATGTTCACTGTTTTTACTTCGGGGGGAAATTGCTTCTCACCCCCGGTATATGGTTGTGAGTCTCTTCATCATCGCTATCACCGGGCGGCCTCTTCCCCTTGTGTTCGGCGTTGACCTTGCCAGCCTGCTTGAAGACCCAACAGCTTCTGTTGGTGTGATTAGCTGGTTTATCAGGGTTACCATGAATCTGGCAGGGCCGATCCAATATCTTTTCTAGATTGGATGGTCTGTCTCTGTTTGCCTTGAATGACTTTTTCCGTTGACCGGGTTTGGGGCCGCTGAATCCAGCGTTGACCGCCGTGTCGCACGTTCTCTCATTATCATTACGACGTTTGTGTTTGCTGCGTCGTGCTTTGTCATTACCGTCTCGAACTTTGGAAGTGCCCGGATCGCTGGCGCTGTTGCTTCTACGAGCGAGCCAGCTGTCTTCTCTTGCGCAAAAGCGGGTCATCAGAGCGGTAAGGGCTGACATGGATTTTGGTTTTTCTTGACCGATGTGGCGGGCGAGCCACTTGTCGCAGACGCTGTGTTGGAAGGCTTCTAGGTCTTCCGTGTCCGTACAGTCGACGATTTGGTTCTTTTTAACTAAGAACCTAGTCCAGAGTGTCCTGGCTGACTCTCAGGGCTATTGAACTATATGGCTTAAGTCTTCGGCGTCTAGTGGCCAGACATATGAACCTTGGAAGTTGTCGCAGAAGGCATCTTCCAAATCCTCCCAGCTGCAGATAGAGTTTTCGGGCAGACTGTTTAACCAGTGCCGAGCTGGACCTTTGAGTTTTAACGGGAGGTATTTGATGGCATGAAGGTCATCTCCGCGGGCCATGTGGATATAGAGAAGGAAATCCTCGATCCATACCACGGGATCAGTTGTTCCATCATATGATTTGATATTCACGGGATTAAACACTTTTGGGAATTCGTGCTCCATTACTTCATCTGTGAAGCAAAGAGGGTGTGTGGCGCCTCTATGTTGGGCCACATTGCGACGTAGCTCCAATGGAGTCCGTCTGCAGTTTTGCGGTCTGGGTGTGACTAGGATTGTCACGTCCGAATAGATAGCCATCATCACATGTCGGGGCACGTCCTCGCGATCTATAGATCGATCTGGTATGTCCTAGTCTATTGTCCAGGTCCTGCTAAAGGTCACATATGTGACCACGAGCTGTGTTGTCTCTACCTTTATGGTGAGGTGGGGCGGGCTGGTGTTCGGCTTGAGTTGCCGCTTTGTCCCGACCGCATGGTGGTCGGTTAGCCGCATTGTGCGCTAATGGTATGGGCTCCAGCGCCTCGTCATCGAACTGAGGTAGCAATTTGCGCTTCGAGAAGATTTTGGTTGGGCGCTTGAGGTCGTACTCTTCGGCTGCTAGGACATTAGTCCATCTATCGTTGAGCAGATCTTGGTCAACTTGAACCTGCTACTGCTTCTTTTTCAGGCTCCTTGCAGTGGCTATTAGCCGGTGCTTAAAGCGCTCCTGCTCCTGAGGTTCCTCAGGCATGATAAAATCCTCGCTGCTGAGGCTCAACTCATCCTCGAAGAGTGGAAGATAATTATTGTCCTCCGAGTCATTGTTTATGGCCTGTTCGTCGGGGCTAACTTGCCCATTTTCCCGATCGTCCTGTTCGGCAGTTCGTTCGTCGGGATCTTTTCTATCTTCGGCACCGTCCGGAGTGTTATCGTCTCCCGTGCCAGTGTTGCTGTCTTTGCTGTGGCGTGATTTAGAGCGGCACCACTGATGCCGGCGCTTTGGTTCCATCATGTATATGTCATATGAGGAGGTGGCCGTCCATCGTCCGGTGAACGGCAGGTTTTGGGCCTCCTCTTCTCCTGCATCGTCGTTCATACCATCGATGTCTTCGGAGCGGTAATCGAGCATGTCGGTTAGGTCCTCGATAGTGGCTATGAAGTGGGCGGTGGGTGGGAAATGAAATTCTCCATCATCAGCCTCCATTTCAAACCGGATATAATTCGGCTGAGTGTCCCCCGCCAGGGATAGATTTCTTAGTGAGTTTAGCACGTCGCCCAAAGGCGAGTGTCGGAAGATTTTCGTGGAGCTGAATTCGACGATCGATGACCAATCAAGCTCGACGTACACGGACGCACAAAGTTCGGATTCTGTAGCCGGAGACGAGTCCATGGTTCCGGTGACACAGATGTCACCTGAAGCTAGGTCTGTATGCGCCTCCAACGCCGCTGAGTCTGCAGCTTCCACGGCGGGATTGAGCTTCCCAGCTTTGGATGGCGCGATCTGCTCTGGATCTAGGGCCAAAGCAGCTACATGTACTATCTCCTGGGTATGGTCCGATGACATATTTACGTCATGTTCATCATGGTGGCAGGGAGCGGCTGCCGTGGTCTCGAATCCGTCGAAGATCAAGTCTCTACGGATATCCACGACGTAGTTCAAGCTTCCAAATCTGCCCTAATGGCCAGGGGCGTAGCTTTCGATCTGCTCCAGATGGCCAAGCGAGTTGGCCCGAAGTGCGAAGCCACCGAATACAAAGATATGTCCGGGGAGGAAGGTTTCCCCTTGGGCAGCATTGTTGTAGATGATTGAAGGAGCCATCAAGACTTTTGACGATAACAAAGTGGAACTCTCAATGAAAGCACCAATGTCGGTGGAAAAACCGACGGATCTCGGGTAGGGGGTCCCGAACTATGCATCTAAGGTCGATGGTAACACGAGGCAAGGGACACAAGGTTTACCCAGGTTCGGGCCCCCTCTATGGAGGTAAAAGCCTACTTCCTTCTTGATTGATCTTCATTACTATGATTATTACAAGAGTTGATCTACCACGAGATGGTAATGGAAAAACCCTAAAAGTCTAGCCTATCTGACTATGATTATGAGGATGTGTCTACGGACCTAGCCCTCCGGTTTATATAGACACCAGCGGGATCTAGGTTACATAAGGTCGGTTACAGAGACATGAATCTTCATATTCAAACGCCAAGCTTGCCATCCACGTCAGGGAGAGTCCCATCCGGACATGGGTAGAGTCTTTGGTCTTTGTATCTTTACAGCCCGTCAGTCTGGCCAATGTCCAATAGGTCGGACGCCCGAGGACCCCTTAGTCTAGGACTCCCTCACGTCCCACCTCTTCGACGCGTACAATATACCACCATAACACAAACAAAAAAGATTATACCTTGCTGGTAAGATTAACCTCAGTGCTGGCTGTTCGTCAAAGTGATGGACGACGACCTCGCGGGCCCATAGAAAGTATCACACGCTAGTATCGAGTGTCATGTAGGACAACCATCGACTGCATGTGGCCAAAACATTTATGTATGAAAGGGTTGTGTAATGTTTTAAATAAGGATTTCACGACTCCGATGTGGCACCAGCCTGCCTAACAAAACGGCCAACCCACATGGTGGATCACAACTCGTAGTGTACTACGAGCTACCCGCCACCCCCAGACGCACACACCCATACACACACCGTGAATCCATCGCAAGTACGATGCATGTTAAATTAATTATCCCGCGGTGAACATACATGTAACCAAAGGAGGGATGTTTCAATTTCAAAAAATGCACAGAGTTCATTAAGGCGTTTTAGTACATTGATTGATTGATTTTCTATCGGTATAATGTGCAAAAATCAAGTCTGAGCTACATGCACACGTGAAAGTGCACCTAATTGGATTGCAAAAACACATGTATCTCACTCGGTGCATGTTTACTCCCCTCGCAACAAATTTCAAACATTGAGAATATTGATTTTTAAATTCTAGTACATTTGAAACTTATTTGATGTTCATGAAACTTATCGTGTTGTCATATGGACACCAATACAAAGTGGCATTGTACTTTTTTGTCAAATGTGAGACCAGTTTTGATGTAATCTTTATCTAATTATAGACGGGAGATTATTAATAATTGGGAACCAATATCCTAAACGGATTATTTATTCGAACCGTGAGCATTAGACCAACAATGGATACGTGCCATGCTTTAGTTAAGCAACAAAGCAACATCATTAATCATCCAAATAGAAAAACAATATACGTGCCGCCATGCGACCTGTGAGGCGTGCGA
The DNA here is from genome assembly GCF_002162155.2 of Triticum dicoccoides. NCBI lineage: Eukaryota > Viridiplantae > Streptophyta > Magnoliopsida > Poales > Poaceae > Triticum > Triticum dicoccoides. Next base: position 245,819,223 of record NC_041386.1, on the reverse strand, counting down.
GCAGGCGTGAGTTGACGGGACGCATATGAGCAGTCCGCCGCACAGGCAGACGGGGAGGTTTGCGTGCAGGTGTGTGAATTCACGGAGGCGTACTCGCTGCGCAGTGTCATCGGGAGGCACGCAAGTAGCAATGTGAAACTTTGGTAGGCATGCCAGCAGTCCGGTCCGCAGGCTCACCAAGAGGCGAGCCATCGGTTTGACTGTCGCCCGCCTCTCTCCCACTACTCCCACTACACCATTTTAATGGTGCACCCGAGCGGCCGCACCCCCCATCCTCGCTACGCACACACAATCCTCTCACTCCGCTTGTAACCTCGACGCCGCTCTCAGTCCTCAAAGCAGTCAGTGTAAGAGGATGCTGCCGAAGCGCCCCATCGGATGGTGTGGTGATGTCGGGGCTGCAAAAGCACCGGAGTACACCGTGGAGATGGAGATAGAGGTTGCCGTCACTGCCGGCGAGTTATTGCCGCACCCTGATGTCGTCGACGACGTCGAGCTTCCACAGCCGGAGGCAGATTTCCACACCAACTCCGATGACCACTCTGGCGACGACTCTGACGACCACTCCGGCGACGACTCCGATGACCACTGCGGTGATGACTCCGACGACCACTCCGGCAACGACGCCGACGATGACGGACAGTTGGTTAGTCATCTATAGCCATTTATGTGTCAAATAGATCATAGGGTTTCTCTGGTTACTCCTACGTCCCCCTTTTTGGAATAGAAATCAAGTGGTTATGTTCTCCCAATCCATGAAATCTGAGTAAGTTTGTTAGATCCATGTAGTTTATTTATTGTTAGAATGGTACACGTGATAAGTGATTAGTTGTTTCATCTGTGCAAATGATTTGTCCTAGTAATCTGACTGGGCTTAGTGTTCGTGCTAATAATTCCTAGCCAAGACTTGGCAATTGCTTTTGAATGACCTACATATGTTTGTGCCATTATTTTCTTCAAGATTGGTCTGTACATAGACGACTGTGCTTAAAAATCAAACCATAATATCTGAATATGTATAAATAAATAGCCATAAATTCCTAATCTTGCTTCACGGCATGTAATCAGTGATTTGATGCCAAATTTGTTTTACTATATGTATAGGTGCCCTCTGACGATGTAGACAACGAGGATGAAGATGCCCAAAGGAGGTACAAGAGGCGAATCCTGAGGGAGCTTTATGCGGGAATGCCTAGCATGCATATTAGGACCTGGAACGATGGCTATGGATGCCCATTTTGCAACCACAAGATTCATGACGCGTATCTAACTGTTCTTGCGCATGCAAGAGGACGGGCCGTTGGCTCCTTCAAGCAGAAGTATTCTCGCAGGGTGGCGCACGACGCGTACGCCGAGTACCTGGAGAAGCTTCAGGATCGTGTCGGCCGCATGTGAGATGAGATGTGGGATGGATCGAACTATGTACGCTTGAGTATGCCTAATGATGGTTGAACTATGTGCTTATGGTTGAACTATGCTTATGTACCTGGACGCTTATTATCTATGTCTGAGTATGTTAAATATTTCGCCATATTTTGGTAAAAATTACAACGGGGGACCAATAAACCTGGACGGAGGTAGTACGTCAATCACACACGGTTCCCAAAATTGGAACCGTGTGCAATGACTATCATTTTTCTTGCTGCGTCAATCACACATGCTTCACTCTAGCAAACCATCGCCCCCAAAATTCTTTGTGGGACAGAAAACCCTCACCACCCAATTCAAAAAAGAAAAAAGAAAACCCTCACCATCCCCACATCACAAAAACCCTCACCCCACCCATCACCCACCTTGGCTCCTCCGGTATGTTCCCCATTCACACCTGCACAAGCTCCTGCGTGTCTATGCCATGGCACCGCCTATCGCAGCTGTAAACTCTTAGCTCGACGCCTGGCGCCGCCACCAGGCTGCCGGCAAAGCCCACCGCATTTCGCCACTTCCACTTGCCACCGCCTCTCGCCATCGACTTTCTCGATGCTGCTCGCAGTCGACCCAACTCCGCTCGGTTGGGTAATCTTCCGTACTGAGGGTTCTTTCTCATGGACGACAAGGTAACTAATTTAACGAGATATTATCTCATCATTTATCCCAGTTCATGTGCCTCCTTTAATCACCTGGCAGAAATCACCGTGAATTCATTTTATTCGAGCTGATTTGAGGGTTTTCTTTCATTCATAGATTGTACAGTGCGCCGATACTTCAGGACTTGGCGACCGCCGCCTAAGATTCCACCTCATTGTACCAGATAACTTGAGGACACGCGTGGTATGTTCAATCTAACCCTAAATTGGTTGGCATGGCTTACTTCCCTGAACATATTCTAAATATTGCTACATTTGGATAAAAGGTGCCACATGCACCATATATGTCAAAGGGTTTTTCCCCTCTTCTTTCTATATTAGGCAAATTAATGATGTATTGTCCTTTTGATTACTCTCATATTTCCATGATATCATGTTTACCCTATCTATTTAATTATAGACTTTTGTCCTTCCATTTCAACAACTGTACAGTTCTTTCAATTTGGGTCTATATTTGCATGTTACCATATTTTCTTTAACAACCCTACCATTTTCTACAGGACATCCCTTGCTATGCAACAGATTATGTAGTGCACAATATTTCCCTTTACATACATCAAGGCTCCACGAATGCATACTGTGCACAAACCATGGATTTACAATCGTTGCTAATGTAAGACTTGATGAACGTGGTGACTACTATTTTGGCACTGGCTTTTGGAATGAAATTGCAAAGTTTTATGTACCGAAAGCTGGCACTAAAATTGCATTGCACATAGAAGGGCTTGGTCATGAGATATATGGTAACTTCCCCGACAAAATCATCCATCCAGACTTTGTTCGAAGTAAGTTTTCTTTTCTACTATCTGCATATGCTGACTTACTCGGCAATGTCAAATGAATTGTGTAGTATTTAAGCAACCAATTGCTATTCCCTTATCTTAATATATTCCTACCTAATAACTTATAGTTTCCAATACATTTTCTATTGCCCTATTTTAACTAAATATTCCATGTACTCCCATTTCTATCAGAAAGTGTCGCTCACAAGGAGACTCCGGAGGTGGAGAACGAGGCTGCCAACAAGCGGAGGTGGGGCGAGCTAGAACCGCAAGCTACTCCAGCAGGCCTAGACTTAATCAACAGCCTCCCCGATGATATGTTGAGAATCATCATCTCCCTCCTCCCAATCAAATATGGGGCGCAGACAACCCTCCTTTCCCGGCGGTGGCGCCCCCATGGAACTCCAGCCCTCTCGACCTCATAGACACGCACGAGCTCTGCCATTGCTATCACAAAAGCTTGGATGCGTTCTCCAAGATCCTCGACAGTCACCTTGGCCAAACCAAAGGCCTTAGAATGGGCAAGTTCCGTTCCAATGGCCAGGACCGAGCCAAGCTTGACGACTGGTTCTGGTTCCCCGCCCTAGATCAGCTCCAGGAGCTCACTTTTGATGATGGGCATATGCGGTCGCTGCCAACGTTTGCTCTCTCCCTCGCGCCCACGCCGCACGTCGCCAAGTTCAGGAACTGCCAATTCCTGCCCCTTAATGACGCGCCCGCTCTTATTCTACCACGACTGAAGCACCTCGATCTCGTTGTCGTCTGCCTCTCAAAGGGTGACATGGAGCGCCTTCTTCGTGGTTGTACTACACTCGAGTACCTTCGTCTTCAGGCAATCAATGGGTTGAGTACCTTCCACATCACCGCCATTACTCTCCATACTATTTATGTGTGTTGCTGGTGCGGCAAGAAGACATCACAAAAGGTGGACCACGGTATGGTCATCCAGGACACACCTGCACTTGAGAGATTACTTGTAGTTGATCAATAAGGTTTAACAAGAATCAATGTCATTTCCACGCCGAAATTGACAGTCGTGGGCTACTTGTCTGACAAATGCTCGAACTTGTTATTGGATCAACACCCGTTCAGGTACAACAGCCGCCTTCTACCTCTCCTTCTACAAATTAACATTTTTTCTAATTTTGAAGAGGTTTGCTCGTCTGTCATTCAGAAAATGATTCCGACAAGCATGACCTCGAAACTGCGCACAGTGGAGGTCTTGGCACTAGAATCTATCGGGCCCAACCTGGAGCAAGTTGTCAGTTTCCTGAGATGCTTTCCATTCCTGGAGAAGTTATAGATCGAGGTGATGTTCCTTTCCTGTTAAATGTTAACCATAAGGGAGTTCAATTTGTGACACCTTTTTCCAAGTTTACAATGACAATGTACTACGATTTCTGAAGGTTCTTTTGGAGGATTTCAGTACATACATGCCCCCCCATATAGGTTGCTTGATGCATATGGTTACAATCAGTAAGAATTTCTCCTTTGGATTCATCTGTACTAGTTTTCTTAGGGAACTTTCCATCCACTCAAACCTCTTGTGAAGAAGGCTACATTTTTCTAGAATGTAATCAAATGCCCATGTTAATCATGTCAGATCGAAGATGGCATGTTAGTGCATTTTACAAATCCCACAAACCAAATAGCTAGGCCTGTAGTAATGTTCAAAACTGCATGTAGGCACTAACATGTTTTCTTCTTTTGCAGATAAGATTAGGCCCAGTGGTGGATAATGTGATACAATATAACAATCACGTCGAATGCCTAGATCTGCATCTCTCAGAAATTACTTGGAACTCCTACCGAGGGACCTTAGCAGAGATTATATTCGCGAGGTTCTTTGTTCTCAGAGCAAGGGTGCTGAGGAAATGAGGTTTGCCCTACATTTAGTTCGCAAAAATGAATGGTCTATTGATCAGCGCCGGCGCCTGCGGCAGAATGGAGTAGGCTCGAAAAATGCTGAATTTCATTTTGGAACTTCAGATGACAGAGTAATTGAAAGTCATCGGGTCAACCCCATACATGACTTCTTAGTGGCTGACCCCTTTGCAAAAATTGTGAGGTTTCGAAGCCAGACTTAGAAGCAGCGATATTAGTTTGAACCTCTCTGATATCCATGTTCAGCGCATCAGGACGAGCGTTTGCAGCTGATGAGCTGAATTTCATTTCTAATATCAGTTTCAACCTTGTAATCTTCGAATTTGAGCCATATAACTATATAATTTGAACCTTGTATCATTTCGAGATTTTGTGGTACAATCGTTGAAATGGCGTCGTATGAGACTCGTATATTGCCAGCACTACTTTGACCTTAATATGCCATGGTCTTAGATTTTATTAACCATTCTCAAATCAGTTTACCTTGTCGATCTCACAGCACTTGATCTGTATAGCTAACTCGACTGCAATCTTCGACATTATTCCACACAGTTGGTTTCTTCCACCTTGTGCACTGTAGATCATAGAATTAATTATCGCACTCGAGTTTCCATCATCGCGCTTCTGTGTAACTTTGACCTCATCACCCAAGGGTAAACTTATGACCGAAGTCATTCCACACACTTTGTTTTTACAAAGCTTTTTGCCAATAAACGCCCACGATTTGTCCCTCTTCAAGCCGACGCGTGGCCAAACTAGCCAGGCGGAAAGCTTGCCCGGTAAACAGCACAGTAGCGCGGGAACTGGCTCTTCAAGCCCACGCCTGGGGTGTAGTGTTCTCAAGCGTGCATTGGATTCTAGAATCCTCCGCTATGAACACCGTGACAAGACGTGACGATTACAGGCCGGCTGGCCCCCATTTATTATAGCAGCCATTTAACCTACCCTTGTGTCTCTTCAACCTTTCGATCGCGCCCCACCATTGCAAGAAGCACACCCACCACAAGAAATTCTTAGAGGGTATCATGCGCGGCTCCAATGGCGCTCCGAGCGGCTGCCAATGACCAGCAGCAGTTCACCATGCGTGTCGTGGTGGACACCCACATAAGGTTCATGGACCTCTCGGTGGTGTACACCAATGACCCGGTCTGGGCGGAGCACTCCATCCACATCATGGAGCTGTTGCTTGCCGAGGAGAAGTACAAGGTGGCCTGGTTCGACCTCGAGTACACCCGCGCTCGTGTCGAGTCTCGTCCCAAGGTCACCGTCGCCCACATGTGCGTGCTCCACCACGTCGTCGTCTACCACTACTGCCTAGCCACAAGGCCTTGCGAGTGTTTCGCCAGGTTTTTCAATAGCCCCCACTACATGTTCGCTTCAGTGGACATCACCAACGATGTAAAGGCGCTTGATAATTCGGGCATTGCCTGCCAGAATATTCTCGACTTCCAGGGCCAATACAAGATCAGGGGCAGCAAGGAGCATGTGATGGATTCACTGGTTCACCTCGCTGAGGCAATCATCGACCCCTACTACAGAGACATGAAGGATTCGTGCAACAAGGACAAGCATGCCTGGTACTCGGCCTGGATAGAGAAACTCGACAAAGCTCACGTCATGTACGTGGCCAAAGAGGCATACACGAGGTACGACATGTACCGGCGGATCGTTGACATGAGGAAGTCCCTCCTTCCCCAAAACGTCCAGGGATCGAGCCGGAAGCAGAGCAATGGCAAGCGTCGTCGCAACAGTAAGTAGATGATTAGATCCTCATTTCTCCTACTTTAGTATGCATGTAAGTGCTTACTTTGGTGTGCACAAATGTTATGTGTGTGGTCACTTGTGTAATTGTATGCTTAATTTGGTTATGCAATGCTGTCTTTTTAAGTATATATGTTGATGCTCTGTAGAGAGAGTGCAGATGGTGTGCGGACAAAGAAAATCACATCGCACACGGACTAAACAATGGAACCCGTCGGTGATGTTTTCATCAATCACTCACAATTGTATACCAGCAATTGTTTGCTCACAACACACACGTCTTATTAGCAGCAACCGGCTGCGTTCTTATCGGTCTTTAGACACATTTCTGATTACATACCTGTTTGCCGCGTATCACACACATCTGGTTAAGTTGAGCCATTTCGGTTCTCGTGTCTCAACGCAAACAGTTCATCCGAGTGAACCGCATGTCGTATATCGCACACACCTTTGATCTGGCTGACCGTTTCTTTTGTGTTGCCTAATCACAAACAGTTAATCCGAGTGAACCGTATGCTGTGTATCGCACACGCCTCCATCTGGCTGCCGTTTCTTTTGTTCCTCCTCATCACAAATAGTTCATTGAACTGAACCGTATGCCCTTCATCACACACGCAACTAAAACCTGAACCGTGTTTGATGCATCCATCATCGCAAACGTTTTACACATTTCTGACGGTTTTCATACAGCACCGTCTGCGATTATGGCATCACACATAGTTTCTCGAAGGGTCTGATCGTAGTGTCGCGTTAGGAGCATCCTGCAGTAGTGTAAACTACTTTCGGTCGAAGTCGAGCCAGTCCTTCCTCGTCATATACGGTGTGCCGTGAACCGGGTCCGGGCCAGTACCATCATCGGGGTCGTTGGGGAAGGCACTCCTCCACTCATCGACGTCGATCTCCTTGTCCTCCGGGCCCACCTTGATGCCCTCCGCACCGCCGTCGCCGCCGCCTTCTACCTCTTCATCAGAGGAGAGCGCAATAACCTCGCCACCCTCTATGTTGCTGTCCTCACCGCCTTCGACCTCTTCAACGGAGGAGAGCGCGATAACCTCGCCGCCCTCCGTGCCGGCAAAGATCGCACGCTCCGCCTCCACGAGCTCCTGGTGCTGCCGGCGGAGCTCTTGTATGTAGGCCTCATGGGCGGCCTCGGCCTCGAGATGCGCCCACGGCTCGTGGTCCTCTTACGCCATAGCCGAGCTCACCACCCCTGGCTCCGGCGGAACGAGGTGGACTGGATGTGTGCCGAAGTGGAAATTGAGCCTAGCCGCCGCATCATGGTTGTGGAGCTGCCAGCGGTCATGCTCCATGGCCGCGAGCTCGGATGTGTGGAAGCTACCGAGCTACCGGCAGGTGTGGGTCTCTCGATCTGTAATCATGGCAACCCACGTCCCCCACCGTTGCTTCCGGACCCCAAAGTAGTACTTTGTCGGCTGGTAGGTCCGTCGAGGACGGGGAAGTCCTCAAACCGGCGTAGGGGCGCGGCGGCCAGCGGATCGATGGACCGGCGACGGTGGGTCAGGCCCGCGGAGGACGACGGGGACAAGTCGGCGGCCACCTCGCCGGTGTTGGGCGAAAAGGCCGCGATAAACCTCTTTTTGGCCGTTGTCTACTCGAGCTCCCCGGCACACATGCATAGGTTGAGGATGGAGGCCCCGGCAATGGCGGCGACCTACCAATGGTTTCGAGGGTTGTGTGTGTTTGAGTGAGCGGAGGTTGTGTGTGTTTGAGTGAGCGGAGGTTGTGTTTGAGGAAATACTGCGACAACTGAAAATTTTACTAGGAGGGAGTAACAAGGCGAGGCTACTGAAAATTTGGATCAAGGGCGAGCAGATATTTTTGAGATTGCGAGGGATGTAGAGGCAGGAGTAAAATGCCAGGGCTACTGAAATTTGAATCGAGGGACTGAAGCAGAGTGGGAGTAACAGACATCGCACACGGTCCGCACATACTAATGGTGTGCTATCAAACATTAAAACCTTCCAGGCGGTAGATATTTTTGATATTTCGACGGATATAGAGGCGGGAGTTTTGGGGGAGCGAGCTAGTGTGCTTGAAACACCGACTGTGGACTGTAGCCGACGCACCTTCTCACGTATGCCATAGGCGTATTATACAACTACAGTGCTCCAAGATATTTTGTACTACATCTCACACGGTTGGTGAGAATAACTGTGTGGTATCTACTTCATTTGATTACAAAATGGGGTCACAGCGGCAATGGACGGTGTTTGAACTGCTAGACCATTTATCTGTAGTGAACATGCAACTGTATGTGTGTCGTAACAGAATTGGAATTATTCAGGGTTTGTTTGGACATTTCATACATTAAACTGGGTTTCTAGAAATTTCAGGTGCACAATTCAAAATTAAACTACATGCACATGCTCGATGTTCTTCAGTGCATGCTTAGGTCCCATGGAAGAAATGGGAATGAATTTTTCGGGGTTCGTTTGGCCTTTTTTATAAATTAACTAGGTTCTCTAGGCATTTTATGTGCATAATTCAAAGTTGAACTACAAGCACATGCTCCAATGCACCAAAGTTGGTTCAAAAATCACATGTGTGTCCTTGGGTATATTTCTAGGTCCCATGAAGGAGATGGGAATGAAATTTTAACACCAGAGCACTGTTGATTGCCAGCAAAATGTTGGGATGCCTGGTTTTTAAATTCTAGTAAATCCAAAACTCCTCTTAAATTCATGAAACTTGGCATGCTACCATGGAGCGGCATCAACATGCCGTGGTGAAAATTTTGTCCTATTTGGGGCAGGTTCGGGGATAAGCTTCTCACAAACTAGAGCTTCTCACAACAAGCATGATGGTTTCGATAGGGAACGTACCACATTTGGTGATGGCACGGTATCCGTTGCCTCTTATTGCTTTCAAAAAAATTCTAGTGTAAACATAGAACAACAAGAGTGTTGTGTCAATCTTGGAATTTTTTTCGATGTTCGTTTGGCCATTTTTATACATTAACTAGGTTTTCTAGGCAATTTATGTGCATAATTAAAATTTGAACTACAAGCACATGCTCCAATGCACCAAAGTTGGTTGAAAAATCACATGTGTGTCCATGGGTCAATTTCTAGGTCCCATGCAAGAGATGTGAATGAAATTCGAACACCAGGGCATTGTTGATTGCCGGCAAAACATTGAGATGCCTGGTTTTTAAATTCTAGTAAATCCAAAACTCATATGAAATTCATGAAACTTGGCATGCTATCATGGAGCGACATCAACATGCCATGGAGAAAATTTTGTCCCATTTGGGGCAGGTTCGGGTATAAGCTTCTCACAAACCAGAGCTTCTCACAACAAGCATGATGGTTTCGATATGGAATGTACCACCTTTGGGGACGGGACGATATCCATTGCCTCTTATTGCTTTAAAAAAATTCTAGTATCAACATAAGACAACAAGAGTGTTGTGTTCAATCTTGGAATTTTCCGGGGTTCGTTTGGCCTTTTTTATAAATTAACTAGGTTCTCTAGGCATTTTATGTGCATAATTCAAAGTTGAACTACAAGCACATGCTCCAATGCACCAAAGTTGGTTCAAAAATCACATGTGTGTCCTTGGGTATATTTCTAGGTCCCATGAAGGAGATGTGAATGAAATTTTAACACCAGAGCACTGTTGATTGCCAGCAAAATGTTGAGATGCCTAGTTTTTAAATTCTAGTAAATCCAAAACTCCTCTTAAATTCATGAAACTTGGCATGCTATCATGGAGCAGCATCAACATGCCGTGGTGAAAATTTTGTCCCATTTGGGGCAGGTTTGGGGATAAGCTTCTCACAAACTAGAGCTTCTCACAACAAGCATGATGGTTTCGATAGGGAACGTACCACCTTTGGTGACGGCACGATATCCGTTGCCTCTTATTGCTTTCAAAAAATTTCTAGTGTAAACATAGAACAACAAGAGTGTTGTGTCCAATCTTGGAATTTTTTTCGATGTTCTTTTGGCCTTTTTTATACATTAACTAGGTTTTCTAGGCACTTATGTGCATAATTAAAATTTGAACTACAAGCACATGCTCCAATGCACCAAAGTTGGTTGAAAAATCACATGTGTGTCCATGGGTCAATTTCTAGGTCCCATGCAAGAGATGTGAATGAAATTCGAACACCAGGGCATTGTTGATTGCCGGCAAAACATTGAGATGCCTGGTTTTTAAATTCTAGTAAATCCAAAACTCATATGAAATTCATGAAACTTGGCATGCTATCATGGAGCGACATCAACATGCCATGGAGAAAATTTTGTCCCATTTGGGGCAGGTTCGGGTATAAGCTTCTCACAAACCATAGCTTCTCACAACAAGCATGATGGTTTCGATATGGAACGTACCACCTTTGGGGACGGGACGATATACTTTGCCTCTTATTGCTTTAAAAAAATTCTAGTGTCAACATAGAACAACAGGAGTGTTGTGTTCAATCTTGGAATTTTCCGGGGTTCGTTTGACCTTTTTTGTGCATCAACTGGGTTTTCTAGGCATTTTATGTGCATAATTCAAATTTGAACTACAAGCACATGCTCCAATGCACTAAGGTTGGTTGAAAAATCACATGTGTGTCCTTGGGTATATTTCTAGGTCCCATGAAGGAGATGGGAATGAAATTTTAACACCAGAGCACTGTTGATTGCCAGCAAAACGTTGAGATGCCTGGTTTTTAAATTCTAGTAAATCCAAAACTCGTATGAAATTCATGAAACTTGGCATGCTATCATGGAGCGGCATCTACATGCCGAGATAATTTTTTCCCATTTGAGGCAGGTTGCGTGTATGCTTCTCACAAACCAGAGCTTCTCACAACAAGCTTGATGGTTTCAGTACGGAACGTCCCACCTTTGGGGACGAAACGATATCCATTGCCTCTTATCGCTTTCAAAAAATTTCTCATGTCAACATAGAACAATAGGAGTGTTGTGTCAAATTTGGGATTTTTTGGGGTTCGTTTAGACATTTTTATGCATTAACTAAGTTTTCAATGCATTTATGTGCATAATTCAAATTTAAACTACATGCACATGCTCCAGTGCACTAAGGTTGGTTGAAAAATCTAATATGTGTCCTCGGGTGAATTTCTAGGTCCCTTGCAAGAGATGGGAATGAAATTCATACACCAGGGCACTTTTGCTTGCCAGCAAAACATGGAGATGCCTAGTTTTTAAATTCTAGTAAATCCAAAACTCATCTGAAATTCATGAAACTTGGCATGCTATCATGGAGCGGCATCAACTTGCCGTGTTAAAAAAATTGTCTCATTTGGGGCAGGTTCGGGTATATGCTTCTCATAAACCACAACTTCTCACAACAAGCATGATGGTTGTGGTAGGGTACGTCCCAACTTTGGGGACAAAGCAATATCCATTGCCTCTTATTGCTTTCAAAAAATTTCTCGAGTCAACATAGAACAACAGGAGTGTTGTGTCAATTTCTGGGATTTTTGGGGTTCGTTTGGACATTTTTATGCACTAAATGAGTTTTCAATGCATTTATGTGCATAATTCAAATTTGAACTACATGCACATGCTCCAATGCATATAAATTGGTTGAAAAATCAAATCTGTGTCCTTGGGTGCATGCTTAGGTCCCATGCGAGAATTGGGAATGAATTTCAAACACCAGGGTACCGTTGATTGCTGGCAAAGCATTGAGATGCCTCGTTTTTAAATTCTAGTAAATCAAAAACTCGTCTGAAATTCATGAAACTTGGCATGCTTTCATGGAGCGGCATCAACATGCTGTGGTGAAAATTTTGTCCCGTTTGGGGCAGGTTTGGGTATATGCTTCTCACAAACCAGAGTATCTCACAACAAGCATCATGGTTTCGGTAGGGAACACCCCACCTTTGGTGACGAAACGATATCCACTGCCTCTTATTGCTTCCAAAAATTTTCTCGTGTCAAGATAGAACAACATGAGTGTTGTGTCAATGTTTGTGATTTTTGGGGTTCTTTTGGATATTTTTATGCATTAACTGAGTTTTCAATGCATTTATGTGAATAATTCAAATTTGAACTACATGCACATGCTCCAGTGCATATAAATTGGTTGAAATATCAAATATGTGTCCTTGGGTGCATGCTTAGATCCCAGGCAAGAAATGGGAATGAATTTCAAACACCAGGGCACCATTGATTGCCGACAAAACATTGAGATGCCTGGTTTTTAAATTCTAGTAAATCCAAAACTCGTCTGGAATTCATGAAACTTGGCATGCTATCATGGAATGGCACCCGACATGATGTGGTATTTTTCATGTCCATTTTGAGAGAAGGCGCACTCAAAGAATGACAACCAACAAATGTATTTTGAAAAAATAGCTGCCACTTTAATATCTCAAACATTTGTATAATTCAAACCGTGTGCGTTCTGTTAACCATTCACGTGAAGCCATTTGTCTTGGTTTTAATGGTTGTAGGTGGTACCGTGCGGACAGTTGCTTGACCTTGACTGGATGGGAGGCTTGCAAGCATAGTCCGGTGCAAGCTGTCCTCCAATGCGCAATGTTAACCGGGAAGCATGCGAGTTGTACGCTGCGCAGGCTCACTAGGAAGCGAGCCCTTTGACTTCCATGGTCGGCCGCCTTCATCTCCATTCATGGCGCCCAAGCCGCTTTTTAATACGGGCGCCCTTACTACGTGTCTTTTCCGAATGATCAGTAGTGGTGCCCAGTTGGGACAATCGGGGATCTAGCATTTGGGGTTGTCTTCTTTTCATTTGGATTTGTCCATAGTCGGACTATGTGTCTACTCTGAATGATGTATGAATTATTTGATCTTTGTGTGATGTGGTGATTGTAAGACAACTATCTATTTATCCCTTCCTTGTTCATTACATGGGATTGTGTGAAGATGACCCTTCTTTCGACAAAACCAACATGCGGTTATGCTTCTAAGTCGTGCCTTGACACGTGGGAGATATAGTTGCATCTTGGGCGTTACAGAGACGCCGCCACAGGGGCTGCCGCGGTCATCGCCAAGGGAAAGCTCACCCTCATCATCGTCGCGGCCGTTGTCAAGGCCAAGCTCATCGGCGCTGCTGCCATCTTCAGGGCAGCACCCCGCACGTCGTCTGTCTTCCCCAAACAGCCTCACATAGAGGGTCGCGAGGTCGTCATACTTGAACTGGAGGGTGCACCTCCGGCTCAGGCTGCACGTGGGCAAACGCCTGCTAGCCGCAGGTCAAGGACACATTGCCGGTGGTGCTAACATCGACCCCAGCTAATGAGGCCCTGCGACAGCAGCCATCCGCCTACAGCTAGAGGCCGTCGAGCCTCGTAGTCGGAAGCACACCCGCAAAGAAGCGCGGGAGCGGGAGCCAAGTGCACGCAGGCCTCTCCGACCACACGACAAACTCCAGGAACACATCCTCCGAGTGGAAGCGTGGCCGAGGAGGTCGGGCAACCATGGCCCGTCTTCCCTTATCGCAGGAGTTGCCTCGGACATGGCGCCTCCCGCCACAAGAAGAATCTCTCCCGTGGCCACCGGAGGCAGAGCCCTCTCTCGGAGGAGTGTGCCTGCGCCCCCGAAGGACCGTCGCCGGG
>NC_041386.1:245670920-245804901 GCF_002162155.2 Triticum dicoccoides | reverse complement strand
GACCCCTCTTGGGTGGTGGCGAACCTAACCCCTCCTTGGGGGCCTTCCCCTTCTCAACGACGGAGAAATTCCTCGTTGGCGCCATGAGGACTTCGTCGAGACGGCAAGACGGCAAGACGGAGAAGAAGAAGGAACGGGCAACGAGAAGATGGGGATGAGCTAGGGGGGCTCCACCCCTCCCCCTCATTTATAGTCGGACGGAGGCCAACCACCGGCCTCCATGATCCCACGCAATGATGGTATTCTCTCTGCATGCAGTAGAGTCTCGTCAAGTTGAACACTTGCCGAGGCCGCGTGGGGAAGAGGAGGCACCCACGTCCCATCAATCACCACACGTCAACCGAGGCCGCAGGAGGTTAGGGCCCCTGCTGCTCCGCACTTGCCCCTTAGCTTCGCCCCAAAGCCAAGTTCGAGCCTGCCTTGGGCTTGGGGGCTACTGTCTGCGTTCTGGGAACGGGGGTACCCAGACTTGCCTACCGGCAGCCCACGGCGTAGCTTCATCGACGGCCTGGTACGACCTAGCTTCAGCATCAACAACTCAAGACCCTCGCGAGGGGCCAAGCCTCACAAGGGGGACGATACCAAGACCTCCACGATGAGAGGCTCCTCAGGCTGGCTACCAAGGAGCGAAGATTTCTATGCAGGATTCACCTCATGAGGTTCGGATGGCGTGAGCCATGACGACCAAGGCCAGGCGAGCGCCAACGGGGCAATGTACCAGTTTCCTCTTTGGTGCTAAGGAAGCAAGCACAGGCAAGGAGTTCCGAGGAATCAGCCAAAGGTTTCCATTCCATTGCAACAAGACCAAGACCTCCAGGATAACAGTACAAAGGTCATCGCCGAACCGACCGCAGCGTCACGACTAGAGGCTTTTGCAGGCGAAGACTACTTTTGTCAGGATAGCATGTACTAGCTGTATCCCATCGAATTTGGCCATTGTGGGATCCCTACCCGCCTTAATTTGGGAAGAGAACCAAGGCCACTATAAATAGGTCTTACCACCACCATAGACAGGGACCGGATCGGATCCATTCCATCCTCACACTCACCAGCTCACTCGAGCCCAAGAACACTCCTCCTCCTGAAGTTCTTCCCAACTGTACTAGTTCATCCTCAGCCCCTCGAGGCCAATCCACCACAAAGTAGGAGTGTGGTTTTACACCACAAGGTGGCCCGAACCTAGGTAAACTGAAGTGTCTTGTTTCCTTCCTGTTCATCGAGCTAGGCCAAGGGATTGGCGAGTAGGCAGACTGGGGAGGTTGAGTTCTTTGCATGCACCCCAGAGTCTGATCCTCTCAAGGGTCTGCGGAATCCGAAATCCAACAGTTGTGTAACATGCACAAGGTGTCAAGGGTTTGCTGAAAGGAGAAGGTGGGCTGCCATGCGGCCTTGTCTCCCTTCTAACAATTGGGGCCGGGTTGCCCCTCCGGTTGCTGGTCTTCTACTGTCGCCACTTGCCGGCTGTTGGTAGCCGGCTGCTGGGCTTTGCACTTGTTGTTGTTCAGCTGTTGGCGCCGGTTAGAGTCACCAGCCTGCGTATGAGGGACCGGCGGGAGCATCTTCCCGGACATGTCAACCCGAATCTACGACTTCATGGAGGACTTGGCGGTGGCGTATTTGTCCGCCACGATCAGGAGCTCGTCCAGCTTAGCCGGCACATCGGACGAGAGCTTGTGCTTGAGCAAGGTGCCCTCTCTGCACCCGGTGGTGAAGTACTCGATGGCTTGCACCTACCCCTCGCAGGAGATGCGCCACTCGGCCCAGCACATCAGGTAGTCGTCGGTGGACTCAGTCGGACTCTGGATGCACATGGAGAGCTGGTGAGGCTTGGGTGGCCGCTTGTAGGTGCTCGTGAAGTTACAGATGAAGACATCGGTGAAGTCCAGCCAGTTGTTGATGCTGTTCGGCTTGAGGTTGTGTAGCCATGCCTGGGCCGATCCCTGGAGCATGAGCAAAACGTACTTCACGACAACGCGCTTGTTGCCGTTTGCTATGCTGACGGCTATGGAGTAGTCGACCAGCCAGTCTTCCGGCTTCACGGAGCCATTGTACTTGGGAGTATCTCGAGGAAGCGAGAACCATTTGGGGAAGGGCTCGTCGTGAATGCGGGGGCCAAAGCAGGCAATCCGATTGGGTCTTCTTCTTCTACGGCCAGGGACCAGGCAAGTCACTCGATCCGGTGGCGCACGTCATTCTCTCCGACTCCTTTACGGGAGCCCAGCCGGCCCCCGAGAGTGAGATGATCAACAGGCGACGGGGAGGCGCACCTCTCCCTGCGAGGAGGAGGCGGATGCTTGTCCCGCCGGTCCTCTACTCGCGGGCGGCCATGCTCGTTGCGCACAACCGTAAAGCGAGTGCACTGGCTGCGGCTAGCAGCTGGCTCCGTGTCTCGCTAATGGTGAGCGCCGCCCACCAGGGACCGGGAGGTCGCTCCATGCTCATGGTGGGGGGATGGTTTTCGTCTTGCTTGTCGGATTCCATTACGCGGTGGCCCGCGTCTTGTTAGGCAATTGCCGTGTCAAGGAGCTCCTAGAGGCACACCATCTGGCTGCACTGCTCATCGCCTTCTAGGTTGTCTAGTTCTTCTGCCACCAGTTGGGCAGCGTGCAGGTTCTCCATCGGGGTGGCATAGACTGGGCGTTCGGCTCCCAGCATGCTGGCTATGGGTGGGCCACGCTACCGAACCATGCCGGCTCAGCTGTGCTCGCTAGTAGCCGGCGCGTTGCCTACGATGCGGTCGATCTCACGCTGACAGGCCTCAGCATGCCGCCTCATGGCCAATATCTTGTTGGCGTTGTCGAGGAGCGAGACGTGGAATGCTTCGAGCGTCGCCCCGTCGGTGTTGGCAGCGATAGGGGTGGCGAGGACCTGTAAGGAGGCTCGCAGCGGGTCCTGGGCTGCTCCGATGTAGTCCCCGCTACTGCCGGTAACCATCACCTTCGCGATGATGTCGGCATGGGTGCTGCCGGCAACCGGAGGGAGCGGTCGTCGATGATCACCATGTTGCCAGGGAAGGCATCGGTGGAAGCCACGTCAGAGTTGATCAGCATCTCGACTGGCTCAATGAAGGGGTTAGTGGAGCCAAAAGACTCCAAGACGGAGGCAGGCTCGTTGGGGATGTAGAGCTTGCCGAGGAGGTGGATGATACAACTCATGAGGCAGGTTGTTCTCGCGTCGGGTGCGGGTTCACCGGAGAGGCTAATCTTGCCGACGAGGCTGGCGAGGCTGTGAAACACCCAAGATGCGGCTATATCTCCCACGTGTCGAGGCATGATTAGAGGCATAACTGCATTTTGGTTTTGTCTCAAGAAGGGTCATCTTCACACAATCCCATGTAATGAACAAGTAAGTAAATAGTTGGCTTACAGTCACCATGTCACACAATGATCAAATAATTCATACATCATTCAGAGTACACACAAAGGTCTAACTACAGACGAATCCAAAATAAAAGAAGACAACCCTAAATGCTAAAACCCTATCGTCCCAACTGGGCACCACTACTGATCATCCGGAAAGGAAACATAGTAACGACCAAGGTCCTCGTCGAACTCCCACTTAAGCTCGGTGGCATCACCTGTACTGGTATCATCAGCACCTGCAAATGTTTTGGTAGTATCTGTGAGACATGAGGACTCAGCAAGCTCAAAACCCGCAAGATCAAGACTATTTAAGCTTATGGGTAGGATGTGGGTATAAGATGGAGTTGCAGCAATCACTAAGCAATTATGGTGGCTAACATATGAGTACAAGAGTAAGACGACAAACTACGCAATGATCGTAAAGCTAGAAGTGATCAAGAAGTGATCCTGAACTACTTACGTGCATACATAACCCAACCTTGTTCACTTCCCAAACTCCGTCAAAAAGAGACCATCACGGTTACACATGCGGTTGATGCATTTTAATAAAGTCAAGTGTCAAGTTCTCTACAACTGGATATTAACAAATTACCATCTTCCACGTAACCGCGGGCACGACTCTCGAAAGCTTATACCCTGCAGGGGTGTCCCAACTTAGCCCATCACAAGCTCTCACGATCAACGAATGATATTCCTTCTCCCGGAACAACCCGATCAGATTCGGAATCCCGGTTACAAGACATTTCGACAATAGTAAAACAAGACCAGCAAGACCACCCGATGTGCCAACAATCCTGATAGGAGTCGCAAATATCTCATTCTCAGGGCACATCGGTTGGGCAAGTTGTCGGGTTGGCTGAGACCCTGGTTGCCCAGGGGGCGTCGGACATCGCCCTGGTTGGACCAGCACTCAGAGGAACACTGGCCCGTGTTGTTGATTAAGAATCCTTCGGGTTAATTACTCCCTAGGAAATTTTCAGTTGTTATTAGGAAAATGGTAAAACCAAGGTTGGGCCTTGCTGTAGGAGTTTTATTCAAAGCGAATTGTCAAGGGGGTCCCATAACCCCAACCGCGTAAGGAACACAAAATCAAGGAGCATAATACCGGTATGACAGAAACTAGGGCGGCGAGAGTGGAACAAAACACCGAGCAAAAGGCCAAGCCTTCCACCCTTTTCCAAGTATATAGATGCATTAAGTAAATAAGAGATAATGTGATATCACAACATATCCATGTTCCAACATGGAACAACCTGCAAGGCACCTGGAACTAAAAGAGGGCCTGAGCAAAAGTGGCAACATAGACACACAACGGTTTGGTAGGAAGGTCGGTTAGAGGCTTGACATGGCAAAATGGGAGGCTTGATACACAAGTGGTAGGTAGCGCGACATAGCGATCACTGGTGCGCGTCAGTCCTAAATAAACGGTTTTTTACCCCTTTCCGCGACGACATTTGGAACCGTCGCCAAGTGAATGTGGGCGATAGGGGGTCCTTCCCACACGACCCAGAAACCGTTGGGGATATGCCCTCCTGGCACACACGCTTGGCAAAATGAGGTCGTGTGCGACCGACGAGCACTCAAATACAGAAAATACGTATAGTAGTGCACAAAAATACAATTATACATGCAAAATCATTTCTGGTCGTAAGTACATCCCACACAGTCAGTCAACACTAAATGTTTCCGTTTGTATATACATCCCACACAGTCACTACAAGGAAAACGTTTGCGCAAGGTGGCGTAACGCAAACATTTTTGAAGAGAATGTCATGTGTGATTGTTCATTGATCCAATACGGTTTATTCCTAGAAACTGTGTGCGTTGCCTTAGGTCATCGCCCAAGGTGTTTTCTCATTAACCGTTTCGAATAAGAAAACCCAATTAGCGGGCTAATTGGCCTATTATTAATAATCCATTTACTAATCTAATTGACATTCATATTAAGCACATAATATATTCCATTTCCATATTAAGGAAGCATGATTTCATAATTGAAATAAATCGGAGTACAACATGAAATAGCTTTAGCACTCAGCTACCCCATTACACAACTGCACGAGCATCAAGTTTCACATGCAACATCTAAAACCTTTCAAAATTAGCATCATAGACGGTACATAGACAGATGCATCTCATCTGGAAAACCGCTCAAAGCAGAAGGCGAATATTGAGCCTCATTCATGTCGAAGGTCTTTGCAACTTTAGGCCAATGCCTGTGGATGATTGACCATCCATCCTTCGACCTCTTCAGGAACACTTCAATATTGAACCGTGGGTGTTGTATGAAAACTTTCCTTGCAGCCTGACCACAGAGATGGTTTGAGAGGTAATAATCAGTGAACCCTTAAAACAAGGTTGTGCATAAATATCTTCTCTATATTGGAAACGGGGCAAAGGACTAAAAAAGGCAATGTATAATAGTTAGTACCATCTTGTAAATCTTAGTGCTTCCCATTGTTTCCTTCCAACACATATAAGGTAGTTAGTCATCAGGTCAAGTAAGGGTTTGCATGCTAATAGTAAAATATGTTGATGAAAAATAAGCACATTGCAGATTCATCAGATTAATTGAAGCCACATGGAAAACCCATTTATCCAAGCCAATCATCATTAAGAACTAGGAAATATAGCACTTGTATATGTTTCTCAGGTATTAAGTGCAGCCAAATTCGATTTATTCCTCACATGGTATACAATAAGAAAATGCATCCATAGCAATTGAACATCGCATTACAGAATTGAACCAAGCAGTTAAGTAAACACCACAACAAATGAACCAAACGTTAACTGAGCACCACATTGCACAAATATAACATACTCCTAATAGAAGATCATACATTTAACCAAACCAAGCATGCTTAACAACTTGAAAGTATAGCAATTGTATTCGTTTCTCATGTATTTAGTATAGCCAAATTCGATTTATTCCTCACATGGTATACAATAAGTGAATGGAGCCACATCAATTGAACATCACATTGCAGAATTGAACCAAGCAGTTAACTAAACACCACAACAAGTGAACCAAGCCACAACAAATAAACCAAGCAGTTAATTAAACACCAATTGAACAATATAACATACTCCTAATAGAAGATCAGACAGTTAACCAAACCAAGCATACTTAACAACTTGGAAATATTGCACCCTGAAGAATTGAACATCACATTTGCAGAATTGAACCAAGCAGTTAATTGAACACCACATAGCAAGACATATAGAACATATACACTATAGTAGAAGATTGCATGGTAAAAGTAGATATCACAATTAACTACAATTTATTAAGGAAAGGCAGTAGATAGCAAACTGAGCATGGGTCCTTATAGTGAGCTAACAAGACAAGCTACTCCTCATTGTCGGAGATATCGATGACGATTGGGTCATTGGACATGGACAAGGATGACGCCTCCGCATCGTGGGTGCCCTCATTTTATGTTGGGTTGCCTGAGCCACTCTGGGCACCAACCTGCTAGCACTCAGAGATGAGGTAAGTATGTGCACGCTGAGAAAACACCTCGTAGTCTTTGTCGAAGGCACCGATGGTGGCCTTGAGAAAATGCCACGAATAGTTGTTTAAAGCAACCAACCATGTCGCGGCATCGGCGCGCGAGGCATCAACGGTGGCCTTGATGGCGAGGTGCTCCTCCAAGATCTGGGGCTCGGCACGAATTGCAGCCATCACGACCTCATCCGCGCGTGCGGCCGCAATTTGCTTCTCCCCTGCCAAATGCTCCTTGAGGTCTTGGATATACTGTGTGCACCATGGCTTAGGCTAGCGCTTATTTGGTGGAGGGGTCGGTGATTTCGGTGGAAGGTGTCGTGCTCATGCCGGCGATCGGGGCATGTGGGTTGTGGAAGGAGGAGGAGGATGGGGGTCGGGTGTGGATTACCTGCCTGGATAGGCGAGGCCGAGCATCTTGAAGGAGGGTCACCCGCGAGGAGGAGGCGGCGCTGCAAGCAAGGAGTGAAGGTTTCAACTTGGAAAGGAAGGTGGAAGGGGGGGAAATTTGGCTTTTGGTAAGGGGTAGGGGGCGGGGAGGTAGATATTTCCGAGGAAACTGAAAATTTGGAATCGCTTCAGCCAAAAACTGGCGCGCAAAGTGTCATCAGACACGGTCCCTTATTCAGACAGGGTCCGAAGATATTTTGTGATGCATCTCACACGGTTGGTCATAATAAACTGTGTGGGATCTACTTGATTTTTCATCTTGATTTGAATTACATAATGGGGCCACAGTGGCCATGGACGGTGTTTGAATTGCTAGACCTTTTATCTGAAGTGATGATAAAAGAATTGGAATTATTTAGGGTTCGTTTGGACATTTTTATGCATTAAGTGAGTTTTCAATGTATTTATGTGCATAATTCAAATTTGAACTACATGCACATGCTCCAGTGCATATAAACTGGTTGAAAAATCAAATCTTTGTCCTTGGGTGCATGCTTAGGTCCCATGCAAGAAATGGGAATGAATGTTAAACACCCTGCCACCGTCACTCGGCCGCAAACATTGAGATACCTGGTTTTTATATTCTAGTAAACCCAAAACTCATCTGAAATTCATGAAACTTGGCATGCTATCATGGAGCACCATCAACATGGCATGGTAAAGTTTCTGTCCCATTTGGGGCAAGTTTGGGTACACTACTAGGGAAAACCTTATACACAGAACATTAGCAGTAGCGCGGGATAAAAACGCACCCTGGTGCTAATTAGCAGCAACGCGGTATTTAAAACCGCGCTACAGATATAGTTATAGCAGTAGTACGCCCAAGTACAAAAGTGCTACTACTAAAATTCCCACGGCTTAGCCAATAGGCTACACATAGTAGTAGCGATCTACGTGGAACCGCGCTACCGCTCCTTGTTTTGTAGCAGCACGTTTACGAACAAAGGTTCTACTGCTAATGAAAGTAAAATTAAATGGAAAGCAAATAAAAAAGAGAAGGAATAGCAGTAGCGCTTGTTAGGAAACGCGCTATAGCTACCATAGCAGCAGCACACTTCCTAGAACGCGCTACTGCTACTTTTAACTTAACCGCGCGGTTCATTATTCCCCCACGGCCACTTCCCCCAAATCCCTACTCCTCCGCTGTCGCCGTCCTGCATCGTCATCGGTCGCCGCGCGCGACTCGTCTCTCTCCGCACACCTTCGACGCCGCCCCCGCCCCCGACCGCGACCTCGACGCCGCCCCCGACCCCGACCTCGACAAACCCCCTACATCGCCACCCTCCTCCGTGCGCCCGCCGCCCCGACCCCATCCCCAACCTCGATGCCGCGTGCCCCTCTGCCTAACTCTGCCGACGTCAGAGGTGAGCACGCCCTCCTCCTCCTCCCCTACCTCTGCCTAGCTAGGGTTCTTAGGGTTAAATTTCAGAGTTCATCTAATTAGTTAGGGTTCATCAAATTAGATGATAATTATGGCAGTAGTTGTTAAGTAGAATTAGTTTTAGAGTTCATCGAAATAGTTAGGATTAAATTTTAGAGTTCATCAAATTAGTTAGGGTTAAATTTTAGTAAGTGTTTAATAGAATTAGTAAGAAAATTAATATAACTAGTTGAACTAGTTTATTTTTAGTAAAAACTAGTTTATTTTTAGTAACTAAATTAATAAACTAGTTGAACTAGTTGAATTAATAGAACTAATGTATTTTTAGTAAGATAATTAATATAACTAGTTGAACTACTTTATTTTTAGAAAGAACTAGTTTTTTTTCTATTTATAGTAAGTTTATATTTAGTAAGATCTAGTTGAATTAATAAAACTAGTTGAACATGTCATATTTGCTCAAATACGATATGTGGTTGCCCAAGTGGCCGTTCATGTTCAGTTTACACCTCCGAGTGGCCTATGTTTTGCTGGAGTGTTGCTTAATTTCCGTTCTGGCAAATTTCAAGCGCTCGATATGTCCTTTTTTAGCAAAGGTCATGCCGGATTTTTCCGTGAATTCTGGCATGACTTGTGCTAGAATAAGTAGGAAATATCGAGTGGCCTGGATTTTCTCAAAAAGTAATGATCTAATTTAGGTTTTTAGTACATATATTTAATTGTACAAGTTTAATCTTTGAATTATGAACGTAGGAAATGTCGTACTCGGACGACGACAGTCTCCGGGGGGAGTGCAGCTAGTGCCACGACGATCGAGGTATGTGTGACATGTTCATTGAGCTGGACGAAGATTGGCGCTTCAGCATTAAGCTCGAGGAGACCTTCGATGTTGAAATGGTACGCAACAACGACAAGTGTTTTTTTCGTAATTAAGCATGACTTCAACTATTTCAACGTCTAATTTTCATCTTTTACAATTCGACTAGCTTATCCCATGCCATGCAAAGCACTATGTCTTGGAGAGGATGGGTTTTGAAGACCATGAAAATTTTCAAACAAATAAAATACACCTAAGGACCCATCATAATATCGATTTTGAAGTAAATTTGTACAATTCTCAGAGATTAACCCATTTTGGTTGCCAAAATTGGGAAGCACTTTGCAAAATGTATGGTTTTTATGAGGGTATGATTGTCACCATGGATCTTGGTGATCCTGACATCGAGCAAGACAATATGGACATTTGGGTCCTTGTTGATACGCTTCCGATTCTACCGCAATGTGAGTTTCTCAAACATAGTTATTAACTAATTTATATTGTTTGTTTCAAAATAGTTGACAGCTTATTTCCATTGACAGCTTATTTTGAATCTTCAAAGAATGTGCAGAAGATGGTAGACAAAACCCACTACACTGATGGCTCCGAATTAACTTATAAGGAGAAAAGTCATCTGATTGCTTATTGTACTTATCTTGAGAATTACAATACCTATTATCGAACTCCTCCAAATTATGGTGAATACGTGCCACTAGTGCACGTGTTGAACCATGATAACTTCTATGGAGATACCCAGGTAATTTTTTTTACGATTACGACATCCGTGCATCTTTTGCATACTTCTAAAACTAGTACATCATTGCTAACTATGAAGTTATTACTATGTTTTTCAACAGAAAATCCCGATGGATTGCGTGCCTCATCTGATGTATCAGAATGGTCGCCTTGCAGTTCTGAACATACAACCAGGTCAATCTAAGGAGCTCACCTGTGCATATCAGATTTCTAAAACCGGTGAACAAATGCTAATCAAAGAATGGAAAATATGTTTGGACATTCGCAAGGAGGTTCTTGGAAATAACATTAAGCGAAAGGCAAGAATTGGACACATGATAATCTCCATTCTCTATAATGGAGAGTCAGGGGCTATCTTGTTTTTTGCTATTTTACCTTATAGAATATAGTAGGTCCTAAGAGAATGTAGTAGGTCCTATGAGGTACAATATGTTTATTATGTGATACAATGTGTTAGAGTTGATGATGACGAGTACTTGTGATTACGACTAGTGACCAATTTGCTATGTGATGTCTCATTGATGAAAACGATGATCTTGAGGAGGTGTTATATGACAATGATGTATTATGATGATAAGTTGTTAATGATATGATGATGATGATGATATTTATTATATCATTGGGTGAAAGAACCGTAGATTAGTTTCAAGTGGATGTCCATCCACTTGAAACTAGTCCACGGTTCTTTCACCCCATGATGTAATAACTCATTATGATGTAAAAACAATTTATAAATTCCTATTGTATGAAAACTTGTGTAATGGTGTACAAATACAACATCAAATAAAAAAGTAATAAAATACGAAATAATAGTAGCAGCGTGGGCAGGGAGAAGCGCTACTACTAATTACCAGTAGCGCTCCTCCAGGAAGTCGCTACTACTAAGTCGCTTTAGCAGTAGTGTGGTCGGAGGCACGGTACTGCTATACATTAGCTGTAGCGTCTTATCAGTAGCGCGTCGCCCAACACTACTGATAGGCCTAAAACCAGCACTGCTGCTAGGCTTTTCTCTAGTAGTGGTATATGCTTCTTAGAAACCAGAGCTTCTCACAACAAGCATGATGCTTTCGGTAGGGAACGCCCCAACTTTGGGGACGAAATGATATCCATTGCCTCTAATTGCTTTCAATTTTTCTCGTGTCAACATAGAACAACAGGAGTGTTGTGTTATTTTTTGCGATTTTTCGGGGTTCGTTTGGACATTTTTATGCATTAAGTGAGTTTTTAATGCATTTATGTACACAATTCAAATTTGAACTACATGCATATGCTCCGATGCATATAAATTGGTTGAAAAAACAAATCTTTGTCCTTGGGTGCATGCTTAGGTCCCATGCAAGAAATGGGAATGAATGTCAAGCACCGTGCCACCACCACTCGGCTGCAAACATTGAGATACCTGGTTTTTAAATTCTAGTAGATCCAAAACCCGTCTGAAATCATGAAATTTGGCATGCTATCATGGAGCGCCATCAACATGCCGTGGTAAACTTGTTGTCCCATTTGGGGCAGGTTTGGGTATATCCTTCTCACAAACCAGAGCTTCTCACAAGAAGCATGATGGTTTCGGTAGGGAACGCCCCAACTTTGGGGGCGAAACGATATCCATTTCCTCTAATTTCTTTCAAATTTTTTCCAGTGTCAACATAGAAGAATAGGAGTGTTGTGTTATTTTTTGTGATTTTTCGGGGTTCGTTTGGTATGCGTTAAGTGTGTTTGCAATGCATTTATGTGCATAATTCAAATTTGAACTACATGCACATGCTCTGGTGCATATAAGTTGGTTGAAAAATCAAATCTTTGGTCCTTGGGTGCATGCTTAGGTCCCATGCAAGAAATGGGAATGAATGTCAAGCACCGTGCCACCGTCACTCGGCCGCAAACATTGATATACCTGATTTTTAAATTCTAGTAAATCCAAAACTCGTCTGAAACTCATGAAACTTGGCATGCTATCATGGAGTGGCATCAACATGCCGTGGTAAAGTTTTTGTCCCATTTGGGGCAGGTTTGGGTATATACTTCTCACAAACCAGAGCTTCTCACAACAAGCATGATGGTTTCAGTATGGAATGCCCCAACTTTGGGGGCGAACGAAATCCATTGCCTCTAATTTCTTTCAAAAAAAAATCTTGTGTCAACATAGAACAACAGGAGTGTTGTGTTATTTTTTGTTATTTTTCGGGGTTTGTTTGGACATTTTTATGCATTAAGTGAGTTTCCAATGCATTTATGTGCATAATTCAAAGTTGAACCACATGCACATGCTCCGGTGCATATAAATTGGTTGAAAAATCAAATCTTTGGTCCTTGGGTGCATGCTTAGGTCCCAGGCATGAAATGGGAATGAATGTCAAGCACCGTGCCTCCGTCACTCGGCCGCAAACAATGAGATACCTTGTTTTTAAATTCTAGTAAATCCAAAATTCATCTGAAATTCAGGAAACTTGGCGTGCTATCATGTAGCGGCATCAACATGCCGTGGTAATGTTTTTGTCCCATTTGGGGTAGGTTTGGGTATATACTTCTCACAAACCAGAGCTTCTCACAACATGCATGATGGTTTCGGTAGGGAACGCCCCAGCTTTGGGGGCGAAACATTTTCCATTGCTTCTTATTGCTTTCAAATTTTTTCTCGTGTCAACATAGAACAACAGGAGTGTGGTGTTATTTTTTCTGATTTTCTGGGGTTCATTCGGACATTTTTATGCATTAAGTGTGTTTTCAATGCATTTATGTGCATAATTAAAATTTGAACTACATGCACATGCTCCGGTACATATAAATTGGTTGAAAAATCAAATCTTTGGTCCTTGGGTGCATGCTTAGGTCCCATGCAAGAAATGGGAATGAATGTCAAGCACCGTGCCACCGTCACTCGGCTACAAACATTGAGATACCTGGTTTTTAAATTCTAGTAAATCCAAAACTCGTCTGAAATTCATGAAACTTGGCATGCTATCATGCAGCGGCATCAACATGTCGTGGTAAAGTTTTTGTCCCATTTGGGGCATGTTTGGGTATATACTTCTCGCAAACCAGAGCTTCTCACAACAAGCATGATGGTTTCGGTAGGGAATGCCCTAACTTTGGGGGCGAACCGATTTCCTTTGCTTCTTATTGCTATCAAAAAAATTCTCGTGTCAACATAGAACAACAGGAGTGTTGTGTTTTTTTTGTGATTTTCGGGGGTTTGTTTGGACAATTTTATGCATTAATTGAGTTTTCAATGCATTTATGTGTATAATTAAAATTTGAACTACATGCACATGCTTCGGTGCATATAACTTGGTTGAAAAATCAAATCTTTGGTCCTTGGGTGCATGCTTAGGTCCCATGCAAGAAATGGAATGAATGTCAAGCACCGTGCAACCGTCACTCGGCTGCAAACATTGAGATACATGGTTTTTAAATTCTAGTAAATCTAGAACTCGTCTGAAATTCATGAAACTTGGCATGCTATCATTGAGCGGTATCAACATGCCGTGGTAAAGTTTTTGTCCCATTTGGGGCAGGTTTGGGTATATGCTTCACACAAACCAGAGCTTCTCACAACAAGCATGATGGTTTCGGTAGGGAACGCCTCAACTTTGGGGGCGAAATGTTTTCCATTGCTTCTTATTGCTTTCAAATTTTTTCTCGTGTCAACATAGAACAACAGGAGTGTTGTGTTATTTTTTCTGATTTTCTGGGGTTCGTTCGGTCATTTTTATGCATTAAGTGTGTTTTCAATGCATTTATGTGCATAATTAAAATTTGAACTATATGCACATGCTCCGGTACATATAAATTGGTTGAAAAATCAAATCTTTGGTCCTTGGGTGCATGCTTAGGTCCCATGCAAGAAATGGGAATGAATGTCAAGCACCGTGCCACCGTCACTCGGATACAAACATTGAGATACCTGGTTTTTAAATTCTAGTAAATCCAAAACTCGTCTGAAATTCATGAAACTTGGCATGCTATCATGCAGCGGCATCAACATGTCGTGGTAAAGTTTTTGTCCCATTTGGGGCATGTTTGGGTATATACTTCTCGCAAACCAGAGCTTCTCACAACAAGCATGATGGTTTCGGTAGGGAATGCCCTAACTTTGGGGGCGAACCGATTTCCTTTGCTTCTTATTGCTATCAAAAAAAT
The DNA here is from genome assembly GCF_002162155.2 of Triticum dicoccoides. Classification (NCBI taxonomy): domain Eukaryota; kingdom Viridiplantae; phylum Streptophyta; class Magnoliopsida; order Poales; family Poaceae; genus Triticum; species Triticum dicoccoides. The sequence goes on along the minus strand of NC_041386.1, from coordinate 245,790,490 downwards.
TCTCGTGTCAACATAGAACAACAGGAGTGTTGTGTTTTTTTGTGATTTTCGGGGGTTTGTTTGGACAATTTTATGCATTAATTGAGTTTTCAATGCATTTATGTGTATAATTAAAATTTGAACTACATGCACATGCTTCGGTGCATATAACTTGGTTGAAAAATCAAATCTTTGGTCCTTGGGTGCATGCTTAGGTCCCATGCAAGAAATGGAATGAATGTCAAGCACCGTGCCACCGTCACTCGGCTGCAAACATTGAGATACATGGTTTTTAAATTCTAGTAAATCCAGAACTCGTCTGAAATTCATGAAACTTGGCATGCTATCATTGAGCGGCATCAACATGCCGTGGTAAAGTTTTTGTCCCATTTGGGGCAGGTTTGGGTATATGCTTCACACAAACCAGAGCTTCTCACAACAAGCATGATGGTTTCGGTAGGGAACGCCCCAACTTTGGGGGCGAAACGTTTTCCATTGCTTCTTATTGCTTTCAAATTTTTTCTCGTGTCAACATAGAACAACAGGAGTGTTGTGTTATTTTTTCTGATTTTCTGGGGTTCGTTCGGTCATTTTTATGCATTAAGTGTGTTTTCAATGCATTTATTTGCATAATTAAAATTTGAACTACATGCACATGCTCCTGTACATATAAATTGGTTGAAAAAACAAATCTTTGGTCCTTGGGTGCATGCTTAGGTCCCATGCAAGAGATGCGAATGAATGTCAAGCACCGTGCCACCGTCACTCGGCCGCAAACATTGAGATACCTGGTTTTTAAATTCTAGTAAATCCAAAACTCGTCTGAAATTCATGAAACTTGGCATGCTATCATGGAGCGGCATCAACATGTCGTGGTAAAGTTTTTGTCCCATTTGGGGCATGTTTGGGTATATACTTCTCACAAACCAGAGCTTCTCACAACAAGCATGATGGTTTTTGTAGGGAACGCCCTAACTTTGGGGGCGAAACGATTTCCATTGCTTCTTATTGCTTTCAAAAAATTTCTCGTGTCAACATAGAACAACAGGAGTGTTGTTTTTTTTGTGATTTTCGGGGGTTCGTTTGGACAATTTTATGCATTAAGTGAGTTTTCAATGCATTTATGTGTATAATTAAAATTTGAACTACATGCACATGCTCCGGTGCATATAAATTGGTTGAAAAATCAAATCTTTGGTCCTTGGGTGCATGCTTAGGTCCCATGCAAGAAATGGGAATGAATGTCAAGCACCGTGCCACCGTCACTCGGCCGCAAACATTGAGATACCTGGTTTTTAAATTCTAGTAAATCCAAAACTCTTCTGACATTCATGAAACTTGGTATGCTATCATGGAGCAGCATCAACATGCGATCATAAAGTTTTTGTCCCATTTGGGCCCTATTTGGGTATATGCTTCTCACAAACCAAAGCTTCTGACAAAAAGCATGACGGTTTCAGATAGAACACCCGTATGCAAAGTGAGAGTAGGATTTGTGCATATCTTGAACACAAGAGGTTCTTTTGGATGACCTGTGTGAATCACTAGCAGGGCGGCGCCGTACTATTCGATTTGACAGCGGGCGGCGCAGTTCCCGATATGGCTTTAATGCAGACGAGGGAGAGGGTAGCGGTTCCTGAAATGTTGAACGGCCAGTGATGCATCCTCCTTCAATTAGCATTGTATGAATGCATGAGGGAAGTAATTGGAGGATCGGGAAAAGAGGCAGCACGATGTGAATGCAACGCAGTTTGCACTAATATAAATGCGCCCCTCCATTCCAATGCATCTACCACATCATACGCACCTAAGCATTTGCCTAAGCACCTACACTAATAAGTGAAAAAGTTCCCTCTCCAGACCCATGGAGGCGATGCACGCGAGCAGCCAGCGGCTGTGCCAGATGGTCCACGACGCTGGCCTGCGGCATGGCACTTTGGATCGTCTCCATACGGTGTTGGCGACTAGCTGGTGGATGGCCATCGTCGACGCCAACTACGACTCTTAGTTGGGCCAGATGATCGTTCGCAGCACCAATAGGTTCACCATCGTCAAGAAGCTCGCGAACGACATCATCGTACTCCTCCAGCCCGCGTGCCCGGGCTCCTCATTGCCTGCCACCCTAATCGGCCTCCATGGCCGGAACTTCTTTGAAGCACTGGTGGCCCTGCGACTGCCCGCTGAAGCCATGAAGAATGTCCACCTGTAGGTCGCGCTCTCCGCAAGGCGCCTCACCCTGCAAGAAACCATCGACCTACACATCCATGTGTACAAATGAATCATGTACATAGGTATCTACAAGGCCAGTGAGGACGCTACGACGTTGGACTTCTTCAGCCGGCTGGAAGCCTTGGATGCCTTAGTTGAGAAGCACCTTGTCCTTGCCACACAAGCCGCCTCTCCTTAGCCGTCGGTCGGTGTCCCGGCCGGCGCACTTAGTTGAGGAGGAGGAGGTCGTACATTGATGGATGCATCTTTCTTCTTGCCTGGTGTAACCACCACTGCGATCGCATCATCATGGCCTTAATTCTTATTTTGCTATTGCATTCTCGTTCCAGTCAATACAGACATGTGTGATCCCTTTGCTCAATACAGACATGTCCATTCCAGTCTTATTTTGATTGGCTTGAATGAAGGTCTATCGTGCCATTAGGCACCGCAACGCATTGTGCTCATCGTTAGGCGATCGCATCATCATGGCCTCCATCCGTTAGCGCGCTCCCCTCGCGTCCCTTGGCGCGCTCGGCTCACGTCCGTCGGTGTGCTCGGCTTGTGGACAGCTTTTCCTTGCGTGTTCACCTACTATATGCATATATATAGGGTTGCTCGCCGTTGAGGCGATGGTGGAGCGCTCTGCTCGAGCCCCACCGCGCACGCTCTGCCAACGGTTGGGCGTTTGCACGATCATGTCGGGGGCCCCGTATGCATGCAGTTGCACCGCACACGTTGCCACGCGATGCAGTTACATGCGGCACGCTAGAGTTACGCGCTGCAAATTAGAACTGCTATCAGGGCCTGCCGATATTCCTGGCCATCTGGCTTCCCCTTTAATACCCGCGGCCATTATAACCTTAGTCTCCTCAAACTTTTGATCGCGCCCGACAACACAACAAGCACAACCACGACGACACATAGAGAGGGGATGTCCGGCGACACTCCAATGGAGTTCGGTGAGCATAGAGTGGAGACCCACGCGAGGGAGACGGATATCTCAGTGGTGTACACGATCGACCCGGCCGTGGTGGACGACTACATCAACAATGTTGAGCAGTTGCTTGCTGGAGACAAGTACAAGGTGGTCGGCATCGACCTCCAGTACACCGCCGGTCGTCCCGGCGTAGATCAGAAGGTTGCCTTCGCCCAGTTGTGCGTGCGCCATCATGTCCTCATCTACCACTACTGCATGGCCACAGAGCCATGCGACTGTATCAAGAGGTTTGTCAACAGCATCGACTACAAGTTGGCCATGGTGGATACCAAAGACGATGTAAAACCACTCAGTGTTACGGGCTTGGCCTGCAAAAACCATGTCGAAATCCGTGACCACTATAGGGTCTGGGGCAGCACGAAGCAGGACTCCCTGGTCGAACTCGCCTCGGCCATCATCGATCCCTACTATGACAAGATGAAGCAGGATGCCCAGAGAACAAATCCCGTATCCTGGCACAAGGCCTGGATGCGGCAACTGGATGAACCTCACCTCAGGTTCGCGCCCAAGAGCGTGTATACATGCTATGAGATGAACAAGCGGATCGTTGACATGAGGAAGTGCCTCGTTACCCAAATCGACGAGCCCGGATCGAGCCACAAGAAGAGCAAGCGTCACAGAAGTAGATGATGATCAGATGATCGTTTATGCTAGTTAATCATGCTTGTAATATATAGTTTACTTTATTGGTGTGTGTGTGTAAGTGTCATGTGTGTAGTAGCCACCTATGTAATTATGCATGTAACAATTAGTTTGGTGTGTGCAAATGCCATGGTTGCAGTAGCCACCTATGTAAGTGGATGTTTAATTTTTTTATGCAAGCATTTCCTTATAAGTGTGTGTGTGTATATATATATGTTGGTGTTCTGTATGCAATCCCAACACACAACACACACGTCTTATTAGCAGCAACCGTCTGTGTTCTTATCAGTCTTCAGACACATTTCTGATTACAAACCTGTCTGCCGCGTATCACACACATCTTGTTAAGTTGAACTGTATGCAAACAGTTCATCCGAGTGAACCGCATGCCGTATATCGCACACACCTTTGATCTGGCTGACCATTTCTTTTGTGTTTCCTAATCACAAACAGTTCATCCGACTGAACCGTATGCTGTGTATCGCTCACGCCCCCATCTGGCTGCCCGTTTATTTTGCTCCTCCTCATCGCAAACGGTTCATTGAACTGAACCGTATGCCCTTCATCACACACGCAACTAAAACCTGAACCGTGTTTGATGCATCTGTCATCGCAAACGTTTTACACATTTTTGAAGGTTTTCATACAGCACCATTTGCGATTATGGCATCACACATAGTTTCTCGAAGGGTCTCTGATCGTAGTGTCGCGTTAGCAGTATCCTGCAGTAGTGGATAGAGTGAACAACTATCAAGCAAAGATAGAAGTGATATCGGCGGTAATGATCATCTTGCGTGGCAAGTTCTCAGGGTTGTCAAAAGCTTGCTCCTCGTAAACTTACTCAACAGGATACTCGTTCACGAACTTGTCTCCCGGATCTACCCAAAGCAAGATCACAAGCAACGGAACAACAATCAATCATGGTGCAATGCACAAGCAACATGATGCAAGACATGACACGAAATGCAAGGTATGATGTGAAATGCATGTGGGTACTCCGGAAGGAAAAGGATGATCATGGCATCAACTTGGAAAACTAAGCATGCCACTGGAAAGATTGAGTGATTTCGGTCGAAATCGATATAAACATCATCGGAAACGGATGCACGGTTTGCGAATGACGAGAAAAACAAGAACGATGCAAGAATGCACTTAACAACATCATAGCACTTAAGATGCATCAAGAAACTATGCTACAACACTCCAACAAAGCAACAATGCACATGGCTGTGAAGTAAAGGTGAAGCTCTACAAATGAAGAACACTGAGCTCCTACTAGAACTCAATAGAACAAGTCTAAAACATTATGGCAAGAATGCAAATGACAACAGCTACACAGACTTGAACCAAACAACATGCTACAGGATCATAAGAAGGCAAACAAGGTCATGGAATGCTAGTACTAAAGGCAATGAACAAAACTCCCTTAATGAACTTGAGCCAAAGATGCGCAGAAAAGATGGTAGCATCAATGCAAACATGGCAAGTGATATGAACATATTCAGACTTAGTATAAAAACATGGCATGGCAGAAACAGATTCATGATAGCAACTTTGCAAGCTCATGCCACTCACCACAAAGCATTTCATGACATCAAAAGATAACCAACAATAAGAAGACAAAATTATGAAGCTAAACATGGCAAGAGCAAGTTCATAGGGTGCATGGATCACTACCAAAACACATGGCAAAATTGCACTTCCTGTTAACAAACTGACAGCAACAACATTTAGCAAAAGTAGAGCTTGGTAACGACATGCTATACTACCCCATAATTACAACCAGAGGCATGGATGGATAGAGCATAACCATATCTTCAAAACACTCTTACTGAACTTCAACAAAATGTGCATAGATCTACTTGTGGCAACAAGTCAACATAGCAACATGTTGTAACAGAAAAATATGGCATGCTTGTGCATAGATCTACTTGGGGATAGATGCTCCTACTTTGCATGCTTGTGCATAGATCTACTTGGGGATAGATGCTCCTACTGTGCATGCTTGTGCTAGTCTCCACAGAGCTCATAAAAATACAAGGCTTGCACCACTGTAAAGATGGCATGAAAATGACACTAGCATGTAGAGCATCACGAGCCGATGATGTAGAAATTCAGGGACACGTAAGAAAAATTCAACCTCAGATCTAGGGTTTATTTGCGCGGCACGTGAACTGAGCTCGGCCAGAGTTCGGCGGAGATGTGGTCGGAGATGGGCCGGAGAGGGTCACCGGCGAGCTTGAGGGAGAGGTCGCCGGGGAGGCGGGGCGGCACCGGTGATGTACGGCGCCGGCGAGGCCGGACGGCGGAGGTGGCACGGGCGCGCACATTGACCAGGTGGCGGGGCGGCGCGGGACCCCGCGTGGTGGTGGCGGCGAAGGATCGGCGAAGGGCGATGTCTACGAGCTTCGGGCTCGCAGAGGCGGCGGACGGCGAAAGCGGGCTGGGCAGCCCGCGCGGGCCTCGGCGGGCCGTCGGCGGCTGGCGGCGCGGAGTGCCACGTGGAGCGATCCAGTTCGTCGGGGGGCGGTGGCTCGGACGCGTCCAGCAGGAGCGGACGTGTCCGGCGGCCTGAAGGAGGTGGTGGATAGGGTTTGACCCCGAATTTCGGAGGGGGAGGCATATGTATAGATAGGGGAAGCTAGGAGAGTCCAAATGGGGTGCGGTTTTCGCCCACACGATCGTGATTCAACAACGGATAGCATGGATGTGGCTTAGATGGGCTAGTGGGCTGTTGTGGAGGGGTGCTAGGATGCAAAAGAGGGGAGTTTTGCGGTTAGCCGGTTAACCGGTTGGGCATCAAACGACCTCCAAATGGAACGAAATTTGACAGGGGACCTACCGGTGATGTAGCAAGGCCACTCAACAAATCTCAGCCCATTCCGAGATTGTTTTTCCCCCGCACACGAAATGAGATGTGAGGGGTGCAACGGGTGCATGTGTGAGTGTCGGATTCCGAAACGGACAATAGGGAAAATGACCGGATGCATGAGACAAACACGAATGCAAATGAGATGCACATGATGACATGAGATGAAATGCATAACATGAACAAAATGCAAAATGAGGACAGAACCCTGCCATGGAGGATATAACATATAACATAGTTGGAAATGGCACGAGTTGGAGTTAAAATTATGGAATGTTACATCCGGGGCATTACAACTCTCCACCACTACAAGATGATCTCGAGCCGAATCTAGGATTGAAAGAACTCCGGATATTCAGAACAGAGGTGATCCTCGCGCTCCCTTGTGGCTTGTCGGTCGGAATGGTGAGACCACTCAACTTTCAGGAATTTGATCGACTTGTTGCGAGTTTTGCGCTCGGTTTCTTCAAGAATAGAAACATGATGCTCATGATAAGACAAGTCCTCTTGGAGGTCAATCTCTTCAAAGTTGATGGTTCGCTCAAGCGTCTTGAAGCACTTGCGAAGCGTGACACATGTAACACATCGCACACATTTGAGAAGTTGGATGGAAGCTCATGTTGATATGCGAGGTCGCCTCTTTTACCAATGTTCTTGAAAGGAAAACATATCTAGGGGCAAGCCTCCCTTTGATACCGAATTGTTGAGTGCCTTTCATTGGAGAGACGCGAAGATAGACATGGTCTCCGATCTCGAAAGCCAAGTCATGGTGCTTGCTATCATATTAACTCTTCTGGCGCGATTGCGCGGCTTTGAGATTTTCACGGATGACTTCACACATTTCTTCAGCTTCTGTGATCAAGTCGTGAGGAGTACGACACTTTCTGCCATATAGTATTTCAAATTGGGCCTTTCCCGAACTTGCTTGGAAGTTGTTGTTGTAGGAGAAGTCGGCATATGGGAGGCAATCTTCCCACTTCATACCGAAAGAGATGACACAAGCCCTGAGGATGTCTTCGAGGATTTGATTGACTTGCTCGATTTGGCCACTTGTTAGAGGATGGAAAGTCATGCGGAAGCGAATGTTGGTTCCCATGGCCTTCTGGATGGAGTACCAGAACTTGGAAGTGAAAATGCTTCCATGGTCTGAAGACATCATTTGTGGAATTCCGTGCAACAAGACAATTCTGGAGGTGTATAGCTCTGCCAACTGAGCTCCGTGATAGATTCCATGATTGGAAGGAAATGAGCCACTTTCGAAAGCTTGTCGATGACAATGAAGATAGCATCATTCCCACGCTTGGACTTGGGAAATCCAGTGACAAAGTCCATTTTGATATGATCAAACTTCCATTCTGGAATAGCAAGAGGTTAAAGGAGACCAGCTGGTCATTGGTGTTCTGCTTTCACCCTTCGACATACATCACATTCATTCTCGAATTGAGCAATTTCTTGCTTCATTCAAGTCCACCAATACGATTGATTGAGGTCATGGTACATCTTCAAACTGCCTGGATGAATGGAAAGAAGAGAATTGTGCGCTTCGTTCATTATGACCTTCCTTATATCACCTTCAGGAACCACAATCTGATCTGCAAAGAATAAGGTGTCCTTGTCATCAATGCGATAGCACTTGTATATGGGTAAGCCCTTGGCAACACCCTGTTTCACCTTCTTCACCATGGTATCAAAGAGTTGTGCCTCACGAATTTGATCTTCCAATGTTTGAGTGACTTGAAATTTGGCAAGAAAACCTTGGGGAACAACTTGAAGGTTGAGCTTGCGGACAGCTTCACGAAGATCATGTTGGAATGGCTTGAGAACTAAGCTGTTGCAATAAGCCTTTCTGCTCAAGGCATCTGCAATCACATTAGCCTTGCCTGGAGTATATTCAATACTTGGATTGTACTCTTGAATCATTTTGACCCAACGAGTTTGCCGGAGGTTGTGGTTGGGTTGAGTGAAGATATATTTGAGGCTCTTGTGATTGGTGAAAATGTCCACATGCCTTCCCAACAAGAGATGTCTCCATGTTATTAATGCATGGACAACTACCGCCAACTCAAGATCGTGACTGGGGTAATTCCTTTCGTTGGGCTTCAACTGAAGAGAAGTATAGGACACAACTTTATTCTCTTGCATTAGGACGGCACCGAGAACTTTCAAGGAGGCATCGCAGAAAACTTCGAATGGCTTGGACTCATCAGGAGTTAAGACAGGAGCTGTGACGAGTCTCTCTTTTGGAGTGTTGAAAGCAATGTCACACTCAGGAGTCCAGGAATACTTGACATGCTTCTGGAGGATGGAAAGGGGCTTAGCAATCTTTGAGAAATTCTCAATGGATCTTCGGCAATAGCTTGCAATCCCAAGAAAACTGCGGAGCTGCTTCACATTCTGAGGAGGCTCCCAATTCACAATTGCAGAAACCTTCTCCGGATTAACAGAAATGCCCTTGGCGAAGATGATGTGACCAAGGTGAAGAACTTCATCAAGCCAAAACTCACATCTGGAGAACTTTGCATAGAATTGATACTCTTTGAGCTTGTCGAGCACCAATCACAAATGTTTGGCATGATCCTTCTTATTGTTGGAGAACATCAAGATATCATCGAGATACACCAGGACAAATTCATTTGTGTAGGGGTTGAAGATGAAGTTCATCATACGAGAGAAAGTTGGAGGGGCATTGACAAGGCCAAAAGACATGACAATATATTCATTATAACCAAAGCTTGTTCTGAATGCTGTCTTGGGGATATCTTCTTCAAGAATGCGAATTTGATGATAACCCATATGGAGGTCAAGCTTGGAAAACACCTTTGCACCTTTGAGTTACTCGAATAGCTCATTGATATTGTGAAGTGGGTACTTGTTATTGATTGTCTTCTTGTTCAATGGACGGTAATCGACGCAAAGTCAGTCCGTGCCATCCTTCTTCTTGACAAAAAGAACACCACAACCCCACAGAGATGAACTCTGTTTGATCAGAACCAGACGCTCTTGTTCATTGAGCTGTTTCTTCAATTCTTTCAACTCCTTTGGCCCAAGCTTGTATGGGCGCTTGCAAACGGGTTTAGTACCGGGCTCAAGATCGATTACGAATTTAACTAGCCGGTGAGGAGGCATACCCGAAAGCTCTTCTGGAAAGACATCTTGGTCCTCACAAACAACTGGAATATGAGAGATAGCGTCTAACTCGCCCTTCTCGTTGAGAGAGAATAACCGAATGGTTTCATCACGAGCGGCATAGATGATCACATCCTTAGAAGAGTGTGTCAATTTAATCTCCCTGGCAGCACAATCAAGGGAAGCCTTATGCTTAGAGAGCCAATCTATGCCGAGAATTAGATCAATATCCGAGTCACCGAGAAAAATTGGGGAAGCCAGGAATTTATACTTGCCCATCTTGATGGAGACATCCCGAACCACCGAGCTCGTGTTCATGAATAAACTCGGAGAAAACAACTGATAACGGTCTAGGAAAATCTTGAAAAACCAATCCATGCTTTGATGCAAAAGGTCTTGATATGAAACAATGCGATGCACGAGTATCGAATAAACCTTTTGCGGGAATATCATTAAGTGGGAGATTACCCATGATCACTTCTGAAAAATCCTCTGCTTGAGCTGAATTCATCAAGTTCACCCTTGGAGACTTGGGATTATACTTGACCACTACATTGCTTGAAGACCTCATAGGAGGAGGATGCGGAAGGCGCCTTTGGTTGAAGCACTTGTTTGCATAGTGACCTTTCTGCTGACACTTGTTACAAGTAACCTCTGAGAGCGGACGATGATAAGGAGGAGGAGGACCACCTGTCCTCGGAGCTTGAGCCTGAGACTTATTCTGATAGCCTGGGTTGGTGGGTGGGAAGATCCATGGCCACCTTTATTCCTCTGCTGGTAGGGCAGACGAAACGGACGAGGTGGACGAGGTGGAGGAAGAAGATTGAACTGCATCCCTGATTCTCTTCTTTGGGGCCTCAGACTTGAGCTGAGCAGCTTCTTGAGGGCCATGTTATAGAACTGATCAAACTGACTAGGCTCAACAAGTACGAAAGCTAACTGCAGAACCACTCTGAGGCCACCCCTGAAGTGATAGATCATGCTCTTTTCATCAAGAACGTCCTGCCTTGCAAAGCGAGTAAGTTTCTGAAACTGGATGTTGTATTGATACATGGACATGCTTCCTTGCTTGAGATTGCGGAATTCCTCATGCTTGCTCTCAACAACACTTGTTGGAATGTGGTGATCTTCAAAATCCCGGCAGAAGTCAGTCTAGGTAATCACTCGACGTCCTCTAGAATCTTTGTATTGCTGATACCAATCAGCTGCTTGGTCCTTGAGCTGAAAAGAAGCGAACTTGACGTAGTCCTCAGGCCTGACATTGCTACATTAAAAATACTTGCTGATGTCCACGAGCCAATCATCAGTGTCCATGGCCTCGGCACAGTTGCTGAAAGACTTTGGCTGATTTGCAAGAAATTGATTGAGGGTAGCAAACTGAGGCTGATTGTTGAATTGCCCTTGACCTTGATTTCCTTGGCCTTGGTTGCTCTCTTGCAAGAGTTGCAAAAGCATCTGGGTATTGGCATTCGTGGCTGCCATGACAGCTTGACATGCCTCCAGAGGCGGAGGAGGTGGTGGAGGTGGAGGGTTTGCCTGATCCCCATCGTTGTGGACTGAATTCAGACGTGTTGGGGGAGCCATCCTGAAGAGGATGACATCCGTTAGAACCATGATAGACAGATAGACAAGTTGAATCAACGGATAGAAATTTCAATATATAGTCTTCACAATAAACATTCGAACAGAGATTGAACAAAGGAATTCCAAAGTTAACATTACACTACCATTAAGGTGAGAAGCCACTTAAAAGAGATTGATGAATGAAAAGAACAAGGTACGGTTGGAACAAATAAGTGGTAAGGACCACCCAATCCCATACCAATTATCTGTCGGAAGAATAACTAAGAGCTACTTGAATTCCCACCTATTAAATCCCAAAACTTTCTGGTTATGCAATCTGGTGTTGGGGATATAGGGAGGCACAATATATATCACACAACTAACAAGCCCTACACTCCAACAGTATCCATCCGTTATACTAGCAGTAGCAATACATGGAGGCACGACTTAAAGGCATAACCACAATTTTGTTTTATCGCAAGAAGGGTCATCTTCACACAGTCCCATGTAATGAACAAGTAAGTAAATAATTCGCTTACAATCGCCACGTCACACAATGATCAAGTAATTTATACATCATTCAGAGTACACACAAAGGTTTGACTACGGACGAATGCAAAAGAAAAGAAGACAACCCTAAATGCTAAAACAAGATCGTCCCAACTAGGCACCACTACAGATCATCCGAAAAGGAAACATAGTAACGACCAAGGTCCTCATGAAACTCCCACTTGAGCTCGGTGGCATCACCTGCACTAGTATCATTGGCACCTGAAATTGTTTTGGTAGTATCTTTGAGTCACGTGGACTCAAAAATCACTAAGCAATTATGGTGGCTAACATACGAGTACAAGAGTAAGATGAGAAACTACACAACAATCATAAAGCTAGAAGTGAACAAGAAGTGATCCTGAAATACTTACATGCATACATAACCCAACCGTTTTCACTTCCCGAACTCGGTCAAAAAGAGACCGTCACGGTTACACACGCGGTTGATGCATTTTAATTAAGTCAAGTGTCAAGTTCTCTACAATCGGATATTAACAAATTCCCATCTGCCACATAAACCGCTGGCCCGGCTCTCGAAATTTTATACCCTGTAGGGGTGTCCCAACTTAGCCCATCACAAGCTATCACAATCAACGAAGGATATTCCTTCTCCCGGAACAACCCGATTAGAATCGGAATCCCGGTTACAAGACATTTCGACAATGGTAAAACAAGACCAGCAAGACCACCCGATGTGCTGACAAATCCCGATAGGAGTCACATGTATCTCGTTATCAGGGCACACCCGATGGGCAAGACATCGAGTTGGCTGAGACCTTGGATGCCCAGGAGGCGCCAGAGGAACACTGGCCTGGCTTGTTGATTAAGAATTCCTCGGGTTAATTACTCCTTAGGAAAAAATTACTTGTTATTAGGAAAATGGTAAAACCAAGGTTGGGCCTTGCTGCAGGATTTTTTTCAAAGCAAACTGTCAAGGGGGTCCCATAACCCCAACCGCGTAAGGAACACAAAATCAAGGATCATAACACCGGTATGCCGGAAACAAGGGTGGCAAGAGTGGAACAAAACACCGAGAAAAAGGCCAAGCCTTCCACCCTTTTCCAAGTATATAGATGCATTAATCAAATAAGAAATAATGTGATTTCCCAACATATCCATGTTCCAACATGGAACAACCTGCAAGGCACCTGCAACTAGCAACACTATAAGAGGGGCTGAGCAAAAGTGGTAACATAGCCAAACAATGGTTTGCCAGGAAGGTGGGTTAGAGGCTTGACATGGCACAATGGGAGGCTTGATAAACAAGTGGTAGGTGGCGCGACATAGCGATAGAGCGAACAACTAGCAAGGAAAGATAGAAGTGATATTGGGAGTAATGATCATCTTGCCTGCAAAGTTCTCAGGGTTGTCGAAAGCTTGCTCCTCGTAAACGTACTCAACAGGAGCCTCGTTCATGAACTCGTCTCCAGCTCTACCTAAAGCAAGAACACAAGCAACAGAACAACAATCAATCATGGTGCAATGCACAAGCAACATGATGCAAGACATGGCATGAAATGCAAGGTATGATGTGCAATGCATATGGTTAAGGCATCAACTTGGCAAACCAAGCATGCCACTGGAAATATTGAGTGATGTCGGTCGAAATCGATATAAAGGTCACCAGAAATGGCTGCACGGTTTGCGAATGACGAGCAAAACAAGAACGATGCAAAAGCGCGCTTAACAATATCATAGCACATAAGATGCATCAAGAAACTATGCTACAACACTCCAACAAAGCAACAAAGCACATGGTAGTGAAGTACATGTGAATCTCTACAAATCGTGAACATTAAGCTACTACTAGAACTCACTAGAACAAGTCTAAAACATCATGGCAAGAATGCAAATGACAACAACTACACAAACTTAGTGAAAATACTAAACATGGCATAAACCCTCAGGTAGAAATATTTAGAGCTGGTAAACAACATGCTACAGGCCATAACATGGCAAACAAGGGCATGGCATGCTAGTACTAAAGGCAATGAACAAAACTCCCTTACTGAACATGAGCCAAAGATGCACAGAAAAGATGGCAGCCTCAATGCTAACATGGCAAGTGATATGGACAGATTTAGACATAGTAGAAAAACATGGCATGGTAGAAACAGATTCATGATAGTAACTTTGCAAGCTCATGCCACTCACCAAAAAGCATTTCATGGCATCACAAGATAACCAACAGTAAGAAGACACAATTATGAAGCTAAACATCACAAGAGCAAGTTCATAGGGTGCACGGATCACTACCAAAACACATGGCAAAAATGCACTTCCTGTTAACAAACTGACAACAAAAACATTTAGCAAAAGTAGAGCATGGTAACGAAACGATATACTACCCCATTATTACAACCAGAGACATAAATGGATAGATCATAACCATATCTTCAAAACACTCTTACTGAACTTCATCAAAATGTGCACAGATCCACTTGTGGCAACAAGTCAACATAGCAACATATTGTAAGAGGAAAAAACTTAGCAGAAGATGGCATGAAGATGCTCCTACTTTGCATGCTTGTGCTAGTCTCCACAGAGCTGATAAAATACAAGGCTTGCACCACTATAAAGATGGCATGATGATGCTCCTAAAACATGTAGACATGATGCTCAAAGGATGCACACACGAAATGCTATGAAAATGACAAATCAACAAGTTATGATGGATTCCAGCAGACAATATCATTTAGCACTTTTGCAACGAAGATTAGGGCATCATTATGGATAGTAACATGCATGAAAATGATACTAGCATGTAGAGCATTACGATACGAACATTTCGATATATCATATGCACAAATCGGAGCTATGAGCATGGAGATATTGTCGGTCAAACAGGTGCACATGATGTAGAAATTTGGGGACACAGAAGAAAAATTCAACCTCGGATCTAGGGTTTCTTCGCGCCGCATGCGGACCGAGGTCGGACAGAGTTCGCCGGAGATGTGGTCGGAGATGGGCCGGAGAGGGTCGCCGGCGAGCTTGAGGGAGAGGTGGCCGGGGAGGCGGGGCGCCACCAGCGACGTACGGCGCCGGCAAGGCCGAGTGGCGGAGGCAGCACGGGCGCGCGCATTGACCGGGCAGCGGGGCGGCGCGGGAGCGTGCGTGGCGGCGTAGGGCGGCGAAGGATCGGCGAAGGGCGGCGGCTTCAGGCTTCGGGCGCGCCGAGGCGGTGGACGGCAAAGCGGGCCGGCGGGACCCTCGCGGGCCTCCGCGGTCCGGTGGCGGCTGGCGGCGCGGAGTGCCACGTGGCGCGATGCGGTTCATTGGGGGCGGCGGCGCGGACGCTTCCGGCCGGAGTAGACGTGTCCGGCGGCACGGAGGAGGTGGTGCCTAGGGTTTGACCTGGAATTTCGGAGGGGGAGGCATATTTATAGATAGGGGGAGCTAGGAGTGTCCAAATCAGGTGCGGTTTTCGCCCGCACGATCGTGACCCAACAACGGACAACATGGAGGGGGTTTATATGGGATAGTGGGCTGTTGTGGCGGCGTGCTGGCTGCAAAGATAGAGGGGTTTTGCTGTTACCCGGTTAACCGTTGGGGCAACAAACGACCTCCAAATGGAATGAAATTTGACAGGTGGCCTACCGGTGATGTACCAAGGCTACTCGACAAATCTCGACCCATTCCGAGAACGTTTTTCTCCCGCTCACGAAACGAGATCTGAGAGGTGCAACGGGTGCATGTGGGAGTGTCGGGTTCCGAAACGGACAACATGGAAAATGATCGGATACATGAGACGAACATGAATGCAAATGAGATGCACAGGATGACATGCGATGAAATGCATGACATGAACAAAATGCAAAATGAGGACGAAACCCAACCACAGAGGACATAACATATAACATAACCGGAAATGGCACGAGTTGGAGTTACAATTATGGAATGTTACATCTGGGGCGTTACACGCTGTCCGTAGAGCAGGCCACCTCTGCATCCGGTGGTTACGCTGTAGTGGGCTCCGCGATGACCTGGCGATCTTGGTCTCGTTTCACCAATATGGAAACCTTTTCCTGATTCCTCGGGACTCCATGCCTACGCTTGCCTCCTTAGCACCAAAGGGGAAACTGGTACACTCCACCCACTGGCGCCCGCCTGGCCTTGGTCGTCATGGCTCACATCATGTGAACCCTGTGAGGTGCACCTTTCCTTGATATCTCTGCTCCTCGGGAGCCGGCCTAGTGAGGCCGCCGCTAGGGAGGTCTTTGTGTCGTCTGCCTCACGAGGCATGGCCCCTCGCGAGGGTCTTGAGTCATTGCTGTTGAAACTGGGCCATACCAGGCCGCCGATGGAGCCACGCCGTGGGCCGCAGGCAGGCAAGTCTGGGTACCCCCGTTCCTAGGATGCCGACAGTAGACCCCGGGCCTAAGGGGCACTCGAACTTGGCTTCAAGGTGAAGCCAAAGCGCAAGTGCAGAGCGTCATTGTAACGCCGTGGATGTAACATTCCATAATTGTAACCCCAACTCTTGCCATTTCTGGCTATGTTATATGTATATCCTCTGTAGTTTGGTTTTGTCCTTGTATTGCATTTTTTTCATGACATGCATTTCATATCATGTCATCATGTGCACCCCATTTGCATTCGTGTTCATCTCATGCATCCTGTCATTTTCCCTGTTGTCCGTTTCGAAATCCAACAGTCACACATGCACCCATTGCACCTCTCAGATCTTGTTTCGTGAGCGGGAGAAAAATGTTCTCGGAATGGGCCGAGATTTGTCGAGTGGCCTTGGTACACCCCCGGTAGGCCGCCTATCAAATTTCGTTCCATTTGGAGATCGTTTGATGCCCCAACAGTTAACCGTGTAACCGCCAAAACCCTTCGCTCTTTGCAGCCCAGCACCCTTCCACAACAGCCCACTAGCCCATCTAAACCCCCTCCGTGCTATCAGTTGTTGGATCTCGATCGTGTGGGCGAAAACCACACCTCATTTGGACTCTCCTACCTCCATCTACCTATACATAGGCCCTCTCCCCCAAAATTTCCGGATGAAACCCTAGTCCCTCTCCACCTTCGCCGCTAGACATTTCCGCTAGTGCCGGACGCGTCCACCGCGCGCCTCCGCCACCGCGCCCGAGCGCCTCTCCACGGCGCCTCACCTCTGCCCCGCCGGCTTTACCCGCCGCTGCCGCCGAGCTCGCCTCCGCCGCCGACGCGCCGCCGCCTACCGCGCGTCGCCTCCGCCCCGCCGCCGCCTCTAACCCGCCGCCGCACGCCCTGCCGCCTCCACGTCACCAGTCTGCCACCTTGTCGCCCGATCCCGTCGCCGCCGTCCTCCCCCATGTACCTCATCACCGGATCTGACATCGCCGGTGCCTCTGTTTGCATGGTGCACGAAGAACCCTAGATCTAAGGTTGACTTTTTCGTCCAAGTTCCAAAATATTTCATCTCATGTGTGCCCCTTTGACCATCCATAACTCCGTGCTTGTGGCTCCGTTTTGCATGCATGATATACCGAAATGTTCATCTCATGATGCTCTACACGCTAGTGTCATTTGCATACATGTTAATGTCCATATTGATGCCCTAATCTTCATTGAAAAATTGCTAAATGATGTTGTCTTCTGTAATCCATCATAACTTGCTGATTTGTCTTTTTCATAGCATTTTGTGTGTGCATCTTTTGAGCATCGTGTCTATATGTTTTAGGAGCACCTTCATGCCATCTTTAAAGTGGTGCAATCGTTGTATTTTTATGTGCCCTGTGGTCACTAGCACAAGCATGCCAAGTAGGCCACTTGATTTTGATGTTTCCAGCCACTTAGTTTTTCTGCCAAGTCTTTTCCTGTCACATTAGGTTGCTATGTTGAATTGTTTCCACAAGTAAATCCATGCATATTTTTATGAAGTTCAGTAAGAGTGTTTTGAATATATGGTTATGCTCTATCCATTAATGCCTCTGGTTGTTATTATAGGGTACTGTACATTGTCATTACCAAGCTCTTCTTTTGCTAAATGTTATTGTTGTCAGTTTGTTAACAGGAAGTGCATTTTCACCATGTGTTTTGCTAGTGATCAATGTACCCTATGACTATGCGCTTGCCATGTTTAGCTTCATAAATGTGTCTTATTATTGCTAGTTGCCTTGTTATGCCATGAAATGCATTGTGGTGAGTGGAACAAGCTTGCCAAGTTGATATCATGAATCTATTTCTGTCATGCTATGTTTTTTAGTAAGTCTGAATCTGTTTGTATCACTTGCCATGTTTGCATTAATGCTACCATCTTTTCTGTGCATCTTTGGATAAAGTTCAATAGGGGAGTTTTGTTCATTGCCTTTAGTACTAGCATGCGATGCTCAAGTTTGCCATGGTAGGTTCCTGTAGCATGTAGTTTACTAGCTCTAAACATTGCTACATGATGCTGATTATGCCAAGTTCAGTATTTTCACTAAGTCTGTTAAACTATTGTCATCTGAATTTTTTCCGTGCTATTTTAGACTTGTTCTAGTGAGTTCTAGCAGGTGCTCAGTGTTCATGATTTGTAGAGCTTCACCTGTAATTCACTGCCATGTATTTTGTTGCTATGTTGGAATGTTGTAGCATAGTTTCATGATGCATCTTAAGTGCTATGTTGTTGTTAAGCGCAATTTTGCCTTGTTCTTTTTTTGCTCGTCATTTGCAAACCGTGCATCCGTTTCAGTTGATCTTTACATCGATTTCGACCAAAATCTCCTAACCTTTCTAGTGGCATGCTTGGTTTGCCAAGTTGATTCCATGATCAACTTTTCCCTTTCGGAGTAGCCATATGCATTGCACATCATATCTTGCATCTGATGCCATGTCTTGCATCATGTTGCTTGTGCATTGCACCGTGATTGATTGTTTTTCCGTTGCTTGTGTTCTTGATTTGGATAGATCCGGGCGACGAGTTTGTGAACGAGGATCCTTTCGAGTATGTTTACGAGGAGCAAGCTTTCGACAACCCTGAGAACTTTGGAGGCAAGATAATCATTACCCCCGATATCACTTCTATCTTTGCATGCTAGTTGTTCGCTCTATCGCTATGTCGTGCTACCTACCACTTGTTTTCAAGCCTCCCATATTGCCATTTCAATCCTCTAACCCACCTTTGTAGCAAAATGTTGTTTCGCTATGTTACCGCTTTTGCTTAGCCCCTCTTATACCATTACTAGTTGCAGGTGCCTTGCAGGTTGTTCCATGTTGGAACATGGATATGTTGGGATGTCACAACATATCATATTTAATTAATGGATCTATATACTTGGCAAAGGGGGAAGGCTTGGCCTTTTGCTTGGTGTTTTGTTCCACTCTTGCCTCCCTAGTTTCCGTTATACTGGTGTTATGTTCCTTGATTTTTCATTCCTTACACGGTTGGGGTTATGGGACCCCCTTGACAGTTCTTTTTGAGTAAAACTCCTCCAGCAAGGCCCAACCTTGGTTTTACCATTTTCATAATAACAACTAAAATTTGCCTAATAACAACTAAAATTTGCCTAGGGAGTAATTAACCCGAGGATTTCTTAATCAACTACCCAGGCCAGTGTTCCTCTAAGTGTTGGTCCAACCTGGGCGATGTCTGGTGCCCCCTAGGCAACCAGGGTCTCAGCCAACCCGACGTCTTGCCCATACGGTGTGCCCTGAGAACGAGATATGTGCGACTCCTATCGGGATTTGTCGGCACATCGGGTGGTCTTGCTGGTCTTGTTTTACCATGGTCGAAATGTCCTGTAACCGGGATTCCGAGTCTGATCGGGTTGTTCCGGGAGAAGGAATATCCTTCGTTGACCGTGAGAGCTTGTGATGGGCTAAGTTGGGACACCCCTATAGGAGTACCCATATGCATTGCACATCATACCTTGCATTTCATGCCATGTCTTGCATCATGTTGCTTGTGCATTGCACCATGATTGATCGTTGTTCCGTTGATTGTGATCTTGCTTTAGGTAGAGCCGGAAGACGAGTTCATGAACGAGGATCCTATTGAGTACGTTTACAAGGAGCAAGCTTTCGACAACCCTAAGAACTCTGCAGGCAAGATGATCATTACCCCCAATATCACTTCTATCTTTCCTTGCTAGTTGTTCGCTCTATCGCTATGTCGCGCCACCTACCACTTGTTTATCAATCCTCCCATTGTGCCATGTCGAGCCGCAAACCGACCTTACTAGCAAACCGTTGTTTGGCTATGCTACCCCTATTGCTCAGCCCCTCTTATAGCATTGCTAGTTGCAGGTGCCTTGCAGGTTGTTCCATGTTGGACCATGGATATGCTGGGAAATCACATTATTTCTTATTTAATTAATGCATCTATATACTTAGCAAAGGGTGGAAGGCTTGGCCTTTTCCTCGGTGTTTTGTTCCACTCTTGCCGCCCTAGTTTCCGGCATAACAGTGTTATGTTCCTTGATTTTGCGTTCCTTATGCAGTTGGGGTTATGGGACCCCCTTGACAATTTGCTTTGAATAAAATTCCTGCAACAAGGCCCAACCTTGGTTTTACCATTTGCTTAATAACAACTAAAATTTTCCTAAGGAGTAATTAACCCGATGAATTCTTAATCAACAACCCAGGCCAGTGTTCCTCTGAGTGCTGGTCCAACCTGGGCGATGTCCGGCACCCCCTGGGCAACCAGGGTCTCAGCCAACTTGACATCTTGCCCATCCGGTGTGCCTTGATAACGAGATACATGCGACTCCTATCAGGATTTGTCGGCACATCGGGTGGTCTTGCTGGTCTTGTTTTAGCATTGCCGAAATTTCTTGTAACCGGGATTCCAATTCTAATCGGGTTGTTTCGGGAGAAGGAATATCCTTCATTGATCGTGAGAGCTTGTGATGGGCTAAGTTGGGACACCCCTATAGGAGTACCCATATGCATTGCACATCATACCTTGCATTTCATGCCATGTCTTGCATCATGTTGCTTGTGCATTGCACCATGATTGATCGTTGTTCCGTTGATTGTGATCTTGCTTTAGGTAGAGCCGGAAGACGAGTTCATGAACGAGGATCCTATTGAGTACGTTTACAAGGAGCAAGCTTTCGACAACCCTAAGAACTCTGCAGGCAAGATGATCATTACCCCCAATATCACTTCTATCTTTCCTTGCTAGTTGTTCGCTCTATCGCTATGTCGCGCCACCTACCACTTGTTTATCAATCCTCCCATTGTGCCATGTCGAGCCGCAAACCGACCTTACTAGCAAACCGTTGTTTGGCTATGCTACCCCTATTGCTCAGCCCCTCTTATAGCATTGCTAGTTGCAGGTGCCTTGCAGGTTGTTCCATGTTGGACCATGGATATGCTGGGAAATCACATTATTTCTTATTTAATTAATGCATCTATATACTTAGCAAAGGGTGGAAGGCTTGGCCTTTTCCTCGGTGTTTTGTTCCACTCTTGCCGCCCTAGTTTCCGGCATAACAGTGTTATGTTCCTTGATTTTGCGTTCCTTATGCAGTTGGGGTTATGGGACCCCCTTGACAATTTGCTTTGAATAAAATTCCTGCAACAAGGCCCAACCTTGGTTTTACCATTTGCTTAATAACAACTAAAATTTTCCTAAGGAGTAATTAACCCGATGAATTCTTAATCAACAACCCAGGCCAGTGTTCCTCTGAGTGCTGGTCCAACCTGGGCGATGTCCGGCACCCCCTGGGCAACCAGGGTCTCAGCCAACTTGACATCTTGCCCATCCGGTGTGCCTTGATAACGAGATACATGCGACTCCTATCAGGATTTGTCGGCACATCGGGTGGTCTTGCTGGTCTTGTTTTAGCATTGCCGAAATTTCTTGTAACCGGGATTCCAATTCTAATCGGGTTGTTTCGGGAGAAGGAATATCCTTCATTGATCGTGAGAGCTTGTGATGGGCTAAGTTGGGACACCCCTGCAGGGTATAAACTTTCGAGAGCCATGCCCGCGGTTATGTGGCAGATGGGAATTTGTTAATATCCGGTTGTAGAGAACTTGACACTTGAATTAATTGAAATGCGCCAACCGCATGGGTAACCGTGATGGTCTCTTTTAGACGAGGTTTAGGAAGTGAACACGGTTGGGTTATGTATGAACGTAAGTAGTCTAGGATCACTTCTTGATCACTTCTAGCTCTGTGTTTGTTGTGTAGTTTCTTATCTTACTCTTGTGCTCATATGTTAGCCACCATATTTGCTTAGTGCTTGCTGCAACTCCACCTCATAACCGCATCCTACCTATATGCTTAAATAGTCTTGATCTCGCGGGTTTTGAGATTACTGAGTCCTCGTGACTCACAGATACTACTAAAATAATTGTAGGTGCCGATGATACTAGTGCAGGTGATGCCACCGAGCTCCAGTGTCTGACGCCCTCGATTCAATCGTACAGTAATCATACACGCAAATGTGTACGATCAAGATCTAGGACTCACGAGAAGATATCACACCACAACTCTAGATACAAATAAAATAATACAAGCTTTATACTACAAGCCAGGGGCCTCGAGGGCTCGAATACCAGTGCTCGAAGACACATGAGTTATTGGAAGAAAATATATCTGAGTGCAGACATAAGTTAAACAAGTTTGCCTTAAGAAGGCTCGCACAATAGAAGCAACAACCGAAAAGGAAAGGCCTCCTGCCTGGAACCTTCTAACTACTCCTCTAAGCCGAACTCTGGATCCTCGGGATCCTCTGGCTCCTGGACTCCATCTTCTTGTTGTGACATCCGAGAAAAATGGAAAAGGGGGGAAAGAGGGAGAAAAGCAACCATGAGTACTCATCCAAAGTTCTCGCAAGAAAGGATCTACAATACATATGCTTTGGTATCAACGAAATGGGTAGTATCTGTGGAGAACTACAGAATGCCAGAATAAGAGGGGGATAGCTAGTCCTATCGAAGACTACACTTCTGGAAACCTCCATCTTGAAGCATATAGAAGAGAGTAGATGGTAAGTTCACTAGATAACCATGTATAGCATAATCCTACCCGGCGGTCGTTTCCTCGTCGCCTTGTGAGAGAGCAATCACCGGGTTGTATCTAGCACTTGGACGGGTGTGTTTTATTAAGTATCCGATTCTAGTTGTCATAAGGTCGAGGTACAACTCCGGGTCATCCTTTTACCAAGGGACACGGCTATTCGAATAGATAAACTTCCCTATAGGGGTGCACCACATTACCCAACACGCTCGATCCCTCTGGCCGGACACAATTTCCTAGGTCATGCCCGGCCTTAGAAGATCAGCATGTTGAGGCCCTACCTAGGCACAACAGAGAGGTCAGCACGCCGATCTAAATCGTAAGCACGCATGGGTGTGGGCCCATTGCCCATTGCACACCTGCACGTTGCGTACGCGGCCAGTGAGCAGACCTAGCAACATCCATAACAAAGGAAGTTGTGTTACTTGGTCCAACCCAGCGCATGTCGCTCAGTCGCTAATGTCAAGAATGCTTCAGTTGATACCACGACGTCGAATCCCAATAACTGTTCCCGCGTAGTTGCTTACTGCGTATAGGCTAGTGGCCAGACTCAGATCAAATACCAAGATCTCATTAAGCATGTTAATTGAAGTATCCCCGGACGCCGACCAGGGCCAGGCCCACTTCTCGCCAAGGTGGTCTCAACCTAACATGTCGCTCCGCCAGAAAGATCCACTCAGGGGGCCGTCGGGACAAATGTCCTTTCAGCCCCCAATCCGTGAATCACTCGCGGGTACTCTCCGAGCCGACCCGACTTTAGTCACCACATGTATCATGTATAATATGTATATAAGTATAGCATGGCAGACGGACAAGAATGTAGGGCCACTGATGGAATACTAGCATCCTATACTAAGCATTTAGGATTGTAGGTAAAGGTAACAACAATAGTAGAAAAGATAGGCTATGCATCAGAATAGGATTAACGAAAAGCAGTAACATGCTACACTACTATAATGCAAGCAGTAGAGCGAAGAATAGGCGATATCGGGTTGATCAAGGGGGGGGGGCTTTCCTGGTTGCTCTGGCAAGAAGGAAGGGTCGTCAACACCATAGTCGAACAGGGGGTCGCCGGCAGTCTCGACGTGTACCAGAAAGAAGTAATGAAGGGGGAACACAATAAATAATAGAGGAATCAAAGCATCACAAAGCATAACATGGCACTACGCGGTGCTAGGGTGACCTAATGCAGTAGTAGGCGATATCGGCGAATTGGGAAACATTCGGGAAAGTATTCCCGGTGTTTCACATTTTCGGACAGATGGACCGGAGGGAGAAGGTTGTAGGCCTGCTATGCTAGGGACGCGTGGCGAATGAACGGACTGCGTATTTGGATTTTTCTCGTCGTTCTGAGAAACTTTCATGTATAAAATATATTCATCCAAGTTATGGTTTAATTTATATTAATTTTCAAAGTTTAAAATGATTTTACAATTTCCTGGATTTATATTAATTCGAACTAAAAGCATGATATAATTTTGTCACCTAGTGCTACTCCAGCACGTGTGTATAATAGTGGGTCTAGTGGGGTTGGGTTGACCCAGTCAAATTGACTAGTCAACAGGAGGTGTGACCCACATGTAAGTGACACATAGACTAAATATGGGTCAAATTAACCCCTAAATTATAGCCTAAACTAGTTAGGCCTACCAATTAAGCCGGCCACACACAGTGGCACAACCACGCCTCAACTGTGCTTGCCTGGCCAACATGCGATGCACAAGGCCACAGCGGCCATGGCCAGCAACATCAGCAACAGCGCAGCAGGGAGCAACCGTAGCAGCCCAGCGGCCAGCGGATAGTAGCGGCAGCAGGCAAAGCAAATAGCAGTGGCAGTAGCCGAGCAGCAACAGCGGTAGTAGAAAGCAATAGCCGGCGGCAGCGCACGGGCAGCGACAGGCAATGACAAGGTCACCCACGGGGGCACGCGCTTGAGGGCCCAGGCAGCGGTGAGCCGGGCGTGGCCAGGGCACAGTCTAGGTAAAGCAGGGCGCGAATGGCAGTGTGCACATAGAGCGCTTCGGGGGCGCCCATGGAGATCTCAAGACGATGGCTATGGTGATGGATCGAAGGAGAAGATGACGGGGATCGGTAGAGGAGCTCACCCCGGGGCTTGTGGACATCTCGGTTGCCACGGGGACGGACCGGAGCAGCGGCAACCATAAACGAGATGTGGTGGCCGTGGGCGAAGATGACGGCGATGGCGAGCCTACAGGGCGTCCCGGCTCGGGTTCCTCAGTGCAGACGACCACGAGGAGGATCCTGAACATCCTCCCTGGCGCCGGGGAGGATAGTGGTCGCAGAATCGACGACGTGCACGGGTGTTGGCTCTCCTCGGTTGAGTTCCCGAGCTAGAGGAAGAATGAGAGCTAGGAGTGAGGTGCTAGGGTTCATCTGTGGGGCGATGGGGATGGCTAAGTAGGTATCCACGGGGGACGGATGGCCGGCACATGGCCAGGCGTGGCCACGGCGCCATGGATGGCCGCCACGCCTCTGTGCAATGTACAGAGGAAGGGGATAAGGAGGAGCTGGGTTGGGCCTCAACTGTAGTTCAATTAGGCCTAGTAGCACAATATGCTTTAGGTCTTTTCTCTTTCTATTTCTGTTTTCTATTTTATTTTCTGTTTGCACTCTTGTAAACTGTGTGGCTAGTCTCAATCGTTACTATGCAATATACCTCACTCCTAGAGAAAGTTTGAGAGAGATTTGAAGTTGTTTGTATTTTGATTAAAGGAAAATGACTTGAATGGGGCTGTTTTGGGTACTGTTTTCATATCTAGGGGCATTTTAAACATTTATAAAAAAAATTTAATGCATGAAAATAATCTACTAAATATTCAGCCTAATGAACATTTTTTGGACAGTTTGTAGAATTAATAATTTGACTTGCGATTTAAATTTGAATTTGACTTTGATTTCTATCAAGTGGCAAATTGGCTTAATAAAACATGATGAAATGGCACATTAGGGTTTGGTTACTTTAGCATGACACTCGGGGTGTTACAAAATGGGAGTTCAACGAATACCATGGCCATTACTATGTTTCCTTTCCGGATGATCAGTAGTGGTGCCCAGTAGGTACGAGATCGGGATTTAGCATTTGGGTTTGTCTTCTTTACATTTGGATCCATCTGTAGTCGTCCTTTGTGTGAAATCTGTAAGATGTATGAATAGTTTGATCATTGTGTGACCTGGGGATTGTAAGCCAACTATTTACTTCCTTGTTCATTACATGGGATTGTGCAAAGATGACCCTTCTTGCGACCATACCAAAATGCGGTTATGCCTCTAAGTAGTGCCTCGACACGTAGGAGATATAGCCGCATCTTGGGCGTTACAGCCGCGAGCCCCAACCGCCTGCGGCTTTGGTCGACGAGTGGTGAATGATGGGATGTGGGTGCCTCTGCTTCCCCATGCTTCCTTGATAACCGTTTGACTTGACAAGATTCTGCTGCATGCAGAGGAAAATCATCATTACGTGTGATCGTGGAGGCCGGCGGTTGGCCTCCTCCTGGCTATAAATGTGGGAAGGGGCGGAGCCCCTTTGCTCATATCTGTCTTCTCGCGGCCCGCTTCTTTTGATTCTTCTTCTTGGCCCCTCTGTCTTGCTGACTTGTCGTAGCTTCCATGGCGCCGATTACGAGGATTTCCGCATAGGAAAAAGGAAAGAACCCCCATGGGGCGCCTGAACTGCTCCCGCCGAAGAAGGGGTCCAAGCGTCCTCACGATGTCGGGGAGAGGCAAGAAGTGACGCGGCCTTGGTACAAGCGGCCACCACTTGGCATCCCACTCCCTCTGTACGCTCGGGCGCAAGGCTTGGGAGAAAGTGGCATTGCTCCGCGCCGTGTGATCTGTGGCCGCGGGGACCAGGCTGGGTGTAACGCCCATGATGCGCCTATATCTCCCACGTGTTGAGGCACGACTTAGAGGCATAACCGCATGTTGCTTTTGTCACAAGAAGGGTCATCTTCACACAATCCCATGTACAAGAACAAGGATAGATATAAATAGTTGGCTTACAATCGCCACGTCACACAATGATCAAATAATTCATACATCATTCAGAGTACACACATAGTCTGACTACGGATGAATCCAAACGAAAAGAGGACAACCCCAAATGCTAAATCCCGATCGTCCCAACTAGGCACCACTACTAATCATCCAGAAAAGACACATAGTAATGGTCGAGGTCCTCGTCGAACTCCCACTTGAGTTCATTAGAATCACCTGCACAAGTATCATCGGCACCTGCAACTGTTTTGGTAGTATCTATGAGTCATGAGGACTAAGCAATCTCAAAACCCGCGAGAACAAGACTATTTAAGCTTATGGGTAGGATGTGGTTATGAGGCGGAGTTGCAGCAAACACTAAGAAAGTATGGTGGCTAACATACGAGTACAAGAGTAAGAAGAGAAACTACGCAACGATCGCAAAGCTAGAAGTGATCAAGAAGTGATTTTGAACTACTTACGTTCATACATAACCCAACCATCTTCACTTCCCAGACTCCGCCGAAAAGTGACCTTCACGGCTACACACGCGGTTGATGCATTTTAATTAAGTCAAGTGTCAATTTCTCTACAGTCGGATATTAACAAATTCCCATCTGCCACATAACTGCGGGCACGGCTCTCAAAAGTTTGTACCCTGCAGGGGTGTCCCAACTTAGCCCATCACAAGCTCTCATGACCAACGAAGGACATTCCTTCTCCCGGAAAAACCCGATCAGTCTCGGAATCCCGGTTACAAGACATTTCGGCAATGGTAAAACAAGTCCAGCAAGACCGCCCGAATGTGCCAACAAATCCCGAGGAGCTGCACATATCTCATTCTCAGGGCACACCGAATGGGACATCCTACGAGTAAAACCAACCCTGAAGTTTCCCCGAGGTAGCCCTGCAGTCTACTCGGTTCGGACCAACACTCAGAGGAGCACTGGCTCGGGGGGGTTGAATTAAGATGATCCTCGGGTTAATTACTCCATAGGCAAAATTTTAGTTGTTATTAGGCAAATTTTGAAACCAAGGTTGGGCCTTGCTGGAGGAGTTTTATTCAAAGCGAACTATCAAGGGGGTCCCATAACCCCAACCATGTAAGGAACGCAAAATCAAGGAACATAACACCGATATGACGGAAACTAGGGTGGCAAGAGTGAAACAAAACATCGAGCAAAAGTCCAAACCTTCCATACTTTGCCAAGTATATAGATGCATAAACTAAAATAAGAGATATTGTGATATCCCAACATATCCATGTTCCAACATGGAACTACCTGCAACTAGCAACGCTATAAGAGGGGCTGAGCAAAAGAGGTAACATAGCCAAACAATGGTTTGCTAGGAGGTGGGCTAGAGGCTTGACATGGCAATATGGGAGGCATGATAAACAAGTGGTAGGTAGCGCAACATAGCGATAGAACGAACAACTAGCAAGCAAAGATAGAAGTGATATCAAGGGTAATGATCATCTTGCCTGCAAAGTTCTCAGGGTTGTCAAAATCTTGCTCCTCGTTAATGTACTCAATAGGTTCCTCGTTCATGAACTCGTCTCCCGGCTCTACCCAGAGCAAGAACACAAGCAACGGAGCAACAATCAGTCACGGTGCAATACACAAGCAACATGGAGCAAAAAATGGTATGGAATGCAAGATATGATGTCTAATGCATACGGGTACTCCAGAAGGGAAAAGATAATCAAGGAAACAACTTGGCAAACCAAGCATGCCACTGAAAAGATTGAGTGATTTTGGTCGAAATTGACCTAAGGATCACCGGAAACGAATGCACGCTTTCCAAATGACGAGCAAAACAAGAACGATGCAAAATATTGCTTAATAGCATCATAGCACTTAAGATGCAACACTAAACTATGCTACATAACTCCACCATAGCAACAAAGCACATGGTAGTGAAGTACAAGTAAATCTCCACAAATCATGAACACTAAGCTCCTGGTAGAACTCACTACAACAAGCCTAAAATAGCATGGCAAAAATGCAAATGATAACAGCTTCACAGACTTTGTGAAGATACTAAACATGGCATAAACAGCATCACGTAGCTATGTTTAGAGCTAGCAAATAACATGCTACAGGAACATATCATCGCAAACAAAGGCATGGCGTGCTAGCACTAAAGGCAAAGAACAAAACCCCCTTAATGAACTTTAGCCAAAGATGCACAGAAAATGAGGTAGCACCCATGCAAACATGGAAAGTGATATGATCAGTTTCAGTCTTAGAAGAAAAAAACATAGCACGGCAAAAACAGATACATGATAGCAACTTTGCAAGCTCATGCCACTCACCAAAAAGCATTACATGGCATAACAAGGTAACCTAAAGTAAGAAGACACAATTATGGAGATAAACATGGCAAGAGCAAGTTCATAGGATGCATGGGTCACTAGTAAAACACATGGAAAAAATGAACTTCATGCTAACAATCTGCCAGGAACAATATTTAGCAAAAGTAGAGCATGGTAATGACAAGCTAGATTACTCCATAATTACATCAAGAGGCATGAATGGTAGACCATAACAATATCTTCAAAACACTCTTACTGAACTTCATCACAATATGCATGGATCTACTTGTGACAACAAGACAACATAGCATCATAATGTTACAGGAAAAGACTTTGCAAAACTACTAAGTGTGAAATCGGCAACATCATATAGCCTACTTCGCATGCTTGTGCTAGTCACTACAGAGCTCACAAAAATATGAAGCATGCACCACTGTAAAGATGGCATGGAGATGCTCCAAAACATGTAGACATGATGCTCATAGGTTGCACACACAAAATGCAATGAAAATGACAAATCAGTAAGTTATGATGACTTCCGGCAGACAACATCATATAGCACTTTTGAAATGAAGGTTAGGGCATCAATAAGGATAGTAACATGCATGCAAATGACATTAACATGAAGAGCATCACGAGACGAACATTTCGTTATATCATATGCGCAAATCGGAGCTATATGCATGGAGATCTGACATGTCAAAGTGATGCACATGAGATGGAAATCTCAGGACTTAGAAGAAAATGCAACCTCCAGATCTAGGCTTTTCGGGCGCAGATTTCGAGGCGGCGACGAATCTCGGCGGAGTTGGCGCGACGGTGGCCGGAGCTCACGGGGGAGAGGTCGCCGGTGGGGGTGGGGGGGATCCGGTGGCCGGTGTTGGAGCCAGCTATGAAGAGGCGGCGTCCCGCCGTGGCGGCGATGAATGCGGGCGCGGGAATCGACGGCGTTGGCGGCAGCGGTGGCCGGCGAGGGTGCGGTGGGCTGCGGAGCAGCGACGAAGGGCTTGGGCGAGCGGGAGGCGACGACGGAAGGGATCCGTGCTGGGAGGGGCCGATGTAGGCTCGCGGCTGGTCGGCGGCGGCTGGAGGTGGCCGGGCTCGCGGCGGGCCGGCGCCGTCGGGACGTGTCCGGCGCGGAGGAGGGTGGAGCTAGGGTTGTGGAAGGGGGAATGTGTTTATATAGTTAGAGGGAGCTAGGAGTGTCTAAATGAGGTGTGGCTTTCGCCCACACGATCATGATCCAACAATGGAGAGCATGGAGGGGGCTTTAGATGGGCTGTTGTGGAGGGGTGCTGGGCTGCATTGAGAGAGGGGGTTTTGTGGTTACCCGATTAACCGTTGGGGCATCAAACGACCTCCCAATGGAACGAAATTTGACAGGCAGCCTACCGGTGATGTACCAAGGCCACTCGACAAATCTCGACCCATTCCGAGAATGTTTTTCTCCCGCTCACGAAACAAGATCTAAGAGGTGCAACGGGTGCATGTGGGAGTGTCGGATTCCGAAATGGACGACGAGGGAAAAGACCGGATGCATGAGACAAACATGAATGCAAATGAGATGCACATGGTGACATGAGATGAAATGCATGACATGAACAAAAAGCAAAACAAAGTCAAAAACCCAACCACGTAGGATATAGCATATCACATAGCCGGAAAAGGCAAGAGTTTGAGTTACAATTATGGAAAGTTACATCAGGGGCGTTACACTGGGGCTGCGCGGCCGACCGGCCTGCGAACCCACGCCGAAGGCTCTTCGCGTGAGTTCGTGATGTGGGCGGTGATGCCACCGCGCACGGGGATCTTCTTGGAAACATGCCCTAGAGGCAATAATAAAATGGTTATTATTGTATTTCTTTGTTCATGATAATTGTCTATTGTTCATGCTATAATTGTATTATCCAGAAATCGTAATACATGTGTGAATACATAGACCACAACACGTCCCTAGTGAGCCTCTAGTTGACTAGCTCGTTGATCAAATGATAGTCATGGTTTGCCGACTATGGACATTGGATGTCATTGATAATGGGATCACATCATTAGGAGAATGATGTGATGGACAAGATCCAATCCTAAGCATAGCTCAAAGATCGTGTAGTTCGTTTGCTATAGCTTTTCCAAATGTCAAGTATCATTTCCTTAGACCATGAAATTGTGCAACTCCCAGATACCGTAGGAGTGCTTTGGGTGTGCCAAACATCACAACGTAACTTGGTGACTATAAAGGTACACTACGGGTATCTCCGAAAGTGTCTGTTGGGTTGGCACGAATCGAGACTGGGATTTGTCACTCCGTATGACGGAGAGGTATCTCTGGGCCCACTCGGTAATGCATCATCATAATGAGCTCAATGTGACCAAGTGGTTGATCACGGGATCATGCATTATGGTATGAGTAAAGTGACTTGCCGGTAATGAGACTGAATGAGGTATTGGGATACCGACGATCGAGTCTTGGGCAAGTAACGTACCGATTGACAAAGGGAATTGCATACAGGATTGATCGAATCCTCGACATCGTGGTTCATCCGATGAGATCATCGAGGAGCATGTGGGAGCCAACATGGGTATCCGGATCGCGCTATTGGTTATTGACCGGAGAGTCGTCTCGGTCATGTCTGCGTGTCTCCCGAACCCGTAGGGTCTACACACTTAAGGTTCGGTGACGCTAGGGTTGTTGTGATATTAGTATACGGTAACCCGAAAGTTGTTCGGAGTCCCGGATGAGATCCCGGACGTCACGAGGAGTTCTGGAATGGTCCGGAGGTGAAGATTTATATATAGGAAGTCAAGTTTCGGCCAACATGGGCTGAAGTGGGAGGGGAACCAGCCCCAGATGGGCTGGTGCGCCCCCCCATGGGCCTCCCCTGCGCCTAGGGTTGGAAACCCTAGGGGTGGGGGCACCCCTTGGCCACCGCCCCCCTTGGAGATGGCATCTCCTAGGGCCTGCGCCCCCTAGGGGTCCTATAAATAGTGCGGGGGAGGGAGGGCAGCTGCACCCTAGCCCCTAGCGCCTCCCTCTCGCTCCCGTGACACTCCTCCCTCTCCCTGAGCTTGGCGAAGCCCTGCCGAGATCACCGTTGCTTCCACCACCACGCTGTCGTGCTGCTGGATCTTCATCAACCTCTCCTTCCCCCTTGCTGGATCAACTTGGAGGAGACGTCTTCCCAACCGCACGTGTGTTGAACGCGGAGGTGCCGTCCATTCGGCGCTAGGTCATCGGTGATTTGGATCACGACGAGTATGACTCCATCAACCCCGTTCTCTTGAACGCTTCCGCGTGTGATCTACGAGGGTATGTAGATGCACTCCCCTCTCCCTCGTTGCTAGATGACTCCATAGATTGATCTTGGTGATGCCTAGTTTCTATGCACGAGTAGAACAGAAAGCAGTTGTGGGCGTGGATATTGTCAATTTGCTTGCCGTTGCTAGTCTTATCTTGATTCGGCGGCATCGTGGGATGAAGCGGCCCGGACCGACCTTACACGGACGCTTACGTGAGATTGGTTCCACTGATTGACATGCACTAGTTGCATAAGGTGGCTGGCGGGTGTCTGTCTCTCCCACTTTAGTCGGATCGGATTCAATGAAAATGGTCCTTATGAAGGGTAAATAGAAATTGGCATATCACTTTGTGGTTTTGGCGTAGGTAAGAAACGTTCTTGCTAGAAAACTATAGCAGCCATGTAAAAACTTGCAACAACAATTAGAGGACGTCTAACTTGTTTTTGCAGCATGTGTCGTGTGATGTGATATGGCCAAAAGGATGTGATGAATGATATATGTGATGTATGAGATTGATCATGTTCTTGTAATAGGAATCACGACTTGCATGTCGATGAGTATGACAACCGGCAGGAGCCATAGGAGTTGTCTTTATTTATTTATGACCTGTGTGTCAAGATAAACGTCATGTAATTACTTTACTTTATTGCTAAAGCGTTAGCCATAGTAGTAGAAGTAATAGATGACGAGACAACTTCAAGAAGACACGATGATGGAGATCATGATGGTGGAGATCATGGTATCATGCCGGTGACAATGATGATCATGGAGCCCTGAAGATGGAGATCAAAAGGAGCAAATGATATTGGCCATATCATGTCACTATTTGATTGCATGTGATGTTTAACATGTTTTACATCTTATTCACTTAGAACGATGGTAGCATAAATAAGATGATCCCTCGTAATAATTTCAAGAAAGTGTTCCCCCTAACTGTGCACCGTTGCGAAGGTTCGTTGTTTCGAAGCACCACATGATGATCAGGTGTGATGATCGGGCGTTAGCCACCGTTGCGAAAGGTCGAGCATGAGTCGTATAGAAGATACGATCAACATGAAGATGTTCACCGATGTGGACTAGTCCGTCTCACGTGATGATCGGACACGGCCTAGTTGACTTGGATCATGTTTCACTTAGATGACTAGAGGGATGTCTATCTGAGTGGGAGTTCATTGAATAATTTGATTAGATGAACTTAATTATCATGAACTTAGTCTAAAATCTTTGCACTATGTCTTGTAGATCAAATGGCCCACGCTAATGTTGCCCTCAACTTCAACGCGTTCCTAGAGAAAACCAAGCTGAAAGATGATGGCAGCAACTATACAAACTGGGTCCGGAACCTGAGGATCATCCTCATAGCTGCCAAGAAAGATTATGTCCTAGAAGCACCGCTAGGTGACGCACCCATCCCAGAGAACCAAGACGTTATGAACGCTTGGCAGTCACGTGCTGATGATTACTCCCTCATCCAGTGCGGCATGCTTTATAGCTTAGAACCGGGGCTCCAAAAGCGTTTTGAGCGACACGGAGCATATGAGATGTTCGAAGAGCTGAAAATGGTTTTCCAAGCTCATGCCCGGGTCGAGAGATATGAAGTCTCCGACAAGTTCTTCAGTTGTAAGATGGAGGAAAACAGTTGTGTCAGTGAGCACTTACTCAAAATGTCTGGGTTGCATAACCACTTGACTCAGCTGGGAGTTAATCTCCCGGATGACGCGGTCATTGACAAAATCCTTCAGTCGCTTCCACCGAGCTACAAGAGCTTTGTGATGAACTTCAATATGCAGGGGATGGAAAAGACCATTCCTGAGGTATATTCAATGCTGAAATCAGCGGAGGTGGAAATCAAAAAGGAACATCAAGTGTTGATGGTGAATAAAACCACTAAGTTCAAGAAAGGCAAGGGTAAAAAGAACTTCAAGAAGGACGGCAAGGGAGTTGCCGCACCCGGTAAGCAAGCTGCCGGGAAGAAGTCAAAGAATGGACCCAAGCGTGAGACTGAGTGTTTTTATTGCAAGGGAAGTGGTCACTGGAAGCGGAACTGCCCCAAATACTTAGCAGACAAGAAGGCCGACAGCACTAAAGTTATATGTGATATACATGTAATTGATGTGTACCTTACCAGTACTCGTAGTAGCTCCTAGGTATTTGATACCAGTGCGGTTGCTCACATTTGTAACTCAAAGCAGGAGCTGCGGAATAAGCGGAGACTGGCGAAGGACGAGGTGACGATGCACGTCGGGAATGGTTCCAAGGTCGATGTGATCACCGTCGGCACGCCGCCTCTACATTTACCTATGGGATTAGTTTTAAACCTCAATAATTGTTATTTAGTGCCAGCTTTGAGCATGAACATTGTATCAGGATCTCATTTAATTCGAGATGGCTACTCATTTAAATCCGAGAATAATGGTTATTCTATTTATATGAGAGATATGTTTTATGGTCATGCTCCGCTGGTGAATGGTTTATTCTTAATGAATCTCGATCGTAATACTACACATATTCATAGTGTGAATACCAAAAGATGTAAGGTTGATAATGATAGTCCCACATACTTGTGGCACTACCGCCTTGGTCACATAGGTGTCAAACGCATGAAGAAGCTCCATGTAGATGGACTTTTGGAGTCTCTTGATTACAAATCATTTGACATGTGCGAACCATGCCTCATGGGTAAAATGACCAAGACTTCGTTCTCAGGAACAATGGAGCGAGCAACCAACTTATTGGAAATCATACATACTGATGTGTGCGGTCCAATGAGTGTTGAGGCTCGCGGTGGCTATCGTTATGTTCTCACCCTCACTGATGACTTGAGTAGATATGGGTATGTCTACTTAATGAAACACAAGTCTGAGACCTTTAAAAAGTTCAAGGAATTTTAGAGTGAGGTTGAGAATCAACGTGACAGAAAAATCATGTTCTTGCGATTAGATTGTGGGGGAGAATACTTGAGTCACGAATTTGGCACACACTTAAGGAAATGTGGAATAGTTTCAGAACTCACGCCGCCTGGAACACCTCAGCATAATGGTGTGTCCGAACGTCGTAATCGCACTCTATTGGATATGGTGCGATCTATGATGTCTCTTACTAATTTACCGCTGCCATTTTGGGGCTATGCTTTAGAGACTGCCGCAATCACTTTAAATAGGGCTCCATCGAAATCCGTTGAGATGACACCGTATGAATTATGGTTTGGGAAGAAACCTAAGCTGTCATTTCTAAAAGTTTGGGGATGCGATGCTTATGCCAAGAAACTTCAACCTGAAAATCTCGAACCCAAGTCAGAAAAATGCGTCTTCATAGGATACCCTAAAGAAACTATTGGGTATACCTTCTACCTCAGATCCGAAGGCAAGATCTTTGTTTCCAAGAATGGATCCTTTCTAGAGAAAGAGTTTCTCTCGAAAGAAATAAGTGGGAGGAAAGTAGAACTTGATGAAGTATTACCTCTTGAACCGGAGAGTGGCGCAGCTCAGGAAATTGTTCCTAAGGTGCTTGCACCGACTAGAGAGGAAGTCAATGATGATGATCATGAAACTTCAGATCAAGTTGCTACTGAACTTCGTAGGTCCACAAGGACACGTTCCGCACCAGAGTGGTACGGCAACCCTGTCTTGGAAATCATATTGTTAGACAACGGTGAACCTTTGAACTATGAAGAAGCGATGGCGGGCCCAGATTCCGACAAATGGCTGGAAGCCATGAAATCCGAGATAGGATCCATGTATGAAAATGAATTATGGACTTTGACTGACTTGCCCGATAATCAGCGAGACATAGAAGATAAATGGATCTTTAAGAAGAAGACAGATGCAGATGATAATGTAACCATCTATAAAGCTCAGCTTGTCGCTAAGGGTTATCGACAAGTTCAAGGGGTTGACTACGATGAGACTTTCTCACCCGTAGCGAAGCTGAAGTCCGTCCGAGTCATGTTAGCAACTGCCGCATTCTATGATTATGAGATATGGCAAATGGACGTCAAAACGGCATTCCTTAATGGTTTCCTTAAGGAAGAATTGTATATGATGGAGCCGGAAGGTTTTGTCGATCCTAAGAATGCTGACAAGGTGTGCAAGCTCCAACGCTCGATCTACGGGGTGGTGCAAGCATCTCGGAGTTAGAACATTCATTTTGATGAGATGATCAAAGCGTTTGGGTTTACGCAGACTTATGGAGAAGCCTGCATTTACAAGAAAGTGAGTGGGAGCTCTGTAGCATTTCTCATATGGTATGTGGATGACATACTATTTATGGGAAATGATATAGAATTCTTGGAAAGCATAAAGGCCTACTTGAACAAGTGTTTTTCAATGAAGGATCTTGGAGAAGCTGCTTACATATTAGGCATCAAGATCTATAGAGATAGATCGACATGCCTCATTGGTCTTTCACAGAGTACGTACCTTGATAAGATATTAAAGAAGTTCAATATGGATTAGTCAAAGAAGGGGTTCTTGCCTGTATTGCAAGGTACGGGATTGAGCACGGCTCAATGCCCGACCACGGCAGAAGATAGAGAAAAGATGAGTTTCGTCCCCTATGCCTCGGCCATAGGGTCTATCATGTATGCTATGCTGTGTACCAGACCTGATGTAAACCTTGCCGCAAGTTTGGTAGGAAGGTACCAAAGTAATCCCAGCATGGAACACTGGACAGCGGTCAAGAATATCCTGAAGTACCTGAAGAGGACTAAGGATATGTTTCTCGTTTATGGAGGTGACGAAGAGCTCGTCGTAAAGGGTTATGTCGATGCTAGTTTCGACACAGATCTGGATGACTCTAAGTCACAAACCGGATACGTGTATATTTTGAATAGTGGGGCAGTAAGCTGGTGCAGTTGCAAGCAAAGCATTGTGGCGGGAACTACATGTGAAGCGGAATACATGGCAGCCTCGGAGGCAGCACAAGAAGCAATCTGGGTGAAAGAGTTCATTACCGACCTAGGAGTCATACCCAATGCGTTGGGCCCGATGACTCTCTTCTGTGACAACACTGGAGCTATTGCCCTTGCCGAGGAGCCCAGGTTTCACATGAAGACCAGGCATATCAAACATCGCTTCAACTCCATTCGTGAAAGTGTTCAAAATGGGGACATAGATATTTGTAAAGTTCATATGGACCTGAATGTGGCAGATCCATTGACTAAACCTCTCCCTAGAGCAAAACATGATCAACACCAGAACTGCATGGGTGTTCGATTCATCACAATGTAACTAGGTTATTGTCTCTAGTGCAAGTGGGAGACTGTTGGAAATATGCCCTAGAGGCAATAATAAAATGGTTATTATTATATTTCTTTGTTC
Organism: Triticum dicoccoides; assembly: GCF_002162155.2. Classification (NCBI taxonomy): domain Eukaryota; kingdom Viridiplantae; phylum Streptophyta; class Magnoliopsida; order Poales; family Poaceae; genus Triticum; species Triticum dicoccoides. The sequence goes on along the minus strand of NC_041386.1, from coordinate 245,752,693 downwards.
ATGATAGTTGTCTATTGTTCATGCTATAATTGTGTTATCCGGAAATCGTAATACATGTGTGAATACATAGACCACAACATGTCCCTAGTGAGCCTCTAGTTGACTAGCTCGTTGATCAAAATATAGTCATGGTTTCCTGACTATGGACATTGGATGTCATTGATAATGGGATCACATCATTAGGAGAATGATGTGATGGACAAGACCCAATCCTAAGCATAGCTCAAAGATCGTGTAGTTTGTTTGCTATAGATTTTCCGAATGTCAAGTATCATTTCCTTATACCATGAAATTGCGCAACTCCCAGATACCGTAGGAGTTCTTTGGGTGTGCCAAACGTCACAACATAACTGGGTGACTCTAAAGGTACACTACGGGTATCTCCGAAAGTGTCTGTTGGGTTGGCACGAATCGAGATTGGGATTTGTCACTCCGTATGACGGAGAGGTATCTCTGGGCCCACTCGGTAATGCATCATCATAATGAGCTCAATGTGACCAAGTGGTTGATAATGGGATCATGCATTACGGTACGAGTAAAGTGACTTGCCGGTAACGAGATTGAACGAGGTATTGGGATACCGACGATCGAGTCTCGGGCAAGTAACATACCGATTGACAAAGCGAATTGCATACGGGATTGATCGAATCCTCGACATCGTGGTTCATCCGATGAGATCATCGAGGAGCATGTGGGAGCCAACATGGGTATCCAGATCCCGCTGTTGGTTATTGACTAGAGAGTCGTCTCGGTCATGTCTGCGTGTCTCCCGAACCCGTAGGGTCTACACACTTAAGGTTCGGTGACGCTAGGGTTGTTGAGATATTAGTATACGGTAACCCGAAAGTTTTTCGGAGTCCCGGATGAGATCTCGGACGTCACGAGGAGTTCCGGAATGGTCCGGAGGTGAATATTTTTATATAGGAAGTCAAGTTTCGGCCATCGGGAAGGTTTTCGGGGTAATCGGTATTGTACCGGGACGACCGGAAGGGTCCCGAGGGTCCATCAGGTGGGGCCACCTATCCCAGAGGGCCCCATGGGCTGAAGTGGGAGGGGAACCAGCCCCAGATGGGCTGGTGCGCCCCTCCATGGGCCTCCCCTGCGCCTAGGGTTGGAAACCCTAGGGGTGGGGGCGCCCCACTTTGCTTGGGGGGCACTCCACCCCCCTTGGCCACCGCCCCCCCTTGGAGATGACATCTCCTAGGGCCGGCGCCCCCCCTAGGGGTCCTATAAATAGTGGGGGGGAGGGAGGGCAGCCGCACCATAGCCCCTGGCGCCTCCCTCTCCCTCCCGTGACACTCCTCCCTCTTCCTGAGCTTGGCGAAGCCCTGCCGAGATCACCGTTGCTTCCACCACCACGCCGTCGTGCTGCTGGATCTTCATCAACCTCTCCTTCCCCCTTGCTGGATCAAGTTGGAGGAGACGTCTTCCCAACCGCACGTGTGTTGAACGCGGAGGTGCCGTCCGTTCGGCGCTAGGTCATCTGTGATTTGGATCACGACGAGTACGACTCCATCAACCCCGTTCTCTTGAATGCTTCCGCGCATGATCTACAAGGGTATGTAGATGCACTCCCCTCTCCCTCGTTGCTAGATGACTCCATAGATTGATCTTGGTGATGCGTAGAAAATTTTAAAATTCTGCTATGATCCCCAACAGATGTGGTTCCCGCAGTTCTTAGCTAAAGAGATGCCGCCGAGGGGGTCGCTCGAGCTATGGCTGCAGCACACCGGGTGCTGAAGTCTGGCCACGAGGGCGGAGGTGGAGGTTGTTTCCCCCGCCAAGATATTCATGACTCGTGGATGGGGTGAGGTCGCCCATGCCTGCCGCGTAGAGGGCCCCTCGCCATCCATTTTGAGTACGACGGTGCCTCCACGTTGTCCTTCAAGGCCTTCGATGAGGAAGGCCGCTGCCTAGATTGCTGTCCTGGACGAGATTGTCAGCATGGCGAGGCGACAGGCGCAGGGCCTGCTGTTGGCCCTACCGGTAGCTCCTCCGGTAGCAGCGACGACTCCTAGGAGTCCAGTGACTCTCCCGAGCCTAGCGAGTCTCTAGAGTCCAGCGACAACTCCTATGTGCCCCCGAGCTCCCGCCGTTCTCGGAGCACGGCAGCGACCTCCGTCCGGTGCTGACGGTGATCTGGATGGGGTTGACGCCGGCCTCGTTTGGCCCACTATTGATGTTGGTGTTGGCGGCTGTGCCCGTAGTCGAGGCTTCTTGAAGTTGTTGTCCTTTTGTTCCCTGCCAGGAATCAAAACGAACCCCATGGGGGTATGTAAAAAACATGTAATGCTTTTGCTCCACTGTTTATTGTTCTCAACATGATATTGTGGCTGTGTGTCTCGCTCTGACATCACTCTCCCTTTTCGTTCTTGCCGTAGCTTTAGTGCTCTACGCCATCAGGTGCCAGTCCCCAGGCAGGCTTCAACTGTCGCTGGTATGCCAAGTCGCGATGTCGTGGTAAAGGACAGGATGTGAGCGCCCGAGGTCCGGTAAGAGCTCCCGAGGCTCGATGCTCAAAAGGTCCCCTTTGGCGTGCAAGCAGCTCCCTGGAGGCAGAAAAGGGAAACAACACTGCCAGAGCAAGTTTATGAGAGCAGAGGACTTCAGACGGAGAGATTCACTTCATTATGCATGGGTGACTTATCTTTTGGCAAGCCTGTGACGATTGCTTGCGGGATGACCGATTCATTCTTTAGAGGTGACGCTACTAGGTAGGGCCACGCCGGCTCCCCTTTCCTCGCTCATCTGAAGCTCTGCATCCTCGGGTCCCGACCCTCGAGCGAGGCTCAGCCGCCGCTAGGATGCCAGGTCGTGATGTCATGGTCAAGGCCAGGGGGTGAGGGCTAGAGAGTCAGTCAGAGCTCCTGAGGCGCGATGCTCAGGACCCCCCTTTTACGCGCAAGCAAATCGCGTGGAAATGGGATAGCCGGCGGGGGCCACCCATAGTTAACCTTTGTAGATTCCTGCGAGTTAGCCCGAAGGGAGAATACAACCCATAATCTCCAGTGCTAACATGCTCTGATCTTTCCTCAAGGAGATGAAGGCACTAAGGACCTGGTGAGGTGACGTGCGCAGTGCGGGCCGTGAGCCAGAGCTTGATCTCTCAGGTTTGCCGGCGTTCCAGGGACGGACCTGAGTACAAGCACCGTGCCAACATGCGTAGCCCCGTGCGGGATGAACAGGAGGACGCAAAGGGTAATAATCAATCAGCTGAGCAGGTGATAATCATAAGTCAGCCCAAGGGAGGAGGTAAAGCTAGTCCAGATAGATGTAAGAATGATACATGCCGCAGGGACGGACCTACACGGCCTGGGGATGATGCAGCCCGAGGGGCGCCCCCAACAAGGTAAATCAAAGATGCAAAAGGATACGTGTCACAGGGACAGTCCCATGCGACCTGGGGATAATGCAGCTTGATGGGTGCCCCCAATTGAATAAACTGGAAAACGTCACCTGGCACCGTTGTTCAAGAGATGTCGAAGTAGCTGAAGATGCACGCTGATCAGGTTGCTCCTGACGAGCCGCCTGGGTCCCGAAGCTCGGGAGACTCTGGAGGCTCACAAAGAACCTTTGGCACCTCCGCCAGGACTGCATGGTGTCGGGCCTCCTGAGCAGCCATGATGCTTCACAGGCGATGTTGGAAGGTGACATCCGCGTTCGGCAAGCCCAAAGGCATGCGAACGTAGCTATGAGGTGGGCCCTCACACCGACCAATGTGCAAAGGGCAGAAGCACTCCTGAGATGTGGCTCTGTTGAGCCCTGGGATGTTGGTGCAGACACGCAGCTCGTTGTCCTCGCCAGGACAAGGAGCCGTGCCAGGTGGTAGGCGATGGTCGCCACGCATGGCTCTCGCCTCTTGAAGATCCTCAGTCGTCCTGGTGATGAACTCCTGAGCACCTAGCATCCTGTGCCTTGTGCCCTCATTACGGAAGTGTGTGATGAAGCATGCCTCCATGTGGGGCCTGAGGGAGTCCCGGATTATGGGGCCCTTGGGCATCCAGGCTAAGTGGCGTGGGCTAGATAGATGGGCCGTGAAGATACAGGACGGAGGACTTTCCCCGTGTCCGGATGGGACTCTCCTTGGCGTGGAAGGCAAGCTTAGCATGCGGATATGAAGATTCCTTTCTCTGTAATACCGAGTCTGAACAACCCTAGTCCCCTTCGGTGACTATATAAACCGGAGGGTTTAGTCCGTAATCATGATCACAATCATACAGGCTAGACAATTAGGGTTTAGCCATTACGATCTTGTGGTAGATCAACTCCTGTAACCCCTATACTCATCAAAGTCAATCAAGCAGGATGTAGGGTATTACCTCCATTAAGAGGGACCGAACCTGGGTAAACATCGTGTCCCTTGTCCCCATTTACCATCGATCCTTAGACGCACAGTTCGGGACCCCCTACCCAAGATCTGTTGGTTTTGACACATATATTGGTGCTTTCATTGAGAGTTCTGCTGTGCTGTCGTCAAAAGGCTCGATGGCTCCACCAATCATCTACAACAATGCTTGCCACAAAGGAGATTTTTTTCCCCGGCCAGATCTTTGTATTCAGCGGCTTCGCACTGCAGGCCAACTCAGTTGGCCATCCAGAGCAGATCGAGAGCTATGCCCCTGTTCATCAGATCAGTTTTGGAAATCTAAATTATGTCGCTGATACCCGAGGAGACTTGATCTTCCAAGGGTTTGCGGTCCCAACCACCGTCCCAGCCTTAGATCCGGAGCATGTCATCAGGTCCGAAGACGGGAGTCTAGAGCCCGCCGGATTCTCTACAGCCTTAGAGCTCAACACCAGAAAACCAGAGAGAATAGCGTCTCCGACTATCATTACAAAGCCGGAATCTTCTCCGGACACCAATTCCGAACCCTGGAGGCCCGTGTCGTGTGAGCTCGGCCCAAAAACTTCCGACCCCGTCCAAACCCCGCTCTTAAATGAGGCTCTGGACTTAATATGATCTGTCATCATCATAGAGGAACCGCTTCTGAATCACGCCCAACTCGGACTAGGGGCTAGAAACAGGGAATTTTACCTCCCACCAACCACCCACTACATAGCCACTGTCGAGGATTTAACCGACATGCTTGATTATGCCTCCGATGACATCGACGGTATGGACTACAATGCCGGAGAGGAGCAGGACCAAAACCCGCGGGTCACCAGACGTTGGACGGCCAGCTCCTCGTATGACATATACATGGTGGATATAACTAAAAATAGCGACGGCGATGATGAGAAAACCCAGTCGAGGACGAACCTCCTGAGATACCGCCGAAACATCGATGTCAGCGGCGCCGCTCTAAATCGTGCAACGATAAGAATAGCAATACTGGCTCCAAAGACAATGATATTCCGGAGAACACCAAAGACCAAGAAGACCCCATCAAACCAACATCTGAACAGGATGATTGGGAGGATAGGCAAGTCGACCCTGACGAAGAAACAGGGAACAACAACTCGGAGGATAGCAATTATCTGCCACTCTCCGAAGACGACGTAAGCCTTGGCGACGAAGATTTTATCGTGCTAGAGGAACCCCTCGAACAAGAGCGCTTCAAGCGCCGGCTAACAGCCACGGCTAGAAGCCAAAAAAAGAAACATCAACAGCTACAAGCTGACCAAGATCTGCTCAATGACAGATGGACTAAAGTCTTGGCACCCGAAGAGTACGGCCTCGAACGCCCAACAAAGAATTACCCGAAGCGTAAACTGCTGCCCCAATTCGACGATGAGGTGCGGGAGCCCATACCGCCAGCACATAACGCGGCTGAAGGACCCAACCGACCACCACGTGGCCATGGCAGAACGGAAACTCAATTCAAACACCAGCCCACTCCACCTTGCCGTAAAAGTAGAGAAACAACACCTCGGGCATATACATATGACCCGCGACAAGACCTGGAAAATGGAGCAGGTCAAACCAGATCAATCTATGGATCGCGGGGGCATGCCCCAGCGCGAGAGGACTGTTACCAATCCCGGTGCGGCAAGTGTAACCACGCCCTGGCCGAAAACCGCATACGGACTTCATCCGAACAGTGCCGTGACATGGCCCGATATAGGGGCACCGCACACCCCCTATGGTTCACCAATGAGGTAATGGAGCACCAGTTTCCAGAAGGGTTCAAACCCATGAACATCGAATCATACGAGGGGATAATAGATCCCATAGTATGGATCGAAGACTTTCTTCTCCACATTCACATGGCTCGCGGCGACGATCTACACGCCATCAAGTACATATGTTCGGCCCCCAGATGCCGATGACCTTAGCCACATAATCTAGCAACCCGGGGAATCGGCCCAACAGCTTTGGACAAGGTTCGTAATAAAAAAGAACCAGATTGTGGAGTGTCTGGACGCAGAAGCCCTCGCGGCCTTCAAACATTGCGTCCGAGAAGAGTGGCTCGCCGACACCTCGGCCAGGAAAAACCGAAGTCTATGGCAGCCCTCACCACACTTATGACCCAATTTTGCATGGGAGAAGACAGCTGGCTTGCTCATAGAAGCAATAGCACCAGCGATGCTGATAGCTCTGAAACCAGGGACGGTAATGGCAATCCATGACACGACAAGAATAAGCGTCGAAACAATAATGAAGGAAAGCAAGACATGGCGGTTAACGTCAGATACAGCGGCTCCAAAACCGGTCAACGGAAAAAGCGATTCAGGGCAAATAGAGATGGACAATCCAGTCTAAACAGAATACTTGATCGGCCTTGCCAGATTCATGGAACCCCCAATAAACCCGCCAATCCTACCAACAGAAATTGTTGGGTCTTCAAACAAGCCGGCAAGCTTAACGCCGAACACCAGGGAAAAGGGTCGCCACGTGAAGATGATGACCAAGAGTCTCTTCAGCCGAACATAGGGGGACAGAAGCAATGTCCCTAGGATGGAGCACAAACGCGCACTACGGGACATCTACGCCGTAGAGCCGGATGCCCCAAAATTTAACCCATGGCCGGCTTGTACGATCCCCTTCGATCGAAAGGACCACCCAACCAGTATCTGTCACAGAGGTTCGGCAGCTCTAGTCCTCGATCCAATCATCGACGGATTCCACCCTACGTAAGTCCTCATGGATGGCGGCAACAGTCCCTATCTACTTTATGAAGACACCGTCCGCAAAATGGGCATTGATTCGTCAAGAATCAAGCCCACTAGAACTACCTTCAAGGGAGTAATACCTGGCAAAGAGGCCTGCTGTACGGGCTTGATCACGCTGGAAGTAGTCTTCGGCTCGTTGTGCAATTCCCGAAGCGAAGACTTGATCTTCAACATCGTCCCTCCTACAGCGGCTATCACGCACTGCACGGACAAACCACTTTTTCCAGCTTCAATGTGGTCCCGCATTACGCCTATTTGAAACTCAAGATGCCCGGTCCAAGTGGCGTCATTACAATCAATGGAAACATGGAGCGCTCCCTCCATACTGAGGAGCACACAGCGGCCATTGTGGCCGAAGTACAAAGCGGCCCTATCAAGCCGCACATCCCCTTGACTATTAGGCCATCGGGCTTCTCCACGCAGGACCGATCAGTTGTACATACCGGTAGTCCGGCAACTTCAGGGCCGGATTAGCAGCCTAGCCTCTGTCGACCAGCACGTACATCAGCAAAATTCGTACCGCGCGTGCACAATTATGCACTCAAAATACCTCGGGCATCGGCAGAAGCAATATACAGACAGGCCTATACAAAGGTTCGACCTTACACGTCCTTGCCCTTTCTTTAATCATCTTTTCCTTTTTTACCATAGGTGAATCAAAACCTACTCATTCTTTGGACCCGCGAGGACTCTTTCCGTGCCCGGTTCCGTATACATGGCCGAAGACCATTCCTTAAAGGAATCTTTGTTATTTGGGCAAAAGCGGCGTAGACATGCAGCGGGAAGGTGCAAAGCATTTTTTGCAGACCACAACTTCACTCAAGAACCTGTATATCGCTTTTTCCTTAGCCCTAGACCCCCGGCATGTAAAATGGCCTTGGTGATTATGGTACCTTTTGTAAGATTACGTTTTGACGTATCAATCAGATTTCTGTGAAGAAAAATTCTTATTCGGTATCTTTTTTATTCCGCCTATTAAGTGGTCTCACGTACACACCTCGACATGAAATTGCCAGGGGATCTACAAGGCAACATATGTGTTGCCAAACAAAAGTCCGAACAGCTTCACAGCACAATTCGGCATCCCGAGCTCGGCATTATATCCATCGGCTCCGAATCATGTCTTTGGTCAATAGTTGGCTTGCCCAGCTCCTGTGCTTGCTGCCTTACGTTCCGTCTAATCGGCTAGGGTAGTATAGGGAGAACTACTGCGATTGTGTTTCTAGTTTGTCCGGTTAAGCACCTCAGTAGAGAAATCTGAAAACTGACTGTCATAATGCGGCGAGAGCTGGTCAGCCACTCGGCAATTCACAACAGTCCTTAACGATTTTTCCGTATTACACGAAGGACAGTTTCCCGGTCACATATGTAACACATCTGCATAAGGGTAGCCGCATACATACTAGGGGCTGCCTAATAGACCCATTGTCAAACTCCTATAGCTAAGTGAGGGCAATAACACCGATTAGTCTGATTGCCTGGTTCGCCGCACTAACACCTCCTTCAAGGACCAAGACGTTGGGTTAAGTGTAGTTATGTGCAATTCCGAACACCCTAGTAGCATCTACATGGGGGCTGAAGCTGACGATTGGGAACTCTCAGATACAATAAAATGGCCGCACGGGAGGATAAAAACTTTCCATCAAGGAATGAATATATGACAAAACACTTCGTTTATAACACAAATCCCTGGACAGTTCGGACTCTTTTATTCGAACACTACGTCCTTAGAGCATTGGCCCTCTATAAGGCGAGCACCTTTTAGCATGTCCTCAAAATAGCGCTCCGGTGTGCGGTGGGCCTTGCTTTCAGGAGGACCCTCGACCGCCACCTTTTTGGCATTCATTTTCACCCAGTGCATCTTGACACAGGCGAAAGCCATACGCGCTCCTTCCATGCAGGACAACCTCTTGACAGCGTCAATCCGGGGCAGCGCATCAACGAGACGCCGCACGAGGCTGAAGTATCTGCTCGGAATGACTTAAGCAGGCCACAACCGGACTATGATGTCCTTCATGGCCGCGCTAGACATCTTATGCAGCTCTGCCCATTGTGCCATCTAGTCATCTAGTAGTAGGGGACGCTCCTGCTCCACAAACTGTGACCAGAAGAGCTTATCCGACTCATACCCGTCCTGGGCCTGGAAGAATTGGGCGGCGTCCATAGCACTGGTCGGCAGATCCGCATATGCGTTTGGAGAACTCCACAGTCGATTAAGCAAGGCATACTTCCGGTCCACAAATTTAGCCTGTAAAAGAAAGGCTTTCCAGCCGCTATCTGACCGGCTTGACGGATTTCCTCGTGCGCTGCGCGGAACTTGGACCGTGCCTCCGAAGCATATTGAAGGGCCTTGGCGAGTTTGGTCACCTTCTCTTTGTTTTTGGTTTCCAGGGACTCGCACTTGGCGACTGTCTCCTTGATCTTTTGCTCCATCTCAGTCACCCGTTCCTCAAAACGACGCCGAGCGGCCTGTTTGGCCGTTAAGTCCACAACCGCCTTGTCAACAGCCGCCTGGCTTACCCTTGCCTTCTCCTTGGCTTGAGCAAGCTCACCCCTAAGGGTCTCCACCGCGGCGGCACCATATATACGACCATGCACAGTAAAGCTCTTCAACTTCCACAGAAGCACGGAAATAAACAGGCATACAACAAGATGTATCTTATACCTTGCGCTTGGATCGAGCAGCGTGTTAACTAGGACTAGATCCTCATCGGCTCGCTCCAATTTACGTTTGAGTTCAGAAATCTGCGCTGACTCGGCAGTCACCGCTAACAAAGAGGCTTGTTTTGAAATTCAAATAAAATAGCATGTTACCACCTGACAACCAATTATTGATCCTTTGCTCGCTTTTCTTTCAGAAAACCGAACTGAGTCTCAGGGGCTACTATGTATATACGGGCATATTTCCCATAAAAAGATCAAAAACATTACATTGCGTACCTCGAAGCCTGCTAGCAGGCTGGAGAATGCTTCACTCAGTCCACTCTTGGCGGACTGAATCTTCTCAGACATCGCACCATTCAGGATGCGGTACTCGTCTAGGTTGGATGCACTTTGAAGAGCGTCCATCATTGTATTCGGCACATCCGGGTTAGCAGAGGTCGCTGCTCCCTTTTCTCCCGCAGGGGGTCGTTCACTAGACTTCGGGGATGTACTGGTCTCTGGAGTAGTCTGCTGCTGGGGGATGGATTGACCGGGGCCCTCGTCGCCGGTCTCCATGAGAACTGTCCTCCCCGGCCCTCCAGAAGCCTTGGTATTACCCTCTGGCACCATAAAATCGCCCCCCGCGTCTCTTCAAGGCTTGGGGAGGGCCTATGAGACGACACCTCAGCATGATCCGCCTTAAGCGGCGGGGATGCTAATGGAAGCGACCCGCTCTCCATCATCTCAAGTGGCAGATCTCCCGAGGATGAAGATAGTGGGGAAAGATCACATGCCAGACTAAAAGATAGAACTAGAGTTATCATCACAGTTTATTGATTGAATAAGTGCAAAAAATCATGGACCACTTACAAGTTGGCTTGGGGCGGCGCCGGTGCTTCGGGGCAACCTCGGCGTCTAACTCCGAGTCATCGGGGAGGCTAATTTTGTCCCTCTTGGACGCTTCAGCTCCCAGGTCTTCGGAGGCCGCTCTCTTTTTACCCTTGCAGGGACGATCTTCCTCCTCCTCCTCCTCGTCGTCATCACCCTTGTGAGAGGATTGGGCATCAGCATCTCCGGACATTGCGTCCGAAGTGCTCTCCTCCCTTTTCTTCTTCATGTCATTCTTTCTCGGCGCCTGGTATGTGATGTCTACTACAGAACCTTCTTCTTGTAGACATTGTTGGGCCTCCAAATAGCAAGTCCATATGTTTGTAGGACAGTTTCAAATTTCCCTCAAGTGGATGACCTAAGGTTTATTAATCCATGGGAGGCATAGGATGAAGATGGTCTCTCTCAAACAACCTTGCAACCAAATAACAAAGAGTCTCCTGTGTGCCCAACAAACCCAATACAATGGTAAATTATATAGGTTCACTAGTTCAGCAAAGAGATGGTGATACAAGTGCAATATGGATGGTAGATATAGGTTTTTGTAATCTAAAAATATAAAAACAGCAAGGTAGCAAGCGGTAAAAGTGAGCGTAAACGGTATTGCAATGCGTTGAAACAAGACCTAGGGTTCATACCTTCACTAGTGCAAGTTCTCTCAACAATAATAGCATAATTGTATCATATAACAATCCCTCAACATGCAACAAAGAGTCACTCCAAAGTCATTAATAGCGAAGAACAAATGAACAGATTATTGTTGGGTACGAAACCACCTCAAAGTTATCCTTTCTGATCGATCTATTCAAGAGTCCGTAGTAAAATAACATGAAGCTATTCTTTCCGTTCAATCTATCATAGAGTTCATACTAGAATAACACCTTAAGACACAAATCAACCAAAACCCTAATGTCACCTAGATACTCCAATGTCATCTCAAGTATCCGTGGGTACGATTATATGATATGCATCACACAATCTCAGATTCATCTATTCAACCAACACAAAGAACTTCAAAGTCTCGGATCTCGGGTTCCGGCAAAACCTTTAAGGTTCGAAAACTAGGGTGCGCGTGAAGATCGCCCCTACCAATCCACGTCCTATGTTTGCTAAGATCTCGGGGACTAACTCGACAAACTTGCAACACAAAGGACAAGATTTATACTGGTTCGGGCCACCATTGTGGTGTAATACCCTAATCATGTGTGGTGGTGGTGGATTGTCTCTTGGGCAGAGGATGAATAGTACAAAGGGAAGAACAACCGCCTGAGGTGAGGTGTTCTTGTGCTTCATGGGTATGAGGATGAACTGAATCTCTCCCAGACTACTTGCCTCCTACTGTGGTGGCCAATCCTATTTATAGAGGCCCTGGTCCTCTCCCCAAATATTGAGCGGGAAGGGAGCCAACAACGGCCAATTTGAAAGGGGACAGCAAGTACAACTTATCCTGACAAAAGCAGTTTTCGCCTGCCAAAGGCTCTGGTGGTGATGTCGTCTTGGGCTCCACGGTGACCTCCGTCTTGCCGTACTGCTGGTCTTGGTCTCGTTGCACCGATATGGAAACCTTTGCTTGACACCTTGGTACTCCGCGCCTGCACTGGCTTCCTTAGCACCAAAGAGGAAACAAGGTCAATGTGTGCACTGGCGCTCGCCTGGCCTTGGTCTTCATGGCTCACGTCACTGGAACCTCGCGAGGTTTGCCTGGCCTTGATCTCTCCGCCCCTCGCGAGCCAACCTGGTGAGGCCGCTCCTGAGGAGGTCTTGTGTCGTCCGCCTCGCGAGGCTTGGCACCTCACGAGGGTCTTGTGTGCTTGTTCGTGAAGATGGGTCGTACGGGCCCGCTCGCAGAGGCACGCCATGGGTCGCAGGCAGGCAAGTCTAGGGACCCCCATTCCCAGAACGCCGACAGTAGCCCCCGGGCCCAAGGGGCGCTCGGGCTCGGCTTCAAGGCGAAGCCAAAGGTCAAGTGCGAAGCACCGCGGGCCCCAATAGCCTACGACCTTGGTTGACGCGTGGTGGCTGATTGGACGTGGGCGTCTCCGGTTCCGCACACTTCCTTGGAATCCGCCTAGCTATGCGGCCACCGCAACCTACACAGTTATTCTTCCATCACCTGCGCCATACTCCTCCAATTCCTCTGCTTCCCCCAGACTCCGCCCTTCTTTCCAATCTGACCTGAGCTCTGCTCACTCCATCACCATGGCACCAACTCAAGCGGATATGGGGAAGAAACCTCTGTCTTCCACTAGTGCGCCTCCGACCACCGAGCCCGCAGTTGGCCGATCGCTGGTGCTCAACGGTGAGGCCATGGGCATGGTGCTTCCCATGCTCGCCTCCAGCTTCAATGAGTGGGTAAAGATGGTGGCTTGGCCTGCGTCTTGTGCTCGCATTGACCGGGAAGCCACCGAGGTCCTATTCTTCATCGACGCCCTTTGGGTTGGACTGGTCCCCCTTTCTCCGCCTTCTACAACACAGTGCTTGAACACTATCAGATCCACATGCTGCACCTTGATCCCCAATCCGTGACCCTTCTCGCCATCTTCTCCTTTGTTTGCGAGGCCATGGTATGCATTGCCCCTCCAGTGGCCCTTCTCCGCCACTTCTTCTTGATGCACCTAATTGATCCACGACAGAGCTCAGGATGCCAGAGCTTTCAGGCCGTGGCAGTGACGGCCGGCCCGGGTATTCACTTCGAGCTTCCACCATCCACGAGCGGGTTTCGGGCACGGTGGGTATTTGTTGATGTCGGAGTGCTCAGCCCCCTGCTCTCTTCTCTGTCAGCGCCTGCTACTCCCAATGCAGGTTGGTGCCACCGAAGGCTCGCCGATTCGCGCCTTGCCCCTGTCTGGCTCAGGCTGAAGTGGCTCAAGGACCTTGATGTGATAGCGCCTATGGTGGTGAAGGAGTTCGTCCGTTGCTGAATCGCGCTGCTTCGGCACCATTCTCAACCGATGTGGGCCTTTCTCAACAGCAAGGACCACATGAGACTTCAGGAGTCTGGGCTCCCCCTTGAGGCGCGAGGAACAGTGCTCGAGCTCCTAACGGGTGTCCCATTTCCAGACGACATGCCAAGGAAGAGTTGCCTTCTGTACCGTTGCTTGAACAAGGTGACACTCGCGGAGCAGATGCCTGCCTTTGATGAGTGGGGGCTGCATCCAGTCGGCCTCGTGGGGCCTCGTGAGAACCCCATCGTCGTGGTTCCTCTTCCTGCTGCTGGCGCTGAGCTCGCCCCAAGTGTGGATGCACGGGGGCGAGCACCACTAGGGGCCAATGGCGAAGGTGCCGAGATGCTGATGCCACCCAGCGCTCCTGAGGCGTCGTCCTCAGGAACTCACGACTCCTGCCCTGGGGCGGCGGTTGAGGAGGCGGCGCAGCTGCGTCTCCCGAGGCCGAGGCTCCTGAGTCCTCGACAGGTTGCTGTGAGGCAGAGCCTGATGGCTCCCCTCAGCTTGGCACTCCTGAGACTGCCCCTTTGAGCGCTTCTCCTGTTGCGCCTCGTGTGGGCCGCCATGTCCAGCGCTTCAGTAGGCTCTGCATGGACTTTGAAGAGCTCTGCAAGAGGAAGGGGTCCCCAAGCAGCGGCACCTTCGAGCCATTAAAACGGAGAAAGTACATCGCTGTTGACGAGTAAGTACCTTATCTTGGTGATTTTCTGCGTGTTGCTTCCCTGCCTAACGATATCTCTTCAGGATTCCTTCTGCCAAGGCCACTAGGTCTCCTGAGAAGCATCCTCCTCTCGCCTCGCTTCTCCCGCTAGACTCGAGCACTTCAAGCCCGCGCTCTACTCAAGGTGTGGAGCCAACCGGGGAAGCCAGCCCGTCGAGATGGCGTCTTGATCTTGCGCCTTCGCCGTCCCTCCTCTGCGGCCTTGCTTGGAATACAGCAAGCATGCCACGGGTTCCTCCCCTGATCGTGGACGGCGGCTAGATGGCTTCGGTCTTGGGATCCTCTTCAAGCAGCGGGCCTTCACTCGTTTGGGCTCCTTGCGAGGCCTGGCCTGCAACTGTGCGGGCGCCAGCCCCCAGCCCCCCGCTGAGAGGGGGCGAGCCGCTTTGGGCCCTGTCCGCGGTCCCCGCGCCGGAGAACGGAGTTGGCAGCATGCTCGAGTCCACGCAAGAAAGGAGCGTCATCCACCACAAGCTCTTCCAGGAGGTGATGGGCGCAATGAACCGGCTTGGTGAAGAGCTCGTGGATGTGGACACGTGCCTCGTGGCCGAGGGTCTTCGGTTAGTGGAGGAGCGGCATAAGCTGAAGGTGGCTATCAACCTCGGGCGGCATAAGTGCAAGCTTGAGAACATGAAGGCTGAGGCATCCCTCGTGACCTCGTGAGAGGCATGCTCCCGAGCCTTGGAAGAAGCTCGAGAAGCTGACCGCCGCCGCGAGATCGCAGAGCGACACACGCGGGAGCTCCAAGCCTGGAGCACCTCCTTGGAGCAGCAAGTGGAGGCGCAGAGCTGCCCTGGCGTCTATGAGGGGGACGCCCATCGAAGAGGAAGAGCTCCGGAAGCGCGAGGAAATGTTGGTGCTGGAAGCCAAGGAGCGCAGCCTTGAGTTTGAGCAACTAGAGATGAGGGAGCGTCAGGTCGCCCTAGCGGAGGATGTCGTTGGCGGGCGCGAGGCCATGGCCCAGGAGGAGGTCGATCACCGGGTGGCCGAGGCTCGCGCGGATCTCGAGGGCAGGTACGACCTAAAGCTGAAGCTCATGGAAGCTGAGGCCGCTGGTAGGACTGCTGCCCTTAAGTCCAGGTTGACCGAGGTGGAGCGACGCGAGGAGGCCACCGCAGCCTCCCTGGTCTCGATGCAGGCTGAACTGGCGTCCGCCCACGCCAAACTGCTCCCTCTTCAGCAACGGGTCGCTGACGCCGAGTCCGTCGTGTGGCAGAACATGGAGGAAGTGTTTCAGCTGTGGATGCTGGAGCGCGTGCACACCCTCATGCTCCAGGACCTCAGGAACAGGGCCAACACCACCCTGGGCCACATCTATGACGAGAATGCTCCTCATCCCCACGCGAACGACTACGCCAGCCACCTCCGCTTATTCACCGACGTGGTGACGCGCCTGGAGAACCGTTCCGAGAGGGCTCGCCAACTTGTTGAAGAGAGGATCCGCAACCTGCTCGGACGTGCGTTCTTCCCGGTCTTCAGCCATCTCCAGAACGCCAACACCAACTTCGACTTTGAAGCCGCCATCGCTCCGTTACCCGAGGCCATCCGGGGCGACCTGTCGCAATGGGTGGAAGACAATGTGGACGCGTTGGTCAGGGCCTTCACTTCCGATGACGATGGGGTGGTGGTCCCGGTGGACGCGGGCGACGTGGTCGACGATGGTGATGGCGGCGCTGGTGATGGTGATGCCAGCAATGGTGGCAGCGATGAGGGCGATCCGAGGACGCAGCAAGCGACATGTCTGACTGATCCCATGGTTCCCAGCTGTTTGTCCTGCACACAGAAGCTTGGGCGCAACCCTTGAAGTTGTAAGAGCATTTTTGGAGGGGAAGCCCCTCATGTAAATTTGCTACTGCCTCTATCTTGTTAGGTCGAGTTGTATATGTGTCTTTGTGAACTCACATATCCTGAGGCAAAGTTGCTGTTGCAGTTTACCTTTGCCTGGACAAGCCCAAACCGGCTTGCGAGGTTGAGGGCTTCTGGGAAGCTCCTGAGGAACTCGTCGAGACACCCAAGGGGGGCGCGTGATAAGCAAGCGCTAGCCGTGGCGTGTGTGCGTCTTGCCCAGCTCCGCTCGCGGGGGGCCCGCGAGGGAGGAGCAACAGGCGCAAACTCTGAAATAAGGCAAGAACCAGATGGCAAGAAATTGCTTGAAGGAGAAAAGGCACCCACCGCGCGCATCAATGAAAATTCAACTTCAACTCAAATACAAATCCAGAAGGCAAGGCTACAGAAAAGGGATCCAATGAAAATGGCCGCTTCCGACGCCTAGTATAGTCTTCTTGTCATGAGTCTTCTCACCAGCACAGAGCTAAGTGCTGCCACTAGGACTTGGGAGGGAGCCCCCGAGGCCCGAGGGAAGCACTCCTGAGACTCTGGGGCGTGTATAGCCCCACTTGTTATTACGTGAGAGTGTCACGGGTGGCGATCTTCACAGGCGTGAGCTTTACTTCATATCGCTAGACGAGGGCCCCGCCTTGCGCCTCCCTCGACCACCATTGGGAGCGACCGGAGACCAGGACGACACCAAGGGGCAAAGGGGACGCCAGCGGCACGCTCGGCGACCATGGGTCGTCTATCGGGGGAAAGCTCGCCGGCACCTCCCTGGCAGAGGGCCTACCTCCGGGCGATGCCTTGCTCCGAGCGACGCGGGGAGGGGCCTTGCTCCTAGCCCCGCCCACGAAGCCTCTAGTGAGCCTCTCCTAGTGACACGGATACCGCCGCTCCGGAACAGTTGTCTGGCGCTGTGACCTAGTTCACTTGCGATTCATGGTTAGCTTAAGCCTGCCCGTGGGAGATTAGCGGTACCCTGTAGCTGTTGTCGACGGCGTGGTTAGTGGGGCTCTCGGGCGGCTCCTGGAAGGCCTCAGCTCCTAACGCCTCCTCTTCCCAGCCAAGCTCGAGGAACGAGCCGGGGTCATCCTCTGGCCCGTACTCCTGGTTCATCATGCGGGGCACGTAGGCCTCCTTGGCCATTGCCCCGAAGGCCTCACCGAAGTGCCCCACGCTCCATGTCGCCCGACCCATGACGCCATTCTGAGGATGGTGCGGTAGCGCCCCATTGGGGCCGTGTGCGGCGACACCGTTGCCCGCACCCATCTGGGGTGGTGCGGGTGCGATGGGTTGCCGTCCGCCATGGATCATGCTGGTGTCGACGAGGTCCCTGGGCGCACTCGGGGGCACGCGGGCGCGGCGAGGTCCGACGTTGGATCCGGCCGCTGCCTGGGGCATGAGCTAGTCGAAGAAGGGCGGTGCTCCCATGGCCTCTGCATCCAGTAGCTCGGTGACGCGTTCCAGCAGTGTATCTTGGATGCTCTCTATCAGACGGCACCGTAGCAGCTCCCGTGCCACCATGAGTGCAGCCCGCTTGTTTGCCTGTTCCCTCCGGGTGTGCGGCGCCCTCGCCGCGGTGTGGCTTGCGGCCCTTGCAGCAGCTCGCGCCTGTCATGGGGTGAGGGTGGATGGCGCATGGCTGCGCCGCCCGCCCCTAGCAGCGTCAGGTGGCGCTCATGCCGCCTGGAGCACGGGGTTGAGGTCTTCCTGGGTAGGCGACGCCGCTCGGGTTGGCCAGGCTGCCCAGCGGTCGGCATTGGCCCTTGAGTCGCCGGACATCGGAACTGCAGAGTGTCGGTGAATTGATTGGCGGGAGAGGGGCTCCGGCGCACCCCTACTAGGCGCCAAATGTCGGATCTCGGGTTCCGGCAAAACCCTTAAGGTTCGAACACTGGGGTGCACGCGAATATCCCCTCTACCGATCCACGTCCTAGCTTCGCTAAGATCTCGGGGACTAACTCGACAAGCTCGCAACACAAAGGACACAAGATTTATACTGGTTCGGGCCACCGTTGTGGTGTAATACCCTACTCTAGTGTGGTGGTGGTGGATTGCCTCTTGGGTTGAGGATGAACAATACAAAGGGAAGAACAGCCTCCTAAGGTGAGGTGTTCTTGTGCTTGGTGGGTGTGAGGATGAACTGAATCTCTCCCAGACTACTTGCCTCCTAGTGTGGTGGCTATTCCTATTTATAGAGGCCCTGGTCCTCTCCCCAAATATTGAGCGGGAAGGGAGCCAACAATGGACAATTTGAAAGGGGATAGCTAGTACAGCTTATCATGACAAAAGCAGTCTTCGCCCGCCAAAGGCTCTGGTGGTGACGCCGTCTTGGGCTCCACGGTGACATCCGTCTTGCAGTCCTGCTGGTCTTGGTCTTGTTGCACCAATATGGAAACCTTTGCTTGATGCCTCGGTACTCCGTGCGTGCGCTTGCTTCCTTAGCATCAAAGAGGAAACAAGGACACTGCGCGCGCTGGCGCCTGCCTGGCCTTGGTCGTCATGGCTCACGTCATTGGAACCTCACGAGGTTTGCCTTGCCTTGATCTCTCCGCCCCTCGCGAGCCAGCCTGGTGAGGCCACTCCTAAGGAGGTCTTCTGTTGTCCGCCTCGCGAGGCATGGCCCCTCACGATGGTCTTGTGTGCTTGTTGGTGAAGATGGGTCGTACGGGCCCGCTCATAGAGCCACGTCGTGGGCCACAGGCAGGCAAGTCTGGCGATCCCCGTCCCCTGAACACCGACACATAGAGTGCCCCAAAGTTTCTATCGGAGAGTCAAGACAAAAATGTGTGCCAACCCCTATGCATAGGTTCACGAGGTCATGGAACTCGCAAGTTGATCACCAATACATACATTAAGTGGATCACATGATATCCCATTGTCACCACAGATAAGCGCATGCAAGACATACATCAAGTGTTCTCAAATCCTTAAAGACTCAATCCGCTAAGATAGCTTCAAAGGGAAAACTCAATCCATTACAAGAGAGTAGAGGGGGAGAAACATCATAAGGTACAACTATAATAGCAAAGCTCATGATACATCAAGATCGTTCCGAATCAAGAACATGAGAGAGAGAGAGAGAGATCGAACACATAGCTACTGGTACATACCCTCATCCCGAGGGTGAACTACTCCCTCCTCGTCATGGGGAGCGCCGGGATGAGGAAGTTGGCCACCGGAGAGGGATTTCCCCCCTCCGGCAAGGTGCCGGAACGGGTCTAGATTGGTTTTCGATGGCTACAGAGGCTTGCGGCGGCAGAACTCCTGATCTAGGTTTCTTTCTATAAGTTTTGGGTTATATAAGACATGTTGGAGGCGAGGACAAGTCAGGGGGTCTCCGAGGCGGCCACGAAGTAGGGGGCGCACCCAGGGGGTAGGGCGCGCCCCCCATCCTCATGGTGGCCTCGGGACTCTTCTGACCCATCTCCGGTACTCCGTGGGATTCTTCTGGTCCAAAAATGATTTCCGTGAAATTTCAGGTCAATAGGACTCCGTTTGATTTTCCTTTTCTGCGATACTCAAAAACAAGGAAAAACAGAAACTGGCACTAGGCTCTAGGTTAATAGGTTAGTCCCAAAAATCAAATAAAATAGCATATAAATGCATATAAAACATCCAAGGTTGATAATATAATTGCATGGAACATGAGATTGGCTGAATAGAAGGCTCCTCCTCGTCACCTGATTCATCATAAGAAATAATAGGAAGATATTGGGAAGTCTCTTCCATTTCATTAGTATTCTCCTCATCTTCTATTTGTTTTCCTGTCTTTATGTAATTGGAAATATAAGGATTTTCAATGCAATTCACCGCACAATACATATAAATTTCCTCTAGATCAAAATTAAGAAAATTATCGAGGGCAAATTCTGGAATATCCTTAATTATACATTTCATTTCA
Source organism: Triticum dicoccoides (assembly GCF_002162155.2). Taxonomy (NCBI): domain Eukaryota; kingdom Viridiplantae; phylum Streptophyta; class Magnoliopsida; order Poales; family Poaceae; genus Triticum; species Triticum dicoccoides. The sequence goes on along the minus strand of NC_041386.1, from coordinate 245,732,649 downwards.
TCATAAGCCAGAAGCAAACTAAGTTCATTATGATGCGCGAGGGAAATCAAGTCATCACAATTTTTGGACATGATTCGATCATGAAACAAATTGCATTGGATATTTAAATGACCATGTTCATTGCAAGGTTCACAAGGATGGTTAAGAAAATTTAAATTTTCAGCACAAACATCTAGCCTTTCTTGCAACCATTTAGTTTCTAAATACTTATGCCTCTTGCAAAATCTATCTTCCCTATTTGGTGTGTACTTGCAAACTCTATGCACTCCACAAAAATTGACATGATTATAAGAGACATTTTCATCATGATTAGTGCAATCATCATTAGTACTATGGATATTCAAAGAGTTCATACTAACAACATTGCAATCATGCTCATCATTCAAAGATTTGGTGCCAAACATTTTAATGCATTCTTCTTCTAGCATTTTGACACAATTATCGAAATCCTTAATTTCATGAAAGATATTAAAAAGATGAAGCATATGAGGTACCCTTAATTCCATTTTTTTGTAGTTTTCTTTTATAGACTGAACTAGTGATAAAACAAAAAACTAAAAGATTCTATTGCAAGATCTAAAGATATACCTTCAAGCGCTAACCTCCCCGACAACGGCGCCAGAAAAGAGCTTGATGTCTACTACACAACCTTCTTCTTGTAGATGTTGTTGGGCGTCCAAGTGCAGAGGTTTGTAGGACAGTAGCAAATTTCCCTCAAGTGTATGACCTAAGGTTTATCAATCTGTGGGAGGCGTACGATGAAGATGGTCTCTCTTAAACAACCCTGCAACCAAATAATAAAAAGTCTCTTGCGTCGCCAACACACCCAATACAATGGTAAATTGTATATGTGAACTAGTTCGGTGAACAGATGGTGATACAAGTGCAATATGGATGGTAGATATAGGTTTTTGTAATCTGAAAATATAAAAACAGCAAGGTAGCAAGTGGTAAAAGTGAGCGTAAACGGTATTGCAATGCATTGAAACAAGGCCTACGGTTCATACTTTCACTAGTGAAAGTTCTCTCAACAATAATAACATAATTGGATCATATAACAGTCCCTCCACATGCAACAAAGAGTCACTCCAAAGTCACTAATAGTGGAGAACAAACAAAGAGATTATTGTAGGGTACGAAACCACCTCAAAGTTATCGTTTCTGATCGATCTATTCAAGAGTCCGCAATAAAATAACACGAAGCTATTATTTCCGCTAATCTATCATAGAGTTCGTACTAGAATAACACCTTAAGACACAAATCAACCAAAACCCTAATGTCACCTAGATACTCCAATGTCACCTCAAGTATCCGTGGGTATGATTATATGATATGCATCACACAATCTCATATTCATGTATTCAACCAACACAAAGAACTTCAAAGAGTGCCCCAAAGTTTCTACCGGAGAGTCAAGACGAAAATGTGTGCCAACCCCTATGCAAATGTTCACGAGGTCACAGAACTCGCAAGTTGATGACCAAAACATACATCAAGTGGATCACGTGATATCCCATTGTCACCACAGATAAGCACATGCAAGACATACATCAAGTGTTCTCAAATCCTTAAAGACTCAATCCGATAAGATAACTTCAAAGGGAAAACTCAGTCCATTACAAGAGAGTAGAGGGGGAGAAACATCATAATGTCCAACTATAATTGCAAAGGTCACGATACATCCAGATCGTTCCGAATCAAGAACACGAGAGAGAGAGAGAGAGATCAAACACATAGCTACTGGTACATACCCTCAGGCCCGAGGTTGAACTACTCCCTCCTCACCATGGAGAGCGCCGGGATGATGAAGATGGCAACCGGAGAGGCATTCCCCCCTCTGGCAGGGTGCCAGAGCGGGTCTAGATTGGTTTTCGGTGGCTATAGAGGCTTGCGGCGGTGGAACTCCTGATCTAGGTATCTTTCCGGATGTTTTGGGTTATATAATAGGTGTTGGAGTCAGGGACAAGTCAAGGGGGTCTCCGAGGAGGCCACGAGGTAGGGGGCGCGCCCCCACCCTCATGGTGGCCTCGGGACTCTTCTGGCCCATCTCTGGTACTCTGTGGGCTTCTTCAGGTCCAAAAATGATCTCCGTGAAATTTCAGGTCAATTGGACTGCATTTGAGTTTCCTTTTCTGCGATACTCAAAAACAAGGAAAAAACAGAAACTAGGACTAGGCTCTAGGTTAATAGGTTAGTCCCAAAAATCATATAAAATAGCATATAAATACATATAAAACATCCAAGGTTGATAATATAATAGCATGGAAGAATTAAAAAGTTATAGATACGTTGGAGACGTATCAGTATGGTGTCGGGACCAGCATCCTCATTAGAAGATGATTGGCTGGGTCTTCGGGGAGCGGAACCGGACACTGGATCTTATCCGCCTTCTTAATCCAGACCTGTAAGGGGATGGACTACTTAGCACCTTTCCCTTGGGTTGTTGAAGCCTATTGTTGTTCGGAGTTTTTAGAATTTACCTCAGAGGACGGATCATTGCGGTTGAGGCCGGTGTCGTCTGAGGACCTTGGCCATGATTTCCACTTCTCAAAAAGAAGACTCTAGATCCCCTTATGCGTTGTGCCATAGAATTGTTGTAGGGTCCGCGGCCCTTCTGGATTGAACTCCCACATCTTGAGGGTCCGCCTCTGGCAGGGAAGTGCTCGGTGGATCAGCATCTCTTGGATTATGTCGGCAAGGGTAACGTCCTTCGCTATCGTGCTCTTGACGCATTTCTGCAGTAGCATCACCTCAGGGACCGACCCCCAGTCCGGACCCTTGTCGGTCCAAAATGTAAGCCTCAGTGGGGGTTTGGATCTAAAGGCTGGTGCGGCTGCCCACTAGGAGCCGCGGGGTTCTATAATATAGAACCATTCCTATTGCCATATTTTGACGGTGTCTAGAAAGACTCCCTTTGGCCAATTGACTTTGGGGAGCTTGCTCACCATGGCGCCATGACAGTCGGTGTGTTTCCTGTTGACCACCTTTGGTTTCACATTAAAAATCTTCAACCATAAGCCGAAGTGTGGAGGGACACGGAGGAAGGCTTCACACATGATGATAAACGCCGAGTTGTGAAGGAACGAATTTGGGGCCAGATCGTGAGACTCCAGCCCATAGTAGAACATGAGACCCCTTACAAAGGGATGAAGGGCAAATCCCAGTCCATGGAGGAAGTGGGGGATAAACACCACCCTCTCACCGGGCCCCGGAGTGGGGATGACCAGCGCCGGATAGGGAAGCCTGTGCTTGATTTTCGTGGCCAAATATCGTGCTTCCCGTAGCTCCTTGATGTTCTCCTCCGTGATGAAGGAGGGCACCCACTTGCCTTGATAACCGGCCATGGTCGGAGGAGATGTCGGGAAATCATCCCATGTGCCTCACCAGTTTCACTGTCTCGTCCGTGAAATCATCAGAAGACAGAATTTATCTGTATTTTACCCTTATGTTTAAGGATGGTGACTATTGTACAAAGCTGGATATAGTACTGATAGTCAACTGCTTTGAAGTGTTCGGAGGAGGAACCCGCCTTGCAATGCCAAAGACAATCTACGCACCGGACACATCGTCATTGAAGACAGGTTCAGGGGCTACTGCGGGAGTCCAGGATTATGGGGTCCTCGGGGGTCCGGGCTAAGTGACGTGGGCCGAATAGATGGGCCGTGAAGATACAGGACGAAGGAATTTCCCCATGTTCAGATGGGACTCTCCTTGGCGTGGAAGGCAAGCTTAGCGTGCGGATATGAAGATTCCTTTCTTTGTAATACCGACTCTGTACAAACCCTAGTCCCCTCCCGTGTCTATATAAATCGGAGGGTTTAGTCCGTAATCACGATCACAATCATACAGGCTAGACAATTAGGGTTTAGCCATTACGATCTCGTGGTAGATCAACTCTTGTAACCGCCTATACTCATCAAAGTCAATCAAGCAGGACGTAGGGTATTACCTCCATCAAGAGGGCCCGAACCTGGGTAAACATCGTGTCCCTTGTCTCCTGTTACCGTCGATCCATAGACGCATAGTTCGGGACCCCTACCCGAGATCTGCTGTTTTTGACATCGACAGTGCCCGAGCACCTCCCTCGTGGCGTTGGCAAGTCAGAGACCCTCCAGAAGAGAGCCCCCGAGCCCAGCCTAAGGAGGGCGCTGACCGCGCCTTCCTATTAACGAGAGGGAGGCGCCGCATCCATGGGCGCAATTCTTGAGCTGGTGCCACTAGAGGAACCGCTCTCTTGCGGCTCTTGGTGGAGCAGCTGCTTCTTCTTCTTGCAAACAACCTCAGGAGGGTAGAGGGCGCCTTTGTTGTCTAGGTCTTCAATCGCCGCAGCCTGGTAGGCGCGCTTGAGGGAGCACACCGCGTCCTTCTCCTCGCAGGCAATCATGATGATGTCGTGGTTCCCTGGCATCTTGAGGATGTTGTAGCCATGGTGGGTCACCGCCATGAACTTGGCCAGAGGTAGATATCCAAGGATGGTGTTGTACGGGTGGCGGATGTGAGCGACGGCGAAGTCGATGAGCTTGGTGCGGTAGTTGTCGCGCTGGCCGAAGGTGACATGGAGGCGGATCTGCCCTATCGGGGTGGTGGACTCGTCAGTCACTCCTTAGAACGGCTTGGTGGGTTGTAGCTGATCATACGGCACTTGGAGGTGGTCGAACGTCTCGATGGAAAGAACGTTGAGGCCCGCACCACCATCAATGAGGGTCTTGGTGACAAGGACATTGCTGATGACGAACGAGCAAAGCATCGGGAGGGCGGCGATACTTGCCGCGCACATGAGCTGGTCGGATGAGCTGAAGGTGATGGTGCTCTCGGACAACCTGAGCAGACGTGTGGCCCCGAGCCTGGGAAGGGCCGCATTCACCTCACGAGTGAACTGCTTCAAGACGCGCTCGGAGGCTGGGCCTGAGCGCCACCCAAGATGCAGGCAATGGCGCGAGGCTCCTGGAAGCCCCCAGCCCCCTCATCCAGGTGGTGGTCGTCGTTCCTTCTTGGTGGTGGTGGCAGCGGAGCGAGGCTGGCATTGCCCTGAGGATGGTCCTCATGAGGCTGGTCTCTCCAGGCGCCCTCGCGAGGCTGGCCTTGCCAGCGATCCTCACGAGGCTGGTCGCGCCACTCCTGGCGGGGGCCGGAGTCATCCCAACGTCCTCCACCTCTACCTCCTCCAGGGTCGTAGCCTCGATCGTTGCGATTGGGCGTCGACCGAGGCGCCCGTCGCGGATTGCCCTAAGCTCCTAACAGTCATTGGTGTTGTGGCTTTGTATGTTGTGGAAGACTCTGTGTGGTCCCAACCGCGCTTCATCTCTGGTTCAGCCGCAAACATGGCAGCCCCCTTGCGCTTCACGTACTTGGCCTTGGCCTTCTTGTCTTCTAGGTCGGCCGCCGGGAGCTCGAGGGGGGAGAGGAGCCCTTCCTCAGCTCTCCTCGTACCTGGTAGCCATGTTGAACATCTCCAGAGCCGTGCATAAGTCTTCATGGATGGCGACCTCCTCCTTCATCTTGGCAACGCGGACACATGGGAGAATGCCGAGATGATGCCTTCGTCAAAAACCTTGGGGATCTTGAGGCAAGCGTTGTTGAAGCGCTGGATGTACTTCTGCAGGGTCTCCCCTGGCTGCTGCTTGGTGCGCCACAGGTCACCCGCGATAGGCAGGCGGTCGCGAGTGCCCTGGAAGTTGCCGATGAAACGCTCGTGTATCTCGCCTCAGGAGGAGATCGATCCCGCAGGCATATTCACAAGCCACAAGCGTGCGCCATCCTTGAGGTCCATGGGGAACCATTTCAGCATGACCTTCTCGTCGCCGCTGGCCACCTCAATGCTCAGCTTGTTGATCTGCAGGAACTCCGCAGGGTCGGGGGTGCCATCATAACATGGAGGCAGGTCGGGCTTGAACTTTCCTGGGCAGACGACGCTGCGTAGCTTAGGGGTGAATGCGTGGCAGCCTACTATGGTCACGGGAGCCCGCCGTGGTGGTGGAGCCTAATCTTGGTGCTCGCGCGCCACCACCGCAGGCAGGGCGCGGTCTTGACGTGGTGGTGGAGGGAGCGCTGGAGCACCTTTTTGCGCCCACTTGATCTCCCTGTAGCTTTCCTCTTTGCATTCGGGCGCCCGGCGTGGTGGTTCACGCTGCGGGGCCGCGCGTCTAGGACCGAGGGCGACGTCCTGACGGGGAGGTGGCGGAGGCCCTCCATGGCCTACATCGCCCGAAAAAGGCGGCGGATGATGTAACGAGAGGGATGGTGCAGGCGAGCCCCCAGCCGTGCTGACTAGCTCGGCAATACGGTCCAACTAATCTTCGCAGAGGTCGTTGGCTGGGCCGTAGCACAGGAGATCACGCGCCATGAGCAACGCAGCCTGCGCGTTCATCGAACCCTGACGACCATGGGACGACCAGCCGGCCGGAGTCAGCGACGGGGTAGCGGTGCGTCCGTCCCGTCGCATGGAGGTGTGCTGCGACGAAGCTTGCTGCTCGTGCCCCGCCAGGCTGGTGACGGAGAATGACGGGGAGGCCCGCCGACGGGCGCCGTCTGGTCGACATGTGCGACTAGAGCGGCTCGACACTCAGTATGGGCTCGGCGAGCATCAGCTATGGAGATGGTGGAGCGGCGGCGAGTCGATCGACGGAAGATAAGCTTCGACGCACCCCTACCTGGTGCGCCAAATGTCTGATACCTGGTTCGTAGAACCTTGAGAGGTTTGAACACTGGGGTGTGTACGAAGAACTCCATCTTCCCAACCTGCTGGCCCAACGATTCCATAGCCTAGCCGGACGAACCAGAGGGACAAGAGACACAGTAGTTTATCCTGGTTCGGGACACCTTGCGGTGTAATACCCTACTCCACCTTTGTGGTGGATTGCCTCGAGGGGCCGAGGATGAACTAGTACAGTGTATTAACAGCCTCAGGAGGTGAGCTGTTCTTGCGCTCGATGAGCTAATGGGTGGTCAGGGTGGAATGGAACCCCTCCGCCTCTCTGGTGGTGCCTAAGTCCTATTTATAGTGGCCATGGTCCTAGTCCCAAATGTTGGCGGGAAGGGTTCCCACAACGGCCAAATTTGAAGGGAGATAACTGGTACAAGTTATCCTGACAAAAGTAGTCTTCGCCTGCAAAGGCTCTACTGGTGACGCTGTAGTGGATTCCGCGATGACCTCCGTCCTATCGTCCTGGAGGTCTTGGTCTCATTACACCAATACGGAAACCTTGGCCTGATTCCTCGGGACTCCGTGCCTGCGCTTGCGTCCTTGGCACCAAATGGGAAACTGGTACACTATGCCCGTTGGCGCCCGTCTGGCCTTCATCGTCATGGCTCATGTCCTTGAACATCGTGAGGTGCACCTTGCCTTGATATCTCCGCTCCTCGGGAGCCATCCTAGTGAGGTCTCCCCCTAGGGAGGTCTTGGTGTCGTCCGCCTCGCGAGGCTTGGCCTCTCGCGAGGGTCTTGATTCGTTGCTACTGAAACTGCACCGTACCGGGCCACCGATGGAGCCACGCCGTGGGCCGCAGGAAGGCAAGTCTGGGTACCCCCGTTCCCAGGACGTCGAAAGCGCCAGCAGGCTCGCCGGGCTGGATGATGAGGCCAGCCGCGACATGCTCGCCGGAGAGGAAGAAGGTTCCCATCCAGAACATGTCTCTGGCCGACTGTGCACTTAGCCCCATAGTGGGCGCCAAATGTCGGGGTAATCTAGTGACATATGCCAGGGGAGGCTAATCATGGATGGCGACAGGAGTACATCGTCGGGCCCTGGAAGTCGGAGTGAGCGAGATCTCTATCGGTTTCAGGGTTCCGCAGACCCTTGAAAGGTTCAAACTCTAGGGTGCGTGTGGAGAACTCGTCCTCCCAGTCTGCCCACTCAATGATTCCAAGGCCTAGGTTGACGAACCCAAGGGACAAGAGACCCAGCAGTTTATCTTGGTTCGGGCCACCTTGCGGTGCAATACCCTACTCCAGCTTTGTGGTGGATTTCCTCGAGGGGCTGAGGATGAGCTAGTACTGTGGTAGAACAGCCTCAGGAGGTGAGGTGTTCTTGAGCTCGATGAGCTGGTGGGTGAGAGGATGATCTAAATCATCTGTCCCATCTATGCTGGTGGCTAAGCCCTGTTTATAGTGGCCTTGGTCCTCTTCCCAAGTATAGGAGGGAAGGGATCCCACAACGGCTAAATTCAACGGGAGACAACTAGTACAAGTTATCCTGACAAAAGTGGACTTCGCCTGCAAAAGCATCTGGAGATGACGTCACGGTGGGCTCCGTGATGACCTCCATCCTGCCATCCTGGTGGTCTTGGTCTTGTTGCACTGATATGGAAAGCTTTGATTGATTCCTCGGGACCCCGCGTCTGTGCTTCCCTCCTTAGAACCAAAGAGGAAACTGGTACACTACGCCCGCTTGGCCTTGGTCTTCATGGCTCATGTCATTTCAAACTCGCGAGGTGCACCTTGCATTGATATCTCTACTCCTCAGGAGCCAGTCTGGTGAGGCCGCCCCCCCAGGGAGGTCTTGGCGTCATCCGCCTCACGAGGGTCTTGGGTTGTTGATGCTGAAGCTGGGCCGTACCAGGCCGTTGACGGAGCCCCGGGGCCCAAGGGGCACTCGAACATGGCTTCAAGGCAAAGCCAAAGGGCAAGTGCGGAGTGCCGCTGGCCCCAACCGCCTGTGGGCTCGGTTGACATGTGGCGATTAATGGGACGTGGGCACCTCCGCTCCCACGCTGCCTCGGCAACTGCTCCTGGCTGACAAAAAGGCTGGGATCTACCGTGAAGCCTTCATTGCCCTTCCTTCATCTTGCTCCAGATCCCCATTCCCTCCTACCCAGAAAACCTCCAGATCCGTCAATCTCATCCTGAATCAGCGACCGATGGCCACCGATAAGGCTGGATCGTCCGTCGCGTCTGGGCACCAAGCCTCCTGGTTTGATCCAGCCTTGAGCGCGTCCACCATCACCGAGGAAAAACACATCGCCACCGTGCTCTAGGTGACGTTCGACAACAGTAATAAAAGGGGAGAGACAGGGCTCCAGGTCGGCTCCGCTAAGCCAGAAACCCTAGGAGGCACCTTCTACCCCTTCTTTCAACACATCGTCTTCACGGGGTAGGTTCCTCCTTTCTCTGACTTCTTATTCGTCTTCCTTCGCCATTACAAGCTCCACGCCCTCCATCTTCACCCCAACTCCATCCTCCTCCTATCGATCTTTGCCTTTTACTGCATGGTGTTCATAGGGGTGATGCCTTCTATGGCGCTGCTCCGCCACCTCTTCTACCTCCAGGTCAATGGCACCCGGTGCTCGGGGTGCGCCAACTTCATTGCGGCGCACGGTAGCAACGCGATCTCATGAGCCAGGAAGAAGGTGGATGTCTTCAAGAACAGGTGGATCTTCATGGATGCCAAGTGCGTCCACCCTCGGCTGGTGCTGCCGACCTCGCAGCCGATGCCACAGGAAGGGTGAAATCACGAGAAGCTTACCGATCCCAGGGCCAAGCCATTGTTGGAGAGGATGGCAGCAGACCTGAAGACCTACAAGCCGAAGGAGGAGAAGCTGATGGGGGCCATGATCGTCAAGGAAATCCTGACGCAGCTCCTGGCTCCGCTCCAGGCACACTCGCGCCCCTTGTGGAAGTTCAAGGGCACAAGAGATGACCTTTGGCTGCGTCCGAATGACTTTTCCCAGGAGCAGTTGGACCCGATTTTGCACACCCTGCTCGAGAAGGACCAGGGCTACCCCCCAGACTCCCATCTTCTGCTGTACCACCACCCGGATGGAGCGAAGATCACCGCCGCCATGCCTGTCTTCGACGAACGTGGGCTTGTTCCTCCGGAGCATTCTCGGCTCCCAGGCCCGGTGGTACCGGTATCTTCCGGCGAGTATGACCAGGAGGAGAGGGCGGACTCAGAGGTGACCCAGGAGTGGCGAGGGATACCTCTCCCCCGCGCCAGACCAATCTCCTCCGCACCGCTTCCGATGATGACGATGTCAGCGAGCACCCTGTCAAGGAGTCACCACGCTCTGTCGGGGTCTCCACGAGGTCCAAGGGCACCCTTCGAAGGAGCTGAAGCAAGGGGTGCGTATGAAGAGCAGGTCGGCGTTGATCCTGCGAGGCGGTGCCCCCGCCTAGCTGCCGGCCGAGAATGCGGCGGCCTTGTGCGCTGCTGGGGCTCGTGCACCAATGCCCCGGTCTGTGAAGCCTACGGGCATGGTGCTTCAAAAGAGGGTGAGGGACTACGCCGCCGTGCACCAATAAGTGCGGCGTCTTGGTCTTTGTTCCTTGTTCATGCCGTAGTTTCTTGATGCCTCCCTCTAGTACGGCTAGGCCAATGCCGGTGGCGAAGAAGAAGACGAAGACGGCCGGGACCACCATGGCCCCGTAGCTTGTCGTGGTTGCACCACCTCCTCCGTGAAAGGATGGGGCTGGCCTGTGTGCTCCTGCGACTGGGTCGTCGTCCCGAGGACCGGAGGCCCGACCACATGAGGAGGTGATCTCCGCAGCCGAGCCGACTCCAGAGGCACTCGCTTTCAGCTCACCTGCTGAAGCCCTGATGGCTCCGGAGCCCCCGGCCCCTTCTGAAGTGCCTGATACTCTAGAGGAGGCTCTTTCTGCGCTGAACCAACTTTGCGGTGATCTTCAAGGCACCGATCAGCGCCTAGCGTCGGGGCGCCTGGAGCTGATATCGGGATGGCTTCGAGTTGACGCATCTGTCAGGGCGGCATGGAGCCAGTCCGTGGCGGCCTTAGAAGAGGGCAAACACGCTGCTGGTCTGGCCGCGGCCGCACGCAATGTGGCATTGAAGGCTGCCGAGGCTACCGAGGAGCGCTGTCGGGTGGCGGAGGCAGTACTGAAGGCCCTCCGCGACCAACTGGTCACCGAGGCCCGTCTGTGCGAGACGCGGGAGGAGAAGCTGAAGGCTCGGGAAGATGCGGTCGCTGATCATGACACCAAGCTGGAGTGATCGGCATAGGAGCGGGCCGCGGAGTACGACTGCCTAGAGAAGCTGAAGGAGGAGATGGAGGCGGAGAAGGCCCAGCTGGAGACCAAGGAAAAAGGTATTGCGAGGATCGTTCGCCTTCAATTCTCTTGAGCAGAGGTCCCGCAAGGCGCTGCGGGGTCTCTACGGGAGGGGGTTGAAGGAGTCGTTCGTGACTGCTGAGGAAGGCGCCGCCGAGCTGCTCCCCCAGCTTGTCATGACGCTTGAGGGCGTTGTCCTTGGGTTCGGCCCCATGGTGGAAGGAGAAGCTCGCACGCTCTCTGCCTCGGCCATGACTCGCGTCTTCAGGCACCTCCGTCTTCGTGACCCCAACTTCGACATGGAGGCCCTGCTTGAGCATGTTGACCTGGAGCACTGCACCGCCGCCGCTAAAGCCGTGAATGCCTAGGTGGAGGCCGTGCTGCGGAAGTTCCTTGCCATCGACCTCGCGCCCCCGGCTGACGGCACAGGCGACGCACGCGTTATCGACGACGGGGCACCCCTCACGGGCTGAAGAAGAAGCTCCCTGGTGGCGCTCCCCTTCATCTTATCTACTGCGACATGTATGGTGCCTCGTGGAGGCATAAGAACTTATGTGCTTGGCACTTTTAAGAGACAGTATGTATTGTAATAATTTGCTTGGATTTGCGACTTCCTTCCCGTTTGCTTTAATGTTCTAAGTTGGCAGGGCTCGGCCTTGTGCATACCTCAGCCTTGGTCGTCCGGATCACCAGGAGGCGTCCAAGGGGTGAGGGGATACGTGACCAGTTAGGCTCCTGAGTCGTGATGCTCAGGAGTCCCCCTTTACGTATGAACAGACCTCGGAAATAAGATGCGAGAGTAGATCTTAGCATTCTACATCGGCAGGCCCCGGCCCCCCGCATACCTCGACCACCGTTGGGTCGTCAGGATAACCAGGACGAGACCAAGGGGTGAGGGGCTACGTGACCAGTTAGGCTCCTGAGTCACGATGCTGAGAAGTCCCCCTTGACGTACGAACATACCTCCATACCTTTCCTCGCCGAGGTCCCACTCGGGAGGGGCACGCGACGACCAGGTCCGACGGACCTGGCATGAAGGCGTACGCTAGGCGTGACCTGAGCGTAGCTCCCGTGCCCAGCCCCCTCGCGCGACTCTCCCAAAGGGAAAGTGTGGCGATGAAGTTGAACACCAAGCCTGGCGGCTCCCTGAGGTTAATGCGGCCATGAGGCCGCCTCTAGTTGTTTATCACCAACGCGGAGCATGGCGATTCTGCACTTGCATGGTCATAGCCGCTCCTCGACCGTGTTGACTGCCAGCATGGAGCATGGTGCTTCCACTGGTGCGTGGGTGGGGGCAACCTCTGAGTTGAGCCCCCGGGGCGTGTGCAGCCCCGCCCTGACACGTGGCTTGCACGGCAGGGCTAGAGGAGGTGTGTCTGGGAACTCGTGAGCCAGCGCAGGACTCACGAGTCCCTACCTCAAGGCGGGTTGCGCCTAAATTTGATTCCGAACACTTGTGATGGCCCTGTGAGATGGTTAGGCAACCTGCGCCGAATGAATCTCCTGAGGCTATCACATGAGAAGGCCAAACACCAACACCCCCAGGAGGTGATGTGAACGGGTCCAGCCCGCCAGATAGAGCTCAACCGTTGGGTTTATCGACGCTGCAGGGATGAACCCGAACACAGACGCCGTGCCCAGTCTTCTCATCCAAAAATCCTAAAGAAAGACAACTGGCGCGCGGCTCTCATGGTGACGAGGCACCGTGTCGCGCACTCTAACTTATCCGCCCCCCGATTAGCTCATGCGAGAACAAGGCACCAAGGACCATGGGAGGTGACATGCATGGGAGTTGGCCCGTGAGCTAGAGCTCAGCCACTTGGGTTTAGCGACGCTACAGGGACGGACCCGAGAATAGACGTGCCCGCCCTTAATCACGAGGCGGTCATGGGTGGGCTTGCAAGGGCGTACGACGATCATGGCAACGAAGTGCCGAACAGGCAGATGATAATCATGAAATATCTTATGGGGGAGATAATGCTAGTTCTGGTAGATGCAAAACGACACATGCCACAGGGACGAACCCACGGGGCCTGGGGATGATGCGACCTGAGGGCCGCCCCCAACAGAATGAATCGAAGATGCAAGAAAGATACATGCCGCAGCATAGGCCCTTGCGATCTGGGGATAAGCAGCCCGAGGGGCGCCCCAAGCTGAATAAACTAGAAAATGTAACCTGGCTCTGTTGCTGAAGAAGTCGCTCCTCACAAGCCACCTGTGTCCTGAACCTCGGGAGGCTCGTGAAGAACTGTCGCCATATCCGCCAGGACCGTGTGGTGCTGGCCTCCTGATCCGCCACGATGCTGAAAGGTAACAGCCTTCGGCAGGCCAAAAGGCATGCGAACATAGCTGTGAGGGGGGGCCCTCACACTGACCAACATGCAATGGCCAAAAGCGCTTCTAGGATGCGGCCCTGTTGAGCCCTCGAATATTGATGTAGACGCGCAACTCGTTGTCTTCGCCAGTACAAGGAGCCGCGCCAGATGGCGGGCGGCAGTCGCCGCGCATAGCTCTCGCATTCTAGTTTATACTAGGCTACTGATTGCATAGTTTTGCTTGTTGTAGTAGGTTTGTATGAATGCCTCTGCTGTTCATTATGCTCCCTAAGACTTTAATTGAGCTACAGAATGGCCAACTTCTTGCTTACTTATACACAGCGTGCTGTCTAAATTTGTAACTTGTCTGTGTTTTGGATTGGGCCCCAACATCATGATCCTCTGGTGAGCTAAGAGAGATTTCTGTATGCAGGCTGCATAGACTACCTTTTTATAATTTTTAAAATATCACCTGCTTATGCTTCATGACGTGTAACATTATTGTTAGTCTTGTTTTGCCATCTACAAAATAGTATGTCTTGCTCGCTTCACTATTGTAACTATATTTTTGCCCTAGTCATGTGTACTTACAGAAACATTTGAGGTTGAAGTGACATCACCACAAAGATCTGTGAGCAGTGCGGCATGGCCGTTATCGAGTGATTATGTCACAGCCCTAGATTTTGTTTGCAAATAGTTGCACAAGCATCCATGCATCATGTCTAACTTTAATTGAAATCTTGAAATGGGGATGTTCAAACCCTAGCACCACTTGAATCAACTAGGTTCAACTAAAATTTGCATTCAATGAAACTAAATTATCCTTATTGATATTTGGTATTTTTGGCAAGGGCTTTGTTCCAAACCAAAAATAATGAACATTTTTAAGGAATTATTTTGGTCATTTAATTTAAATCAATATTGTATTTGGATTTGGTTTTATATTCTTAATATATGGAATATAAAATATTAGAGGAATGTTGTCACTGTTTTCAATTTGTTTGGAGTTCAAAACAGTGGCAAAATGAATTAATAAAGGAAAACAGAACAGAAATAAAACAGAGCAGGGGAAATTACATGGCGCTCACCTGCAGCAGAGCCGGCCCAGCTTCCGTTCTGGCACAGCCCACCACCGCAAACCCCCTCACCCCGTCGTCTACCTCTGCCTACTGGCAGAGGCGTGTCGCCCGCACGCGCATCGGACGCCACCTCCTGCTTCCACCTCCTGCTTTCTCCTCCGTCGTCGACCGAGCGCCTGCAGACGCCCCCGAGCCCGCCAGGGTCCTCTCCCCTCTCTCCCCTGGACCCCTTCCCTCCTTTGCTCACTCCCGCGCCACACTCGAGCGACCCCGTCGCCGCCGTCCACTGCCGTTGCACCCACTGAGCCTCCCTCACCTATCTAGCCTGTCCATAGGCTCCGCCTCATCACCACACGTCGACAAGCCAACGGCCACGACTGCGGGAGCCCTTCGTCGCCAGCATCTTCGTCATCTTCAAGCTTCGGCACCGATGACCGCCGCTTTCAATTTGCTTGCTCCAGCTCCTCCCCGACCACGCCGTGCTTCTCCACCGAATCGCGGTGAGCCGCTGACCCATTCCCCTCTTCTCCCCATGCCATTTGCCCACTCTAGCCGATGTTTCTGCCGGACCCGAGAACGCTCCGCCGCCGCAAAGCTTGCCGCCCTCACCCCTGCAGCCCATCCCCGGCATCCCCATGACCACCCCTGGAAGCGCTGCACTGCGGGCGTTCCATAGAATCCATCCGTCGCCGGAAACGGCCGGCCGGCGAGTCGCCGCCGCACTGTAAGGTCGCCGGCCCTTAATCCGGCGACGCTGACGTGGCATGATTAGTTAGGGTTAATGACGCAGTTAGTAACACCCTGGGACACAGACAGCCGGGCCCCACTGCCTAACTAACCGGCTAACTAAGCAAGATTAAGATTAATCTAATTATAGTGGGCCCACGTGTCAGCTTTGACTATGCTGATGTGGGCGTTGACCCGACCCCACCTGTCTATGACCTAGGCAGCATTGGGTCACTTACTAGTGGGCCCCACTGGTTAGGTTTGACTTGGACGGCTCCTGACCTGCTGACATCAGCATGACCCAATGCTGACGCAGTAATACCTTTTCTAGACTTATTAAAAGTTAGTAAATTCCAGAAAATATCCAAAACTTTGAAAAATCATAGAAATTAAACCGTAACTCCAAATGAAATAATTTATATATGAAAAATGATCAGAAAAATTCAATCTATCCATCTGTATTAGTTTCATGCATGACAAACCAACCTAAACCTGCTGTATAGATGAAAACACATAAAGGGCATTTAAAATGCTTAAGTTTGGAGTTGCATTTGAATCCTTGATTCAAATGAGCTCCATCGAACTTGTTGTTGTTTGCATTAGCACAAACAACATCACATATACATGCCATGTTCATGCATCATATTGTGCATTGCATTGATTGTGTTCTTTCTGTGTTGCCGGTGATTGTTCCCCCTCGGTAGACGTATGTTTCGACGATGTGATCAATGACACTGATGAAGAGCTATATCATCTTTAGAAGTGCCACGCAAGCAAAAACCCCTTGTTCAATCTGATACAATCCCACTCTCTCGCTCCTGCTCTCTTTTACTGCATCAGGACAACAACGATCCAACTGTTACATGCTGCGGTAGTTGAACCCCTTTTCCTCTGCATGACCTGTCATTGCCACGGTAAATAGATGAAACCCACTAGCATGAGTAGGAGTTGTTTGAGCCCTGATGTGCCTACTCATTCGTGCTTGTATGTCATACCTGCTACTGCTTAGAGTTGAGTCAGGTCTGATTCATCGGGGATGAACTGGAATGTGGTGAACATGTCCTACCGTTGAGAGCTAAGTATGTGAACACGATTTGGTAAAGGTAGCGGTGAGAGGCCATGTAGGAGTACATGGTGGGTTGTCTCATTGCAGCCGTCCTCAGGAACTGAGTTCTGTGTTTGTGATCCATGAACAGTTACTACCACACATTGGGTTCCAGTAACTCGGCCCCTCTCGGCTTATTAATCAACTCGATATCTGTCCAGGAGTTGCAACTAGTTTGTGGTGTTTGTAGGTAGTGTTAGTAGTCTACCAAGTGGCACCCGGTACAGGTGGGCTTGGGACAGATTAGGCACAGTGGCACGGTGTACCAAGTGGCACCCCGATGGTGGGCTTGGGAACCCTGCACACATCGTTTGGGGCCGTGAGCGACACCCCGGCCGGATCTCCTTGCGGATGGAACCCGAATAGGCGATAAACCTGGACTAGAGACTTGTTGGTTAGTCAGGTCATGGCCAACTCCCTCGCCCGGCTTCCGCTTCAAGGTTGCTGAGGTACATGACGTGTACAGGGCGATAAGTGGCGAGAGCATGTGTGAAGAAGTACACCCCTGCAGTGTTATCATTATCTATTTGAATAGCTGGATTTCTCGGATATGGAAACTTGGACCCCATGCATAGTTCATAGACAAGTGAAAGTGGATACTCTAAAACTCGCAAGATAAGCGTGAGTGCTATGGATGGTGTTCTCATAGGGAGACGGGAGCAGATCCATAGTGGTGTACTGGTATGGTGAATTTGTGGACTCGTGTGCGCCACCTCAAAAGAGTTACTTGCAGTCGTAGTTCAGGTTAGCCATTGAGTCAAAGCTGGCTTGCTGCAGTTAAACTCCACCATCCCCTTTGTTGATAACGATGCATATGTAGTTAGTTCTGATGTAAGTCTTGCTGGGTACATTTGTACTCACGTTTGCTTATTTTATATTTTGCAGAGAGACTTCAGTCTCGCTAGTAGTGCCGCGTGGACTTTGAAGTTTAGCTTGTTACCTCAGCTATGATCTGGTACCCTTGGGAGGGTCTTGTAGATAGTCAGACTTCTCAGCCTTCTTCATTTGTAGTTGTCTGTACTCAGACATGTTAAGCTTCCACATGTGCTTCGACTTGTATGCTCTGAATGTTGGGTCATGAGACCCATGTTTGTAATGTCTCGCTCCTCAGAGCCTAATGAATAAATACTCTGAGTCGTAGAGTCTTGTTGTGATGCCATGTTGTATTGCACATATTGAGCATATTGTGTGTATGATTGAAATGCTTGGTATGTGTGGGATCCGACAACCTAGTTGTTTATCCTTGGTAGCCTCTCTTATGGGGAAATGTAGTCATGTGCTTCCATGAGCCATAGTAGTCCGCTACAGCCCGGTTCATCGGAGTCCTGCTAGCCTAGCACTACTGCTCCGGAGCACTTGACTGGCCGGTGTGTGATTCACTATGTTCCTGTGTCTGTCCCTTCAAAGAAATGTCACGCGGTGACATCCAGAGTCCTGCCTAGCCTGCTACAGCCCGGGTTCGCGGAGTCCTATTAGCCCAGTGCTACAGCCCGGATTCACACGCTGCTGACCGACATGCTCGATGTTTATTCATGTATGCCTGTCCCCGTAAGTTAGTGCCACTTTGGGTTCACGACTAGTCATGTCGGCCCGGGTTCTCTGTCATATGGATGCTAGCGACACTATCATATACGTGAGCCAAAAGGCGCAAACGGTCTCGGGCCATGGGAAGGCGACACCCGTGGCAATACCGTGCGTGAGGCCGCAAAGTGATATGAGGTGCTACAGGCTAGATTGGTGTGACTTAGAATCGGGGTCCTGACAAATTATGGATTGGAATTGGAATGTGCTGATGTTCTCGAGCATCAACTAGAGGTGGCAAGACAACATGTACATGATTCTCAACATACAATGAACAAGTTGAGATTGGACATGTAGGTATTAGATGCAGGAGTCAAAAAATGAAACAATACACCGAGGTAACCACGAAGGAATTGGAGATTTTGCAGACTAAAATGTGTGCTATGTGAATCCAGCCAATCCTTTTTTATGAAGAGATTATAGTTCAAATGGTAAGTTCTGTTGATGGGTGTCCATGATGTATGAGCTTTATTTGTCCAGTGTATGTAATTTGCTGTTTGTCTATGCTTTATAATCACTGGTGCCGAACTATAATGCCCAGTGGGTATATTCGGCTCTAATTTCTTTATTGTATAGTGTAGGATTATTATATGTTTCTATGCTCGTTATTGTATAGTGTATGTTTTTTAGAGGTGATAATACAGAGTAGGATATTTCTTGAATATGCTATATCGTTGAAATGGGGGCCAACACACCCAAACGTTTCCTGGACGCCATACAAACGAACAAACATGTGCAGTCAAAGCGGGCCTTAATTGGGCTGGTCAAAATAATATTAAGTGGAACCCAAATGGGCCCACCGTAACAACGGCTCTTAGCAGTCCGTCAACAGGCCTAAAGCTCGATAGGGCCATATAAATGGAAATAGCCTGCAGGCCTTTAGCAGGCTGATACGTCTCCAACATATCTATAATTTTTGATTGTTCCATGCTATATTGTATTCTGTTTTGGACATTATTAGGCTTTATTATACACTTCTGTATTATTTTGGGACTAACCTATTAACCGGAGGCCCAGCCTAGAATTGTTGTTTTTTGCCTATTTCAGAGTTTCGCAGAAAAAGAATATCAAACGGAGTCCAAACAGAATGAAACCTTTGGGAACGTGATTTTCAGAATGAACGTGATCCAGAGGACTTGGACCCTACGTCAAGACATCAACCAGGAGGCCACGAGGTAGGGGCCGCGCCAACCCCCCTTGGCGCGCCCTCCACCCTTGTGGGCCCATGTTGCTCCACCGACGTACTCCTTACTCCTATATATACCTACGTACCCCCAAACTACCAGATACTGAGCCAAAACCCTAATTCCACTGTTGTAACTTTCTGTATCCACGAGATCCCAACTTGGGGCCTTTTCCGGAGCTCTGCTAGAGGGGGCATCGATCACGGAGGGCTTCTACATCAACACCATAGCCCCTGCGATGAAGTGTGAGTAGTTTACCTTAGACCTACGGGTCCACAGTTATTAGCTAGATGGCTTCTTCTCTCTTTTTGGATCTCAATACAAAGTTCTCCCCCTCTCTTTTGGAGATCTATTCGATGTAATCTTATTTAGTGGTGTGTTTGTTGAGACCGATGAATCATGGGTTTATGATGAAGTTTATCTATGAACAATATTTGAATCTTCTCTGAATTCTTTTATGTATGATTGGTTATCTTTGCAAGTCTCTTCGAATTATCAGTTTGGTTTGGCCTACTAGATTGATCTTTCTTGCAATCGGAGATGTGCTTAGATTTGGGTTCAATCTTCCGGTGTCCTTTCCCAGTGACAGTAGGGGCAGCAAGGCACGTATTGTATTGTTGCCATCAAGGGTAACAAGATGGGGTTTATATCATATTGCATGAGTTTATCCCTCTACATCATGTTATCTTGCTTAAAGCGTTACTCTGTTCTTATGAACTTAATACTCTAGATGCATGCTGGATAGGGGTCGATGTGTGGAGTAATAGTAGTAGATGCAGGCACGAGTCTGTCTACTTGTCTCAGACATGATGCCTATGTACATGATCATACCTAGATATTCTCATAACTATGCTCAGTTCTGTCAATTGCTCAATAGTAATTTGTTTACCCACCGTGAATACTTATGCTCTTGAGAGAAGCCACTAGTGAAACCTATGGCCCCCGGGTCTATTTTCCATCATATTAATCTTCCAACACTTAGTTATTTTTATTGCCTTTTATTTTACTTTGCATCTTTATCATAAACATACCAAAAATATTATCCTATCATATCCATCAGATCTCACTCTCGTAAGTGACCGTGTAGGGATTGACAACCACTTATCGCGTTCGTTGCGAGGATTTATTTGTTTCTGTAGGTGCAAGGGACTCGTGCGCGGCCTCCTACTGGATTGATACCTTGGTTCTAAAAAACTAAGGGAAATACTTACGCTACTTTGCTGCATCACCCTTTCCTCTTCAAGGGAAAACCAACGCAAGTGCTCAAGAGGTAGCAAGAAGGATTTCTGGCGCCGTTGCCTGGGAGGTCTACGCAAAAGTCAACACACCAAGTACCCATCACAAACCCTTATCTCCCGCATTACATTATTTTCCTTTTGCCTCTCGTTTTCCTCTCCTGCACTTCACCCTTGCAGTTTTGTTCGCCCTCTCTCTCCGTCCTCCCTCTCTTTCTCTATTTTCCTCTTTTTGCCCCTTGCACTTTCTGCCGCTATGTTTGAAATTGGGGAAATTATTGTTGATATGGACAATAATAATAGGGACATTTACATCTATGCCCTTAACTCGAACCCACTACTCAGTTTTGCCCCTAATTTTTAGGTATGCTCAGTTTTGCCCCTCCGCCGTTAGTTTCACTTATAGAAATGCCCTTCTCTACCGTTACTGTCCGGTCAAAGGTCTTTGACCGTTCTGAAAAAATAGCAAAAAAATAAAAAAATATGAAATTTGGTGGGATCGAAGATAGTCATGTCCGCAAGGCGCGTGCACATTTTCATGCCGTTCGGACACTCCGGGAGCTCCTGTCAAAGGAAAACATAAATTTTGTACGCATGCAAGTAGTAAATTCAAAAAAATAGAAAAAAAATCAAAAAATTATGAAAGTTCGTGGGATTGAAGATATTCAGGTTCGCAAGATGTGTGCACGTTTTTGTTGTGTTTGGACATCGTAGGAGCTTGTGGAGAAAAAAACAAATTTTAGCTCAAAAAAACTTTGAAAAAATGCAGTATTTTGTTTTTTTCTCTAGAGCGCCTCGTACATCATTTGATCACCAAAACTTTCAATCACCTTGTGCACTCAAGCCTCTTTGACGCCAAATAAATTCAATTTTTTTGAACTTTTTTGCTATTTTTTTTCGAATTTACTGTTCATAGGCATAAATTATTATTTTTTTTTCCTTTGGCACGAGCTCCCAGAGTGTCCAACCAACACAAAATTGTGCATGCGCCTTGCGGATATGACTATCTTCGATCCCACCAAATTTCATATTTTTTGATTTTTTTCTATTTTTTTCTGGATGGTCAAAGTACTTTGACCGGACGGTAACGGCGCAAAAGGGCATTTCTATAAGTGACACTAACGGCGGAGGGGCAAAACTGAGCATACCTGAAAATTAGGGGCAAAACTGAGTAGTGGGTTCGAGTTAGGGGCAGAACTGGAATTGGCCCTCATGAAAAATTCTGATGCTCCTGCTGAAGAACCCCCGTCTTACATACAAAAAAATTCCGTATTGGTAGTGGTAATATTGTTGGAAAAGGAGTTATCCAAGATTTCTTTACTTGTGCCGGTGCTTTGCCTTCTATGGGTAGTTATATCGTTCATAGAACTAGTAGTCTTGCGGACGCTATCGCCTTGCTTGTAGTTGAACTTGAGATACAATTTATGCGCACGCATCCTTGCATACAAAGGATTTTCTTAGAATTTTCTAATATTGAGCATTCTTCTGTTAAGACTGCCGCTACTATATTTTTGGCTCGTGATTTTGGATTCATATAAAAGAGGCCAAAGAAATCTTTGCGCATTATAGGGTGGACGCTTTCCGTCCTCCCATAGAGGCTATCCTTTTTGATCAAGAAGAAATAATGCGTTTTCAATCTCTAGACTATGTTGCTTTCAATGAAAATCTTAGAAAAAGGGTTCCTACCAATGTTCTAGTTTATAGAATTTCTGACTTAATGATGATTTGGCTATTCGAAATAACGAACTAGGATATTCTCTTGAGTATAGGCTCACAAAGTTCTTTCAAAAGAATGCTTAAAATGATGAATTGGTTGTGCAATACGAAGGGCCAAGAGAGGAACCTATACCTCCCAAAGTTGATCTTGGGGACTTTTGTCCCATTAAATTTAGCCCTTTTGATTATTTTTGCTTGCCTCAAAGAAAACTTGCTGTCGAACGTAGAGAATATGAAATGAGTTTTAATGATATATCTTATTATTATGGCAATACCTAGATCTATCCTTGCCTTTATGCCTAGCTAGGGGCATTAAATCATAGAGCTTGTTGGGAGGCAACCCAATTTTATTTTTATTCCTTGCTTTTTGCTCCTGTTTAGTAATAAATAATTTATCTAGCCTCTGTTTTGGTTGCGCTTTTTTTTATTTAATTAGTGTTTGTGCCAAGTAGAACCGTTGGGAAGACTTGGGGAAAGTCTTTTTAATCTTGCTGTAAAAACAAACAGAAACTTTAGTGCTCACGAGAATTGCTGCCATTTTTATTTGGAAAGTGATATTTAGTTAATTATTTTTTCAAATGATCAATAGACCAGCAATTTATTTTAGAATTTTTGGGGTTCCATATCTTGCGTTAGCTACAGATTACTACAGACTGTTCTATTTTTGACAGATTCTGTTTTTCGTGTGTTGTTTGCTTATTTTAATGAATCTATGGCTAGTAAAATAGTTTATAAACCATATAGAAGTTGGAATACAGTAGGTTCAACACCAACATAAATAAAGAATGAGTTCATTACAGTGCCTTGAAGTGGTGTTTTGTTTTCTTTCGCTAACGGAGCTCACGAGATTTTCTACTTTAAGTTTTGTGTTGTGAAGTTTTCAAGTTTTGGGTGAAAGATTTGATGGATTATGGAACAAGGAGTGGCAAGAGCCTAAGCTTGGGTATGCCCATGGCACCCAAAGATACTCTAAGGACACCTAAAAGCCAAAGCTTGGGGATGCCCTGGAAGGCATCCCCTCCTACGTCTACTTCCATCTGTAACTTTACTTGGAGCTATATTTTTATTCACCACATGATATGTGTTTTGCTTGGAGAGTCTTGTATGATTTGAGTCTTTGTTTTTTTTAGTTTACCACAATCATCCTTTATGTACACATCTTTTGAGAGAGAGACACATGATTCAAAAGTTATTAGAATACTCTATGTGCTTCACTTATACCTTTTGAGATATATAGTTTTTGCTCGAGTACTTCACTTATATCTTTTAGAGCACGGTGGTGGTTTTGTTTTATAGAAACTATTATTCTCTCATGCCTCACTTAGATTATTTTGAGAGTCTTAAATAGCATGGTAATATACTTAAATAATCCTAATATGCTAGGTATTCAAGACTAGTAAAAACTTTCTTATGAGTGTGTTGAATACTAAGAGAAGTTTGATGCTTGGTGATTGTTTTGAGACATGGAGGTAGTGATATCAAAGTTGTGCTAGTTGAGTAGTTGTGAATTTGAAAAATACTTGTGTTGAAGTTTGCAAGTCCCGTAGCATGCACGTATGGTAAACGTTATGTAACAAATTTGAAGCATGAGGTGTTCTTTGATTGTCCTCCTTATGAGTGGCGGTCGGGGATGAGCGATGGTCTTTTCCTAACAATCTATCCCCCTAGGAGCATGCGCGTAGTGCTTGGTTTTTGATGACTTGTAGATTTTTGCAATAAGTATGTGAGTTCTTTATGACTAATGTTGAGTCCATGGATTATACGCACTCTCACCTTTCCATCATTGCTAGCCTCTTCGGTACCGTGCATTGCCCTTTCTCACATTGAGAGTTGGTGCAAACTTCGCCGGTGCATCCAAACCCCGTGATATGATACGCTCTTTCACATATAAACATCCTTATATCTTCCTCAAAACAGCCACCATACCTAGCTATTATGGCATTCCCATAGTCATTCTGAGATATATTGCCATGAAACTTTCCACCGTTCCGTTTATCATGACACGTTCATCATTGTCATATTGCTTTGCATGATCATGTAGTTGACATAGTATTTTTGGCAAAGCCACCATTCATAATCCTTTCATACATGTCACTCTTGGTTCATTGCATATCGCGGTACACCGCCGGAGGCATTCATATAGAGTCATACCTTGTTCTAGTATCGAGTTGTAACCATTGAGTTTAAATAAATAGAAGTGTGATGATCATCATTTTCTAGAGCATTGTCCCAAGTGAGGAAAAAAGAGAAAGGACATAAAAAAAGAGGAGGCCCAAAAAATGAGAGAAAAAATGTGAAGGGACAATGTTACTATCCTTTTTACCACACTTGTGCTTCAAAGTAGCACCATAATCTTCATGATAGAGAGTCTTTTGTTTTGTCACTTTCATATACTAGTGGGAACTTTTCATTATAGAACTTGGATTGTATATTCTAACAATGGGCTTCCTCAAATGCCCTAGGTCTTCGTGAGCAAGCAAGTTGGATGCACACCCACTTAGTTTCTTTTGTTGAGCTTTCATATATTTATAGCTCTAGTGCATCTGTTGCATGGCAATCCCTACTCCTTGCATTAACATCAATTGATGGGCATCTCCATAGCTCATTGATTAGCCTTGTTGATGTGAGACTTTCTCCCTTTTTGTATTCTCCACATAACCCCCATCATTATATTCTATTCCACCCATAGTGCTATATCCATGGTTCACGCTCATGTATTGCGTGAAGGTTGAAATAGTTTGAGATTACTAAAGTATCAAACAATTGCATGGCTTGTCATCGGAGTTGTGCATGATGAGAGCATTCTTGTGTGACGAAAATGGAGCATGACTAAACTATATGATTTCGTAGGGACAAACTTTCTTTGGCCATACTATTTTGAGAGGACATAATTGCTTAGTTAGTATGCTTGAAGTATTATTATTATTATGTCAATATTGAACTTTTATCTTGAATCTTTCGGATCTGAATATTCATACCACAATTAAGAAGAATTACATTGAAATTATGCCAAGTAGCATTCCACATCAAAAAATTTGTTTTTATCATTTACATCCTCGAGGACGAGCAGGAATTAAGCTTTGGATGCTTGATACGTCTCCAATGTATCTATAATTTTTGATTGTTCCATGCTATATTGTATTATGTTTTGGACATTATTGCGCTTTATTATACACTTTTATATTATTTTTGGGACTAACCTATTAACCGGAGGCCAGCCCATAATTGTTGTTTTTTGCCTATTTCAGAGTTTGGCAGAAAAAGAATATCAAACGGAGTCCAAAGGGAATGAAACCTTCGGGAACATGAATTTCGAAACAAATGTGATCCAGAGGACTTGGACCCTACGTCAAGACATCAACCAGGAGGCCACGAGGTAGGGGGCGCGCCTACCCCCTGGGCGCGCCCTCCACCCGCGTGGGCCCCCTGTTGCTCTACCGACGTACTCCTTCCTCCTATATATACCTACGTACCCCCAAACTACTAGATACGGAGCCAAAACCCTAATTCCACCGCCGTAACTTTCTGTATCCACAAGATCCCATATTGGGGCCTTTTCCGGAGCTCCACCAAAGGGGGCATCGATCACGGAGGGCTCCTACATCAACACCATAGCCCCTCCGATGAAGTGTGAGTAGTTTACCTTAGACCTACGGGTCCATAGTTATTAGCTAGATGGCTTATTCTCTCTTTTTGGATCTCAATACAAAGTTCTCCCCCTCTCTCGTGGAGTTCTATTCGATGTAATCTTCTTTTGTGGTGTGTTTGTTAAGACTGATGAATTGTGGGTTTATGATCAAGTTTATCTATGAACAAGATTTGAATCTTCTCTGGATTCTTTTATGTATGATTGGTTATCTTTTCAAGTCTCTTCGAATTATCAGTTTGGTTTGGCCTAATAGATTGATCTTTCTTGCAATGGGAGAAGTGCTTAGCTTTGGGTTCAATCTTGCGGTGTCCTTTCCCAGTGACAGTAGGGGCAGTAAGGCACGTATTGTATTGTTGCCATCGAGGATAACAAGATGGGGTTATATCATATTGCATGAGTTTATCCCTCTAAATCATGTCATCTTGCTGAAAGTGTTACTCTGTTCTTATGAACTTAATACTCTAGATGCATGCTGGATAGCGGTCGATGTGTGGAGTAATAGTAGCAGATGCAGGCAGGAGTCGGTCTACTTGTCTCAGACGTGATGCCTATATACATGATCATACCTAGGCATTCTCATAATATGCTCAATTCTGTCAATTGCTCAACAGTAATTTGTTTACCCACCGTGAATACTTATGCTCTTGAGAGAAGCCACTAGTGAAACCTATGGCCCCCGGGTCTATTTTCTATCATATTAATCTTCCAACACTTAGTTATTTTTATTGCCTTTTATTTTACTTTGCATCCTTATCATAAAAATACCAAAAAATATTATCCTATCATATCTAACAGATCTCACTCTCGTAAGTGACCGTGTAGGGATTGACAACCCTTATCGCGTTGGTTGCGAGGATTTATTTGTTTGTGTAGGTGCGAGGGACTCGTGCGCGGCCTCCTACTGGTTTGATACCTTGGTTCTCAAAAACTGAGGGAAATACTTACGCTACTTTGCTGCATCACCCTTTCCTCTTCAAGGGAAAACCAACGCAAGTGCTCAAGAGGTAGCACAGGCCGAAATAAATGTCAATATTGTCTCGGCCCTTTTACTTTACGGGCCAGTAAGGGGCCTTAAGTATTATGGGCCGGAGGAGGCCCAATTTGCAAACTAGGCTTATAACAGGCCGAAGGTCGTGTTGGGCTAAAATGATGCCCTGCGGAACGTGGGCCCCTAATGGACCTAAAGTCAAAGGCCCAACTGTTGTGCGGGCCCTTAACAGGCCGAGAGACAAAATGGAATAAGAGTTGGCCCATTTACCAAATGGGCCGAGGACAGGCCTAAAGTCACAACGTGCTAGAATTGGCCCAACTACAGAATGGGCCAAGAAAAGGCCGAAAGACGTTTCGGGCCGTTAACGGGCTGGAACTGACGATGGGCTGCTAACAGGCCAAAAGAAGCTCGGGCCGCAATTGGGCCCAAAAACGTAGCACACCGTTAATGGGCTTAAACTGACGATGGGATGGAAATTGTTGAATCTAGAATGGGCCTTTGATGGGCCAATTCCATGTAACTTGTATGGGCAGTATTTGTAAATGGGCCTAACTCAAGTAGGCCGCTAATGGGCCGGCCTGCTTATTTTGACAGGCATGGCCTTTTCACTGGAATGGGCCTCAGTTGGGTCGTGGCACGTGTCGACGTATCATAGGCGCCTCCTGTCCAATGAGTGGATGACATCTGTCCAAACGTTGAGCTGACACATGTTTCCTCCGGCCAATGAGAATTTTACACGTGGATAATTCCCTTTGGTCCGGGCTGTTAACGGGTTACTGGATCCAAAACCGGACCCGATAGCTTAACAGCGTCCCGTTACGGCGGATGCCACGTGTCGGTCACCCTTGACGAAAGCACTTCTATGACGCGCGATTTATCGTCATGGAAGTGGACACTTCTGTGATGATAATTTTGGTAATGTCATGGAACACTTCTACGACAGCACAGGTATGACTATGTTGATTCTATCATAAATTTGTCATGGATGTACATGCATGACAGAAAATGTGACCTACTGTGACAAACACGTATCATCATGGAAGTGTCTTTTTTTGTAGTGCTACCTATTTGTCCTGCACATACCTCTACTGGCTTCTACGTACTATATTTGTGATGAGTTTATCTCTCATCAACTAGTCCCAGTAATCTTATTCTAATGACGCTTCTTCAATTTCTTTGCCGCAGGGATGCTCATCTCGATTTTGGTGAAACTACACAAAATGATCCGATGCTCAATAGGTTGCAAACTTCATTTCTTGGGAAGCTCCAAAGTTGCCAGCAAATTAAAGCCTGGTTAGGGTTTATAGTTCAAGGACTAGGGACTGCATGGATCTTTTTTTCTTTAGCAGTCTCTGTTCCAAAATAAGTGTCAACTTTAGTAGTAGTACAACTTTGTACTAAAGTTTGCATAAACTTGAGACACTTATTTTGGAACGGAGGGAGTACATATTGGCTATGATCTGTCAATCATTGAGATGCAATAGCATGCATGTTAGTCTCCTTTGTATTTGATGAAATGTTATAACGGGGCAACCTTGGATGCAAGATACATGAAACAGAAGCTAGAAGCTTCATAGCATTGTACAAATTTATATCGCTGAGAAATTACAGTACGTACTATACTAGTACTATGTAAAGAGTTAGGTGTCGCATGGTGTCCAGAAAATATGGTGATAGTGTGAGGTGGGCCATGTAGTCACTGAGCCTGTGTGCTTTCACTCCTTTCGCACTCCTCCGCTATAAGAATAGAGAAAATTGTAATCTAGTACCTCCTTTCGCCGAAGCGTGGGGCATCGAGCAGTCGTACCACCTTAGTAATAGTGACCAATGAGCCATCAAACCACACAGACCCAGCAGTAAGTTGGATGGATGAAGCAACCATCACTCTTGAATCCGCTTCTCTCTTCAATGCAGGCGCTAGTGAGAGGTCATGTCTGCTCTGCCCGGGCATGAATGCGGCACTAATTCTTTGAAGCGGCGCTTATCGTTTCGGGCAGGAAGCGCGCGCGGGCAATGGAGGGGCTTTGGGTGGGCCCGGCTGGTCAGGAGCGGGCATGGCAGCTGTCCCGACCATACGCCCGAAAATGGGAGGATGCACCGACTCTCGCAGCTAAATCGTACACTACACATCATCTCTCTGTAGGAGTAGGTCGATGTGTCGCTCTCTGTAACACACACATGCTGTTAAACACACACACACACACGCACGCACACACACACGGGTTCATAGAATAGGAATATCGTGCGAGTGCGAAGCCACGAGAAGTGAGATACAAATGGAGTACGTACAAGAAGAGAAGAGGTGACGAATATTCCATCAAACCTGGAATGAGGAGTAGTACTCCCTCCGTCTAGGTGTTAAGTCATCTTATGAAAATCAAATATTCCCAAAATGTTTTGGCATCGTCCATTAACTTCGCATCTCAATCCCCTCCTGGCCTCGTTGCTAGCGAGC
The DNA here is from genome assembly GCF_002162155.2 of Triticum dicoccoides. Lineage (NCBI taxonomy): Eukaryota > Viridiplantae > Streptophyta > Magnoliopsida > Poales > Poaceae > Triticum > Triticum dicoccoides. The sequence continues at coordinate 245,703,613 of NC_041386.1, read as the reverse complement.
GTTGTTACTTAGGGAGCGTTTGGATCCTTAGCAAGAACAATTATAGCCTAGCCAGGCAAGGTTAGGCGTTTGGAACTATTAAAATATGTTAGCTTTTGTGGACCACCTGGCTTGGGTGGGCTAGAAAAACCTTGCTAGCTCAGGAGAGCCAAATTAGCTCTCTTTCGACGGCAAACTTCGTGTACTGAAAAATCGGCGACCCACTCATGAAAACGATTTTCATGGGGCAAGGCTGGTAAGAAAAAGAACTAAACCCTATGACCAGGCAAGGTTGGCTAAGCGAAAGCTGGCTAGCTGGGCTAGCCGAGCAATTTCCTTACTACTAATAAATGTAACCAAACGCTCCCTTACTCTACCTTGTTATCTCCCCAGAAACCCAATGCATGACCCAATGCATGGAGCGCAACTACGCGTTGATCAGTCAAATAATCAAAGTCGGCATGCAAGCGAGTTAATACGTGGCCCTGCATGGTAGCTAAAACGGCATCTCTTAGTTTTTGTGATTAATTGTTGCATTCAGAGACAGAAATCAGGGCTTTGATTGGTGGAAGGACCGATCAAGTTTCTCCTTCTCCTCCAATCAGCTTGCACCTTGGTCCCGCTGCACCTTCTGACGTGATATACAACTAGACGGAGGGACTAGTACGAGATACGGTGGCACACTGACTTAGGTCGAATACAAGTGCCCAAAATTATTAGAAGAGAGCAAAGTGTACAAAATAAATAATTAAAAGAGTAAAATGCACTATTGGTCATTGAACTTATCATACAAGTTCACTTTGGTGACTGTACTCAAGAATATGGTCGATACGGTCACTATATATGTGATGAGGTGATTATACGATCACTACGAGATCATATAGCTCTGTATTAATCCATTTTGACCAGTCAAAGAATCCTACTAACGCCTTGTCAGATCAGTTTTCTCTCTCTATCATGTGGGTCCTACCTATCATTGGGTGGAAGAAAGAAGTTGAACGAAAATAAAAATAAGCACAGGGGCGTGGTTCGAACCCTAGACCTCACGCTTTATATGGGCAAACAGGCTAACCAGCTACACCAACTTCCAGTTGTGATTAACTAGTGGCACATATACTTTTCTACCTTTAGTAGCGGCACACGCATGCAGCGCGCACCTCATAGTGCATGCACATGCACTAGCATGGACTCAAGTCGCACACTGGCCTCTATTACCGCAAGTTCGTGCAGTAGCTCGCCTGTTGTCCGCCGTTCCCATTGTTGACCCTGCCACCTAAGGTCATCGACCCGTTGCTCTACCACTACGCCAACTCCAAGCTCTTGCTGCTTGTGGCGCAAAGCATACAAACTCCATCTCCGTGAGATGACATGGCCATCAATGATGATTATGATGACACCCACACTAGGTCGCTCTACTCGCCTTGTGTGCATGGTTGTCGTGCAACTGCCAAAGTATGACCCTGCAGCCTCAACTTCGTCACCGGTCGCCGGTGTGTGCGTGTTGTATGCTAACTAGTGTGTGTCTGCCCGCTGCGTGCTTGTGTGCGAGTGCATGCATGCGTATTGTGTGCATGTTATAATAAGGATTCACTTAAAATAGTACGTGAGCGAACAAAGGGATCAATTGGACTGTGTTCACGAGCAGTAGTGAGATTTGTGAGGTAAGATACACCGCTGGCCTTTTAATTTTTCTTATTATTTTGTTTGTTTCACCCTCTGACTGGTGGGACCCAACGTACTACATGGAGAGAGGTAAGGTGACTAAGGCTGCATTATTTTTGTACTACCAACACTGCTTTAAATCCCAACAGACCTTACCACCAAAGCCACGTGACATGATTATGATTTAAATCCCAATGACTCCCACGCAAAAAAAAACACGGCATGCTTGACACATGAATGCAGGAATGTATAAAAGGTTATTTTCCTCTAGTTAAATATAACGTAAGGGTGGTGTAGCTGGTTAGCCTGTTCGCTCACCAAACTTGAGGTCTCGGCTTCGATAACCGCACTTGAGCATAATTTTGTTGTTTTCTAGGGTTTGCAATCTTCACACTCCCTCTCCACTATATTTATACACGCTGGAGCCATAGCGCTTGAAGTTGCTCTCTTCACACTCTCTCACCCTCTCCAGATCTAAACAAGACTTCATTGCCTCTCTCTCTCTCCCCTCACTACTGGTCAAAGAGCCGACAGGATCCATCTGCCGGGAAGGGAAGGAGGCTTAACGCTGTAGCTGTCGGCGAGGGAGGGAAACCACTACCAGTGCAGCTATTCTCTTTCACCTAGCGGCGGCACAGGAGGGCCTCTGACCCCTTATTCTTCGCCGCCTTACATAGTGTGGGAAGAACGGCCTCCGGTCGCCCACCGAACCAAACCCCAAGAACCTCCCCAGGCTTTTTTTAGCGCCGGCGGGCGAAAATCGGCCTAGTCCTGCGCAAAGAGTCCATTTTTCGCCACGCTTGGGCCGAAATAACAGCCGGAGCACCCGAGCTGAACCCGGCGCGCTAGGGGCACCGGCATAAGCAAAAATGGGCGTGGGGCCGCTCTGTCGGCGAGAGGAGGGCCTTTTCCTGCCGTTTCTTCCCGCTTTCCCCGGCTTCCCTCTCATTCTCTCCATTCCTCCCGCCAATCTCCCTCCTCCTCCCCTCGTCGGCCGCCATGCCGCCGAAGAAATACGTGATCCCCCATGTCGCGACAGCTGCGACTACCATCGCCGCCCAGCCAAAGCAGAGGAAGCCGAGGGCCCCGCTGTACAAGCCACCGGGCATGTCCAACAACGACTGGAGGGCGGTAGTCCAGCGTCAGGAGGCTGTCACCACCGACCGGCAGAACATGGCCAACACCAAGAAGGCCAGGGACAACGCGACACTCGCGGCTGCGGCTGCGGCCGAACAAGCCGAGGCGGCTCGCATGGGGATGATGAATCCTCCCGGGGGCCACGCCCAGTACGTGACCTGGAGCCAGCAAAGCGTCGGTTCTCCGGTCGGCTTCTCATCGTCACTGCAACCCTGGGGATGCACCCTATCGCCGGGCTACGCCGACGGGGACATGCACGGTTGGTTCAACCCCAACATCACCTTCCCCCATGGTCACCCGGCCCAGCGCACGCCCTCGCCCAACTTCACCAGCGTGCAGTACACTCCATACAATTACTCATCGCTGGCCTACGTGTTGTCCCCGACGCCCCCTCTCCACCGTGGTGCGCTGCCCTTCTCACAAGCTTCTGCATCGCACCTCGACGACATCGACGCGACCGAAGTGGACATGGACGACATCATCACGGCAGGCTCGGCCGCCACCGCGTCCCCCGGGTTCACTACCTAGGACGAGACGATTGGCCTCAACAGCGACTTGGACGACGAGCTCGAGTACAGCGAGGAGGACTCGAACGAGAAGCAGGAGGAGGACGAGGAGTCGGCGCCGGTTCTGGCGAAGAGACACAAGAAGAAGGGGGCGGCCAGGACCGGTGAGCCAGGCATCAAGTGGTTGTCCAAGGAGTAGGAATGTCTCGCCAAAGCATGGAAAGTCGTTTTCCTCGACCCGATCACCGGCACGAACCAGAGCATCGACACGTATTGGGAGCGCATCAAGGCCGAGTTCGACGAGCGCAAACTCGTTGACCCCGACTTCAAAGGCGTCTTCATGCAGCGCGGGTCGAAGGCAATGGCGAAGCGTTGGGGGCTCATCCAGTTGGCGTGCAACAAATGGCATGGGATTGTCGAGGAGATCTTGGCTGGCCCGGAGAGCGGCGCCAGTGTTGAGGATTAAGTATGGCACGCCGGCCTCCCATTTCTTCTCGCCGTTAGCCCCCGCCAACTGTTTGTTCCTCGGCGTAGCTGTTGCGCATGTTCGCCATGTATCACTAGGATAGTAGCAACCAAGAATTCAAGTACCTCCATGTGATGGCCTGGCTTATTAGGGATGATAGACTACTCATATCAATAAGGAATTCCTTCTTTTCCGGAAGCCCATTCGGACAGAACTCGAAAGTTAAGCGTGCTCAGCTTGGAGTAGTGTCAGGATGGGTGATCGACCGGGAAGTTGCTCCCGGGTGTGCATGAGTGAGGACAAAGTGCGCAAAAAAGACTAGTATTGATCTGTGGGGCTAGTCTAGATCCCGCCAGGAGTAACGACCACCGGCGTGTGTCTCCGGGGCATTACACTCCACGTCCTCAAACGGATCGAGAAGTGCGAGAAGTGGGCGGATCTCCGGCGCATCCTTGCCAAGGCCAACGAGACCTGCATGCCGGACGAGCCAACGCCAGGTGCGGGCGAGGGGCGCCCCAAAGGCAACAAAGGGGCCAAGAAGGGGAAACACCCCGACTCGGCTACCGCACGCGTGCAGGAGTCCATCGAGCATTGCCTCGCCAACGCACATGCCCGGGCCACCCTACGTGAAGAGAAGACCAAGGCGCGGTGGTCGGCGTCAAGCTCAACCTACTCCGGATGAATGTTGTCGCGAAGAAGAGGAACACATACCTGGCTTTCCTACTGGGCGGGGCGGACATGCTCCAGAGCAACGACGAGGCGATCAAGGCGTGGTACTTGGCGGAGCGCGGCCTCATCCTGAACTAGCTATCATCGACGGCACCGCCAACTCCCACGCCCACACCAACGCGACTGCCAACTCCCACACCCATGCCGACACCGCCGCCAAGCCCGAGCGATGATGCCTCCACGATGCCCAGCTGCACAGAAGCCGCGCCGACGTCGCCCAGCACCGAAGCAGCCCCGACACCGCCAAGCCCGCGCACGCCGACTCCGCCGACGTTGGAGGCCGACCCCGCTGTGTGAAGCATTGCACGCGCGTCCTTTCTTTTTTGTACGCTGAACTTTTCATACATTGGCCGAACTGATGATCGCCAAACTGGACCGATGTGATCGCCGGAATTGTGGCGTCTTTTGTGAGTGGGAATGTCCATGTTTGAATTTGCCGCGGCTTGGGAGGCGTCACCTGGGGGCCTGGCTGGGAGCTAGGTCGCCCCCTGGGGCCAATCTAGCATCGGTTCACCCCCAGGCCGCTCTTTTTCGGTGCCCTGGGGGCCGAACGGCTGGAGATGCTCTAAAGGAGAAATCATACAAGCTACATGCGAATTTGGTTGATTTTGGTGGAACTGCACAAAAAGAACAGCTAGTTTAGTTAGCACGACGTTCCATGTCAATGTCCGAACTAATGGCAAACCCTGCCCATTCCACAATCGTAGGCATTTGATATTTTGGAATGGGAAAACCTTGTCAAAGTTTTCTCATTGATGTACGCAAAACAACACGCATTTGACATTTTGTAATGGGACAACCTTGTCAAATTTTGCTCATTGATGTTAGCAAGAAGACATGCGTTTGATATTTTCGAATGGGACGCCCTTTGCTGTCAGCGGCAACGATCGATTTGTTCTTTATTCTTTAATTGTGAAGTAACTATTGGCTCTGATATGTGAATCACTGAGATGCATAATCATCAATTGTTTTGAACGTTCCCTATGAATTGCCAGTTCTGTGTCTTTGGTTGCAATGTACAGGAATGCTAAAAAGATGCTCAAACTCTTTGTACTCCCAGTGTTCCTTTTTACTTCGCATATTAGTTTTCTTACAAGTCCGTTGATTTTACATTGTGAATGTTCATACATTTTTCTATAAGATTGGTCAAAGTAGAGATACTTTGACTTCAGACAAAACTTATATGCAGACTAAAAAGGACCGGAGGCAGTAGCAAACAAGGAGATCACCCTGGGAATAATGCTAGTACGTATTGTTTTGCATGGTCATCCAATGCCAGTGATACAAGAATTTGAACTAATCGAACTAAATTAATTCATACACGGTCGGATTTCACATAAACATGCCAGATTTCATTACATTTCATACATTCTTCAACTAAAAAGGGGTGCGCTAGAGTTATAATTAATTAACCGAAGCTACCCACCCGTGTCCGGCTGAGTCGAACAGAAGCTTCTTCTCCAGCGTAGCTGTCCGACTCCACGTCGCCGCCAAGAAGCTAATCGGCCGTCAATGGTCAACCCGCCTAGATTGGCTTCAACTGGAGGGTAGCAACGGTGGCCTTATTTGGACCTGAGTGGCGGCGACCTATCATGTTCTACTCTTCCTTGTTTTCTTTGTGGCACGGCCTCATTGGCAGCGGGGCGGGCCTCGACGGAGACGGAGATGTCATCTATCTCGTTGCCGACGGGGCGGTGCATCAGCGGAGCGGGGGAAACCTCCCCCTCGTTGCCGGTACGGTGGGGCCTCGGCTGAGCCGGCGATGTCCTATGCCGCGTTGTTGGCAGGGCGAGGCCTCGGCCGAGTAGGGCCTCACCAAAGCTGGCGAGGTTCTCCGCCTCGGTGCCGGCGAGGCGAGGCCTCGACGGAGCCGGCGATGTCCTCTGCCTTGTTGTTGGCGCGGCGAGTCCTCGGTGAAGCAGGGCCTCGTGGAAGTCTGCATAATCCCTCGCCTCGGTGCCGGCGGGGCGGGGCATCGGCGGAGTCGGCGGTGTCCTCTGCCTCGTCGTTGGCACCACGGGGCCTCGGCGGAGCAGGGCCTCATCGATGGTACCGGATCAGGGACTCATCGGAGCCGGCATTGTCCTCTGCCTTGTCCTTGGTCTCGCCAAACAGCGCCTCACCCGCTTAATCATCCTCTTTGTAGGCGGCCGTAGCCTCCGCCACCCGCATGCGGTACCGCCAGCGCTCGAGGTGGCTCTCACGGGCGGAGCGGTATGAGTCGAGCAGCGCCTCCTACTCCACCTGCTACGTGGCGATCTACTCCTCCGCCTGCAGGTGCTCCTGGAGGAGATGGTGGTTGTAGGCGGCGTTGGCCTGCGCCTCCCAGAACTGCTCCTGACACTTCTGCCTCATTGTGTCCATGTATTAGGCAAGGTCCTCGCCGATGGTCATGGTGCAATGCACCGACGAGGATGGCGTGGAGGAAGGGGTTCGTGCCGGATCGTCGACTACCATGTTCTCCATTGGGATGTCGTAATCCTCCGGCTGCCTGCCGGCTAGCCAGTCGGCAGCAATGGCTGCCATCTCCTTGTGGTCCGTCGTCTGCATGTCCCAAAGAGCGCTGGAGCGTGAGGAAGCCATGGTGGGCCATAGTGGTGTGGATAGGAGAAATGGAACGGAGGCGGATGACTGTGGCTATGGCCGGCGCAGCCGTTTACATAGCAATGGTGGGCGGCGGAGGGATAGACGGGTGGCGCCAGTGTAGCTGCCTCGGCAACCGCGTATCATTAATGTGGGCGGCAGACGGATGGATGGACGGCACTTGTGTCGTTTGAGCGTGGAGCAATCACCTACACTGACAAGCGACGCAGGCGGCACTGACCGTTTCGGGCAGAAAGCATGTGTGGGAGAGGGAGGTGGTCTGGGTGGGCCGGGGTGGTCAGACGCGTGCTTGGCAGCGGGTCGGTCCAGTAGCCGGACATGCTGGCTCGCCAACGAGCTCGCCGAGCTGAGCGATGACAATCAGACGATGGACGTAGGTTTCGACCAGGAGCCGGCGTCACTGTCCAAGCTGGTTCATGCCATGATCACCATAGAGCAGGTCTGGCCGCACTTCAACGCCCTAATGGCGGAAGAGCTACCAGCACAGGAGGACCTGTGCTGCAACATCCGTATCCTCAACGAGCACGGCCGAACAAGCAAACGACAATGCCATCGCGGACATGTGGCCCTATGATCCTGGCTTCCTGAATGAGCAGCGGGCGTAGTATCAGACCATCAGTAGGGCCCGCGAGGCCCTCTCCGTCGTCCTTCGAGTTGTTGCGCTCGTCGTGGCGCCGCCGTATCGCATTGTCAACATGGTCAACGGACATGAGGAAAGAGGAGATGAATTTACTTGGAGAGTATGACAGTGGGGACCCACCGAGGCCATAGCCGCACGTACGCAAGTGCCTCCTTATATACAACTATAATTTTTTTCTTCCTCCTGGTTTCTTGACATCATGGTCCCACACCATTGTCAACCTATGTAGTCAATAAACGAGAGAATTGCACAAGGAGCGGCCAACAGCTGGGACCAAGCAGCTCGAGCAGTATTTGTGTTTTTGAGTTTTTCTTGAGCGATGTTTTGTTGTTGTTCAGAGGAGAGCAGGGTATTAACTAGGCAGGCTATGGCCCGTCTATTGCAGGACAGATATCCAGCCCAGATATTAATTTTTTCAAGCTGAAAATGGCTATATACTTTTTTTGAGGAATACCCAGGCAAGGTCAACTTCTTATTCTCCGCCCCGCTGGGCTGCAAATCTTTTCTAGGAGGGATGCATTAGGCTTAACAAGAAAATGGGATTTAAGAAATAATAAATGGGATGTAATTATAAAAATTGGGCAGTAACTATAAAAAAATGCACAAAACGTGTAATTAGTTTTTAAAAAATATTATTATTGGATTTTCAAATTTTTAATTTCATTAATTGTTGCGGGCGTAGTATTTCATTGTATTTTTACGTAATACAAATTTATTTTGAAATTATTTTATATCTGAGTAGAAATTTCAGGATAAAAATATTTTGGATCCCATCAAAATGTGGGAAATTGTATTGAATTGTGTTTTGAGCGGTTGGATAAAATTATTAGTCGTTGTCCTAGCTAGAAAATGGGCTGTACTTTTAACAAATTGTAAATGGGCTATAGTAAATTCCATTAGAATTCAAAAATGGGATGTACATTCTTACAATTCGCAAATGGGCTATATGTTCTTTGCCACACACTTGTGGGCCTACAAAGTTGATGCGTCCCCTAAAAAAACTAAGTTGACGCGTATGTAAGACTTTGTCAACTTATAGTCGACATACGGTTCTAGCAGCAATGGCCGTAGGATGTCCATCCAACAGATGTCGTGCTTCTTCTTCAATCTCGGATATTCTTACTTCAGCTGCCCAAAAAGTAATTCCTCCCCTGACATCTAGGGTGCACCGTTTCGGAGGCTGACCTGTGGGCCTACTAAGTTGACGCGTACCATGGGCTTTGTCAGCTTAGTCAATATAAATGATTCTATTTGTAGTGACCGTACGATGTCCATGCAATGGCCGTCGTGCTTCTTCAACCTCTGGTCTTCTTTCTCCAGCCACCCAAACCAGTGCCACCTGCTCCTGCCTCCCATGTCCGGTTGTGCTGCCACCGCTGCCATGCCATCCCTGTATACACATGTGACGCCCCCGATTCGATCGTACACTAATCATACACACAAACGTGTACGATCAAGATCAGGGACTCAAGGGAAGATATCACAACACAACTCTATAAATAAAATAAGTCATACAAGCATCATATTACAAGCCAGGGGCCTCGAGGGCTCGAATGCAAGAGCTCGATCATAGACGAGTCAGCGGAAGCAACAATATCTGAGTATGGACATAAGTTAAACAAGTTTGCCTTAAGAAGGCTAGCACAAACTGGGATATAGATCGAAAGAGGCGCAGATCTCTTGCCTGGGATCCTCTTAAACTACTCCTAGTCGTCGTCAGCGGGCTGCACGTAGTAGTAGGCACCTCCCGAGTAGTAGTAGTCGTCATCGACAGTGGTGTATGGCTCCTGGGCTCCATCGTCTGGTCGCATCAATTGGGTATAGAAAGGGGGAAAAGAGGGAGTAAAGCAACCGTGAGTACTCATCCAAAGTACTCGCAAGCAAGGAGCTACACTACATATGTATGCATTGGTATCAAATGGAATGAGGGTATCATATGTGGACTGAACTGCAGAATGCCGGAATAAGAGGGGGATAACTAGTCCTTATCGAAGACTACGCTTCTGGTCACCTCCATCTTACAGCATGTAGAAGAGAGTAGATGGTAAGTTCACCAAGTAGCATCGCATAGCATAATCCTAACCGATGATCCTCGCCTTGTCGCCCTGTGAGAGAGTGATCACCGGTTGTATCTGGCACTTGGAAGGGTGTGTTTTATTAAGTATCCGGTTCTAGTTGTCATAAGGTCAAGGCACAACTCCAAGTCATCCTGTTACCGAAGATCACGGCTATTCGAATAGATTAACTTCCCGGCAGGGGTGCACCACATTTCCCAACACGCTCGATCCCCTTTGTCCGGACACACTTGTCTGGGTCATGCCCGGCCTCGGAAAATCAACACGTCGCAGCCCTACCTAGGCACAACACAGAGCTCAGCACGCTGGTCTAAATCCTATGCGCGCAGGGGACTGGGCCCATCGCCCATTGCACACCTGCATGTTGCGTACGCGGCCGGTGAGCAGACCTAGCAACCTCCATTACAAAGGAAGTTGCGTTACGTGGTCCAACCTGGCGCCCGCCGCTCAGTCGCTGACGTCACGAAGGCTTCGGCTGATACCGCGATGTCGAGTGCCCATAACTGTTCCCGCGTAGATGGTTAGTGCGTATAGGCCAGAAGCCAGACTCAGATCAAATAACAAGATCTCGTTAAGAGTGTTATCTTGAAGTCACTGCGAACGCCGACCAGGGCCAGGCCCACCTCTCATCTGTGTGGTCTCAACCTGCCCTGTCGCTCCACCATATAGATCCACATAGAGGGCCGTCGGGAAAGTATGTCCTTCCAGCCCCCAATTCATGAATCAACCGCGGTTACTCAATGAGTCGACCCGACTTTAGTCACAACATATATCATGTGTAATATGTATAGTATATACCCGTGATCAACACCCGACGTGATCACGGCTCCATAGTATAGCATGGTAGACAGATAAGAATGTAGGTCCACTAATGATAAACTAGCATCCTATACTAAGCATTTAGGATTGCATGTATAGTATCAACAGCTGGAGCAACAATGACGGGCTATGCATTAGAATAGGATTAACGGAAAGCAGTAACATGCTACACTACTCGAATGCAAGCAGTAGAGAGAAGATTTGGCGATATCTGGTGATCAAAGGGGGGCTTGCCTGGTTGCTCTGGCAAGAGAGAGGGGTCGTCAACACCGTAGTCGTACTGGGTAGCAGCGGCGTCGGTCTCGGTGTCTAGCGAGAGAAGAAGGGGAAGAAACAATAAATATAATGCAAACAAATGCATGACGATGCATGACGATGCATGACATGACAAAGCGTGATGATAGGTGTGCCCTAACGCGGTAAGAGGTGGTACCGGTGAAGGGGGAAACATCCAGGAAAATATCCTCGGTGTTTCGAATTTTCGGACAGATGAACCGAAGGGGGAAAGTTGCGTGTTCGCTATGCTAGGGATGCGTGGTGGACGAACGGGCTACGTATCCGAATTCGTCTTGTCGTTCTGAGCAACTTTCATGTACAAAGTGTTTTCATCCGATATACGGTTTAATTTATATGATTTTTCAAAGTTTTATTAATATTCCAAAATTGTTTTAATTATTTGTTTCGAATTTAAATAACGCTGATTCTTTTTTTACCCAGGTTGGGGCAGCCATAGTCAACGACATGTGGAGCCAATCAAAGTCCAGTCAGCAAGTCAACAATGAACAGTCAAGGTTGACCTTGATCAAAGTGTGAACAGTTTTAGTGGGGCCTACTTGTCATAGACACTGTGTCTATTAAGTCAATTAATTAGAGATGACCAAGAGGGGCGGTCCACATGTCATTTGCTATTAAAGTAAATTAGCACTAATTTAACACTAACTAATCTAATCCTAATTAAACAAGGGGCCGGCCGTACTGGACAATGGCTCAGCCAGCCACACATGCGACACACACACACACACAAATTACACAGGGCCGGCCACACATAGCACGCAACACCTAGGGGTTAAATATGTTCTCTGTTAATAGAAGATAGCAATTTGTGATTTTCATAGGATTTAATCCATGCATCAAATGGATTTGGTCAACGGAACACATTTGGGCCTTGTCAAGTGTACTACCTTCCCATATTTTTTTAGCCCTGATAACATTTGTTTAACCGAAGTATAGGAGCAGTTAAGGCATTCTTTGCTGGAGTGTAATGTGTCTAGGTGTGTGTGGGCACTTTCAGAAGCCGAGATGGTCGAGCACATGTGGGCAACCTCAGAACCTGACGCACGGCTGTGGCTCTTTGCCATGAATGACTCTCTTCCACCGGAGCAATTTCAGTTGATGATTGTTACTTTATGGGCGATTTGGAGTGCAAGACGGAAAGCTATACATGAGGATATATACCAAACTCCGTTTGCCACTGACAACTTCATCAAAGCTTACTTATCAGACATAGAGTTTTTGAAGAAGAAGGAGGAAGCACATGGGATAGCAGTACCACGACCCCTTACGTGGATTCCACCACCAACAGATTACTACAAACTCAATGTGGACGCGGCCGTGTCACGCCCAGGTACGTTTGGCGCAGCTGGTGTGGTTTGCAGGGATGAGAGAGGTTTGTTCATGGGAGCATCAGCTCTCGTTTTCAGAGGACTGCACAACCCCCAGGTGCTAGAAGCACTAGCTGTTCGGGAGGCATTAGCACTTTCAGAAGATCTCTATATCAACCATTTACTTGTTGCCTCTGATTGCAAGGTGGTGGTAGATGCAATCAGACAGGGAAGCTCAGCGGAATTTGGAGCCATTGTCGAGGAAATCAAGGCTAGAGCAACTACCTTTATTTCATGTTCGTTTACTCATGAGTATAGGACCTCCAATACGGAGGCCCATAATCTCGCAAAGCATGCGTTATCTTTAGGGTTTGGCCGACACACTTGGCTAGGACAACCCGGCGATCTTCTTTTTGTACCTATGAACATTATGATTCAGTAATAAAGCTTTGTGAGATTCTCAAAAAAAGTTAAGGGGGTTACTCGATGTAATATTCACAAAGCTAGCCTCATCTACAGTAATTAGTAGCAGTAGCCAACACCAACAGGCGGCAGTGAGAGCAGCAAAGCAACAGAGGAAGGCCCGCAGGAGCAGTAACCAGCAGCTATGCAGCAGAGTAGAGCAATGGCAGGACGAGCAGCGGCAGCAAAGCAGCAGCGACAACAGCAATGGAGCAGGCGCAGGCCTGGGCAGGGAGCCACGGAGGGCGCGGCTAGGCGAGCACTAGGCGGAGACGGGCGCGGAGCACGGTTGGCAGTGGCGGCGACAGCAGAAGCAGAGGTAGCGGCGTAGCAGAACAAGGTAGCAGCGGGAGGAGGCCGACCGACGGGCAGCGGCCCCGCGCGCGTGCAGGGCGAGGCCTGAGCGCGACGAGCGTGCACGGGGAAGCGGGCGGGCACAGCCAGGTGCATGGGGCGATGCAGTATGCCCAGGGGCGAGTGCGGACTGGTGCGGTCGGGCGTGCTTGGCCATCGGCCATGCAGGGCACGGGGAGAGGAGGTATGGGTCACGTTGGAAGGCGGGGGAGACGAGGAGCACAATGCCGTGCTCGGACACGAGCGGTAGTGGCAGTGGCCATGGCTGCGCCATGCCCAGCGGCGAGGAGCTCTCGGTCACGAGGGGACAGCGATGGGGCGACGAAAATGAGCGGGGAAGAGAGGAGGTTTACGTGGAGATCACCTAAGGAGCACAAGGAGGTTCGGTGAGTAGCTTACGAGAAGCAGGGGGTAGCCGGATTTGGCGATGAACACCGACGACCGAAGGAAGTAGATTAAGTCGATCCGGGCGATGTCGTCCCCTCCAGCTCAAACGGTGGTGCGTAGAGGATGTAGACGAACACTGCAGAGCTCCTGGACTTGTTGCGGCGACGAGGGGAGTCCGGTGGCCGCAGGATCGACAAGGTGGCGGCGAACACGCGCTTGGACGATGAAGAAAAAGAAAGGGGCGAGCGAGAGGGAGGAATGGTTGGCCTAGGGTTTGTCTGATGCATCAGGGAGGGCTTTATACACGTCGGGGTGCCAGTGGATGATGGACACGGCGACAGACAAGGCCATGGCGGGCGTGGATGCACGCCACGCACGGGCACTGCCTCCTCTCTGTACAGAGGAGGAGGAAAAGGCCGTGGTGGGCCTGGGTCTACACTGTAGCGTTGGGCTACAAGTGCACAGTGTAGCTTTTAGTTTTCTGTTTTTAATTTCCTTTTCTTTCTTTTTTTGCCTCAGCTTCTATTTATTTTAGTTTTAGTAAAATACAAAAGTTGTACCTAATTTAGTATATGTAATTAAGCCACTACCACAAATATTTTGACACAATAAATACAGTAGTTTGTATTTGTTTATTATTTTAAGAGCATCTAAATAATAGTGTTGTTGTTGTTTTACTTATTATAGTGCAATTTAATACTATAAAGAAGTGTGGTTTCTTCTGCAATATTTAGTATGGATTATTTGGCACAACCCGAACATTTTAGTTTAAATACTTGTAAAGTTTTACCGTTTGACTTGACGTTGAATTTTGAATTCGAATGGGATTTGAATCAGAGTGAGTTTAGTACCGTAACTGTGGTGACGTCGCATCATTAGTAGAGGGTTACTGTAGCTTAATTATCTTTGTGTCACAATTCTCCTCCACTACAAGAAATCTCGTCCAGAGATTTAAGGGGTGTGTAAGGGGGAAATATCTGGTTACGAAGTTCTAACGGATCTTCTCGTTCTTGGTCGCCCTTCTCGAAGAAGTTGATTCCGACGTTGATGTCTTCCTTTCTCTGCTTCAATGCATCATGATGAAGTTGTCGTCCTTCCTTCAGGATCTCCATCGTACTTACGGAAAGGATAAGGGGTAGCTTCGAAAGGATGGACCTCTACAAGGTTGCTTATCTGGTAGATAATATCAGGGAAGGTGGCGGAAAGTAAAACTCGAATTGAAACTTCAGAAATTATCGAGATCAAAGTAAGAAGGTGCAAAATAGAAGTTTCAAGCGCATAGGAAATTATTCGATGCGTGTAACAGGGCATGAAAAGGGGTTTAGAGCAGCGGGAATAAGTATTGTGTCTAATACCATAATAGATCATCTCTAGGAAGCTGACCCGCATATTACATACAATGTCAAACACGAGGAATAACTTTCGCAACAGGGGTGTACAGGAGAGACAGGTTTCGATCTTGTGGAACTATGGGTTATGGGCCCACCATGTGGGCTAAAAGTAGGACGGGCGATGACGTCTTGCACGATCATGTAAGCAAGGCATGTCAGGGAATAGCCTGTCAGTTATGTCGGCAACAACATCGGTACCAAGGGCGAGGAACAAAGAGAACCATTTCCTGCTTGTTGAATGAGGCGGACCAATAGGCAAAGTTCTCGTCCATCGGTGGTTACCGAAATGTCATCAACAGTATAAACAGGGTCTGACTGATAGAGTTGTACACCGAGGTGTTTACATAATCAGTGAATTATTACTTCTTAGATTATATAGATCACGAGAAAGGAAAATGTGATCATCAGTTTAAACAGAACAATGGAAAGGAAAATGTGTTTAAACACACAATTCAAGGGTATATCCTTCCCAAGGACAAACAAAGCAATGATATCCATGACAGGATATAACGTAGAAAACCCTCTAGGAAAGGGGAGAGAAATATCATGACATTACCCATACAATAGTGTTTGGGTAACTAATAAAGAAATTTTAGCATTGTGCTTCAAATCTTCTGATCGAAAATCGGAGTACCACATACATGCTTCGAGATAGCATTGACAAGGTATTTAAGAAAACGTCAGACTTTGGATATAGAAAGGATCCATCAGGAACCACTCATTGAATAAGTGTTACAATTTCCTCATGAAAGAATGAATAACCTTGCTAAAAAGGAAACTATAACAATGGGTCCTCCGGCCAGGTATGCTAGGCATGACATCACCTTACTAGGCTATACAAAATCCAATGTTACACCTTTTGGAAAATGTCCCAACCATCATATCTGACCGAGATTCAGTCCTGATTGGTGTCAGGATACCTCAGACTCATGATGCCTGAGAAGGAAGGGGTGCACCACAATTTGACGAGATGGAGTTGCAGGATTCTCGGGAAATGAACTATGGAAGAAAGTTCCGACTCATGACTTCATCATTTAACCAACGAGAGGATGAGGAGGTGGCTGAGAACTCAATGACAATTCATTAAGATTTTTAGAAGATGGATTTCCACAATTATGTGAACAAGGAGATAACAATTGTCAGATCAAATGATATAAAGAGGTATGCTCGAGGAAAACATACACAGTTAAACATTGGTTGAAAAGTGCACCTGGATTATGGACTTAGGTAGAATGATCAATGTTAGAATGGTGATTCGATAACCAATAGTCTAATAATGAATTATCAACCATTTACTTCAAAGCAATAGGGTTGCTAGAAGTTTTGAAGTCGCACAACATAGTTCAATTGTCTGGTTTCTGGTTAGAAACAACACGGGGACCAAGGAATGATCAGATATGGCAAGAAGTATCACCTGTATCAAGAATTCTTAAGAGGTGGTAAAATTCTCACGACATTCTTAACAGAAAAGATGGTAATACTCCAAGGCAGAACATAACACAAGCTGGATAGAAAGAAACTCAAAGTACTATACAAAACATGAACAATTTTGTGTCGGAGGGAGGGAAATAAAGTTGTTGTTGATAACACAAACCATCGAGGGGCAAGGATGGTATTTCTCATCAAGAATTCGATTCTTATTCTGGAAGGAGTAAAAATGTTGAGGTTGATCACAATTTTTTTTGAGAGGCTCAACGACGAAGCAATCGAACAGCGACTGCATCAAACAAAAGGACTGATGTAGAGAAAGATTATTGGATCCACTGATATGACACCAACTTGGAATCAACTTGGAATCAAGCTTGCTGTTCAAGGTGAAATGATAAGACAAGGAAGATCGGCGTAAGCTTATCTCATCGTCAAAAATTATGCTCTGAGAAGGATCACGTAGCATAGTTAAAATTTAGCACGATAATGATATAGCTGATCAGGCTTGGGATGACTTGAAGGATTATTAAACTTTGTTGAATCAGGGTGCGGACTCGATTCACTATTCGGTGTTCTTGGTTGACGACAACCAAGAACCAAGGGAAATTGGAATCGGTGAGAAGCAATACTAGATGAAGACTCGCAGGAAGCAACATAGTTCTCGAGATACCAGAGGGTAATACTTGAGGAAGATCAAAAATAGAGGTTGTGGAGAAGTATCGATCAACAAATTACAAGTGCATTAACTTGTTTGAGAAATGGAATCAAGGAGAAAATGTGGTCGGAACCACAATTGCAAAGGATCAATTCATCGATTCCATATGATAGTATATTAGTATTACAAGAAGCTTCCATGATATGATCTACATTGTTTCCATGGGCATGAACACAAAGTCCAAGGTCGACTCCCACTTCTCCAATGCATAACCTTTTATTCTCTTCTCGCGTTTGATGAAATTGCGGTGTTGAAATTTTATCTGTTAAAATAGCAGAAGAGTATGACTCGTGAAAAGTTTCTAGTTCACACATATTAGAGAAGGCATATGTTCAACCCATCGAGGCATCATGGAACCATATACCACAAGCTTCAATAGTAAATATCACCAACTCGAAAGCATAGCATGGTTGGCCAAATCCAGGAATATGATTTACCAATGGCATTATGTATCAGGGAAAGAACTTCCAAAGTGATTGAATATGAAGGACGTTGTCGGATAAACTACAACAAAGGATCTAATGGTACTCAAGGGATCTAATGTAAGCATCGGTACTCAACCAGAGGAAGAAACAATGCAAAGGCATTGGATTATAGAAACAACCAACTAATTCAAACTCAAATGCAAAGGAATTGTGATTCCGAGATCAAGGGATCAGAATCAAATGCTCTGTTTAAGGATGGATTAGTTGAGTAGGCTTAGGGATACAATCGATGACAATTTGATTGGTCGAGATCTAGCTCATGTTTAAAATGACGTCTGAGCCAGAGGGATGAATTCTGGGTTGGAATGATGATTGCAATCATTCGCAAACATATCGGATCAAAGACTCAAAATGACGGTGACAAGGATGCTCGTGAATATTTCTAGACATATGGAAATTATCCATAATGCAAGCAGACAAGTATTTGCAGAACAATAGTTGGCAATGGATTATCGGAAGACCGGATAGTATTTCAAAGTATCTTGTGGATCACATGATCAACTAGGAATGAACAAATCCTCTATGTGTGGGAGGAATTATCTGTAGATGTATTAAGCGGAAATGGGCCTGCAAGGCAGCATGCATAATGGATTCTCGGGGTATTGGAATGTTTCAGGGAATCTTGTAATAAAAAGGGCAATTGGGGATGGTGGTATGAACAACGATTGTAGGTCGTTATCCATAACGTTTTATAAGTGGTAGGGATTGCAACGGCGAAGGGCACAAGGGATTCTCAGACTTCCGGAGAATTTTTCAGGGTATCAAGTAATCTCAAGGGCAACTGGGAATGAAGATATGAATGACAAGTGTAAGTAGTTATCCACAAGGATTTATCGATGGAGGGATTTGCAAAAGCGATGGCACAAGTCTCGAGAGAACATCATCGAGTATCTTCAGAATCTTCTGGTACAGCAGGTGGTCATCCAGAATGAGGGGCTCTCCGGGAGAAAGTATTATTGAGAACCTAAAATTAGATTTAGTAAAACCATTTTAATCCGAATAGAAGAGAGATCAGAGTCCCAGAGTATAGGTTGAGGAATAAAAGATCCTAATACCACCCGATGGCGACGTGGGCCCGTAAGCCACACAGCCATGTTAGTAAAACAATTTTCATCGACTAGACTCAACTTCAGCCAAGGAGTGTGGAAGGGGGATTCCTACAGGCAGTCGGCTCTGATACCAACTTGTGATGTCCCCGGTTCGATTGTACACTAATAATACACGCAAACGTGTACGATCAAGATCAGGGACTCACGGGAAGATATCACAACACAACTCAACAAATAAAATAAGTCATACAAGCATCATATTACAAGCCAGGGGCCTCGAGGGCTCGAATACAAGAGCTCGATCATAGACGAGGCAGCGGAAGCAATAATATCTGAGTACAGACATAAGTTAAACAAGTTTGCCTTAAGAAGGCTAGCACAAACTGGGATACATATCAAAAGAGGCGCATACCTCCTGCCTGAGATCCTCCTAAACTACTCCTGGTCGTCATCAGCAGGCTGCACGTAGTAGTAGGCACCTCCCGAGTAGTAGTAGTCATCATCGAGAGTGGCGTCTGGCTCCTGGGCTCCATCGGCTGGTCGCAGCAATCGGGTATAGAAAGGGGGAAAAGAGGGAGCAAAGCAACCGTGAGTACTCATCCAAAGTACTCGCAAGCAAGGAGCTACACTACATATGTATGCATTGGTATCAAATGGAATGATGGTATCATATGTGGACTGAACTTCAGAATGCCGGAATAAGAGGGGGATAGCTAGTGCTTATCGAAGACTACGCTTCTGGTCACCTCCATCTTGCAGCATGTAGAAGAGAGTAGATGGTAAGTTCACCAAGTAGCATCGCATAGCATAGTCCTAACCGATGATCCTCCCCTCGTCGCCCTGTGAGAGAGCGATCACCGGTTGTATCTGGCACTTGGAAGGGTGTGTTTCATTAAATATCCGGTTCTAGTTGTCATAAGGTCAAGGTACAACTCCAAGTCGTCCTGTTACCGAAGATCATGACTATTCGAATAGATTAACTTGCCTGCAGGGGTGCACCACATTTCCCAACACGCTCGATCCCCTTTGTCCAGACACACTTGTCTGGGTCATGCCCGGCCTCGGAAGAACTACATGTCGCAGCCCTACCTAGGCACAACAGAGAGGCCAGCACGCCGGTCTAAATCCTATGCGCGCAGGGGTCTGGGCCCATCGCCCATTGCACACCTGCATGTTGTGTGCACGGCCGGTGATCAGACCTAGCAACCTCCATTACAAAGGAAGTTGCGTTACGAGGTCCAACCCGGCGTGCGCCGCTCAGTCACTGATGCCACGAAGGCTTCGGCGGATACCACGACGTCGAGTGCCCATAACCGTTCCCGCGTAGATGGTTAGTGTGTATAGGCCAGTAGCCAGACTCAGATCAAATACCAAGATCTCGTTAAGCGTGTTATCTTGAAGTCACCGCAAACGCCGACCAGGGCCAGGCCCACCTCTCATCTGGGTGGTCTCAACCTACCCTGTCGCTCCGCCACAAAGATCCACACAGAGGGCCGTCGGGAAAGTATGTCCTTCCAGCCCCCAATTCGTGAATCAACCGTGGGTACTCAACGAGTCGACCCGACTTTAGTCACAACATATATCATGTGTAATATGTATAGTATATACCCGTGATCAACACCCGACGTGATCACTGCCCGATAGTATAGCATGGCAGACAGATAAGAATGTAGGGCCACTGATGATAAACTAGCATCCTATACTAAGCATTTAGGATTGCAAGTAAGGTATCAATAGCTGGAGCAACAATGACAGGCTATGCATAAGAATAGGATTAACGGAAAACAGTAACATGCTACACTACTCTAATGAAATAAGTAGAGAGAAGAGTTGGCAATATCTGGTGATCAAAGGGGGTGCTTGCCTGGTTGCTCTGGCAAGAGAGAGGGGTCATCAACACCGTAGTCGTACTGGGTAGCAGCGGCGTCGGTCTCGGTGTCTAGCGAGAGAAGAGGGGGAAGAAACAATAGATATAATGCAAACAAATGCATGACGATGGATGACATGACAAAGCATGATAATAGGTGTGCCCTAACGCGGTAAGAGGTGGTACCGGTGAAGGGGGGAAACATCCGGGAAAATATCCCCAGTGTTTCGCGTTTTCGGACAGACGAACAGGAGGGGGAAAGTTGCGTGTTCGCTATGCTAGGGATGCGTGGTGGACGAACGGGCTGCGTATCCAGATTCATCTCGTCGTACAAAGTGTTTTCATCCGATATATGGTTTCATTTATATGATTTTTCAAAGTTTTATTATTATTCCAAAAAAAATTAATTAATTATTTCGAATTTAAATAAGGCTGATTCTTTTTATACCCAGGTTGTTCCATCCATAGTCAACGACATGTGGGGCCAGCCAAAGTCCAGTCAGCAAGTCAAAAGTGAATAGTTAAGGTTGACCTTGGTCAAAGTGTGAACAGTTTTGGTGGGGCCTACTTGTCATAGACATTGTGTCTATTAAGTCAATTAATTAGAGATGACCAAGAGGGGTGGTCCACATGTCATTTGCTATTAAAGTAAATTAGCACTAATGTAACACTAACTAATCTAATCCTAATTAAACAAGGGGCCGGCCGTACTGGACAATGGCTGACCCAGCCACACATGCGACACACACACACAATAATTACACAGGGTCGGCCACACACAACACGCAACACCTAGGGGTTAAATATGTTATATGTTAATAGAAGATAGCAATTTGTGATTTTCATAGGATTTAATCCATGCATCAAATGGATTTCGTCCAATGAACACAATTGAGCCTTGTCAAGTGTACTACCTTCCCATATTTTTTTAGCCCTGATAATATTTGTTTAACCGAAGTTTAGGAGTAGTTAAGGGGGTTACTCGATGTAATATTCACAAAGCTAGCCTCATCTACAGTAATTAGTAGCAGCAGCCAACACCAACAGCCGGCGGTGAGAGCAGCAAAGCAGCAGAGAAGGCTCGGCAGTAGCAGTAACCAGCAGCTATGCAGCAGAGTAGAGCAACGGCAGGACAAGCAGCGGCAGCAAAGCAGCAGCGACAACAGCAGTTGAGCAGGCGCAGGCCTGGGCAGGGAGCCACGGAGGGCGCGACTAGGCGAGCACTAGGCGAGCACTAGGCGGAGACGGGCGTGGGGCGCGGTTGGCAGCAGCGGCGACAACAGAAGTAGAGGCAGCGGCCCAACAGAACAAGGTAGCAGCGGGAGGAGGCCGACCGGCGGGCAGCGGCCACGCGCGCGTGCAGGGCGAGGCGCGCACAGGGGAAGCGGGTGGGCACGGCCCGGTGCGTGGGGCGATGCAGTACACGCAGGGGCGAGCGCGGACTGGTGCGGTCGGGCGTGCTTGGCCATCGGCTATGCAGGGCACGGGGGAAGAGGTATGGGTCATGTTGGAAGGCGGGGGAGACGAGGAGCACAATGCCGTGCTCGGACGCGAGCGGTAGTGGCTGTGGCCATGGCTGCGCCATGCCCGGCGGCGAGGAGCTCTCGGTCACGATGGGACAGCGATGGGGCGACGAAAATGAGCGGGGAAGAGAGGAGGTTGACACGGAGCTCACCTAGGGAGCACAAGGAGGCTCGGTAAGTAGGTTAGGAGCATCAGGGGGTAGCCGGATTTTGCGATGAACGCCAATGTAATGCCCCATATGTAACCTGCCATATTTGTATTCCAACTCTTGCCATTTCCGGCACCAAGTTATGATATTTCCTCATTGTCGGGTTTTTGTCTCCGTGTTGCTTTTGTCTTTGTCATGCATCTCATATCATGTCATCATGTGCATCGCATTTGCATATGTGTTCGTTTCATGCATCCGAGCATTTTCCCCGTTGTCCGTTTTGCATTCTGGCGCTCCTATGTCCTCCGGTGTTCCCTTTTACCTCTTTTCGTGTGCGGATGTTAAACGTTCTCGGATTGGACCGAGACTTGTCATGCGGCCTTGGTTTACTACCGGTAGACCGCATGTCAAGTTTCGTGCCATTTGGACTTCGTTTGATACTCCAATGGTTAACCGAGGAACCGTGAAGGCCTCGTGTGTATTGCATCCCAACACCTCTCCAAAGTGGCCCAAAACCCACCTAAACCCCCTCCATCATCTCGGTCGTTCGATCACGATCGCGTGGCCGAAAACCATGCTCAATTTGGAGTCTCCTAGCTCCCTCTAGGTATAAATTTGTGCACCCTGTCCAAATCCCGGGTAATTTCCACCCTAACCCTAGTCCCGCTCCTCTCCGCGCGCCGGACACGTCCAGTCCGCGCCGGACATCGCCGCCGCCGCCACTCACACGCTGCCACGTGGCGCACCGCCGTCCTCTCTGCCGCCGGCCCGGGTAGCCCAAATCGGGCCCCGAGGCCCACGCCGCCCCCGCGCCTCCCCGGCTCGCTGCGCCGCCCGAGCATCGCCGCGCCGCCGCGCCTTCCTCCTCGCAGGACGCTGCGTTACCTCGCCGCCGCAGCAGCTCCGGCGAGCCCGCGCCGTCTCCACCCGCGCCGGCGACCGCGCCCGCGGTCCCCTTCCTCGCCGCCGCGCCGCCCCGACCCCAGATTCGGCCGGCCCCGTCCATTCCGGCCACCTCCGTCCACTCCGACGCGTCTCCAGCGAGCTCCCTCCGACAAACCTCAGAGACCGTGCTCGATCCAGATCTGGAACTCGAGGGTTGACCTAATTTTTGCCCTAAGTCCCAGTAATTTTAGCATACTTCATCGCATCATAATTTTGCATCCATGGCTCCGTTTTGGGCGTGTAGCATATCAAATTGTTCGTCTCGACGAGTACTTCATTTCATTCCATTGCACCATGTTCATTTGAGTTCATATTGATGCCCTAAATGCTGTTGTAAGAGTCCTATGTGTTGTTAATTTTAGATTCTTATCAGTAATTGGACATTTGTCATTTTTGCCATGATTAATGTGTGCCTCCTATGAACTTGAGCCCTACATGTGTTTTAAAGTATGCCATGCCATATTTACAGGGGTGTATGCGATGTATTTTTGTGATATTTGTGGTGACTAGCACAAGCATGCAAAGTAGCTCTCGTGATGTTATTGATTTCAGGGACTTCGATTTCTTCTAAGTCTTTGCCCTGTTAATATTTTTATGCCATGTATTCTTGTCGCTACAGAGTGATCCATGCCTCTTTTGAGCATGTTTAGTAAGGATGATTTTGAGATAATGTTATGCTCTATACATCCGTGTCTTTGTTTGAAATTATGGAGCAACCAAGCATGACTCAATCTTGCTCTACTTTTGCTATAAAATGTTCCTGGCAGATCATTTACGTGTTAAGCAATTTTGCCGAGGTTGTTGTAGTTGATCCATGCATGCGATGAGGTTGTTCTTACCATGTTTAGCTTCTATGCCATGTCTACTTGCTGGGTGTATGCTTAGTTTGTCATGCAATGACTTGTGGTGAGTGCATCGAGCTCATAAACATGCCTACGTGAATCTGTTTTGCCATGTTCCAGTTTTCTGCTAAGTCTGAATCTGTTAACGGAAGTTGCTATGTTCTCATGGTTGCCATTGTATTTTATGATCCCTTTTGGCCTATGGTGTATGCTTTGAGTAGCTTCATGCCATGCCTTGATTTGCCATGATATGTTCCTATAGCATGTTGTTATCTTGCTCTAAACATTGCTTCCTGATGTTAAATTCCTGACATGTTATTTTCACTAAGTCTGTAACATGTTATCTTTTGCACTTTTGCCATGCTTGTTTGAACCTGCTTTTGAGTGAATTAGCCGTAGCTCAGCGTTCAACTTTTGTCAAGCATCTTGAGTGGATCCCTTTCATGTGCTTTGTTGCTATGTTTGAGTGCAGTAGCTTGTTGTTCTTGATGCATTTAGATGGCCTTGTGGTGTTAATCGCAGCTTTGTGCCATTATTGTTTTGCTTGCCTTTTGCAAACCGTGCATCCGATTCCGGTGACCTTTATATCAATTTCGACCGAAATCAACTCATCTTTCCAGTAGCACTCTTGGTTATCCAAGTTGAGGCCAGGCTCAATCTTTCCTTTCCGAAGCATGCATATGCATCGCATATCACATCCCACATATCATTCCATGTTTTGCATCATGTTGCTTGTGCATTGCACCGTGGTTGATTGTGGTTCCCTTTGTTTGTGTTCTTGCTTTGGGTAGAGCCGGGAGACGAGTACGTGATCGAGGAACCCATTGAGTACGCTTACGAGGATCAAGCTAATGTCAACTCGGAGAACTTTGCAGGCAAGATGACCATACCCTCGAAATCACTTCTATCTTTGGTTGCTAGATGCTCGCTCTATTGCTATGCCTATGCTACAATACCTACCACTTGCTTATCATGCCTCCCATATTGCCATGTCAAACCTCTAACCCACCTTGTCCTAGCAAACCGTTGTTTGGCTATGTTACCGCTTTGCTCAGCCCCTCTTATAGCGTTGCTAGTTGCAGGTGAAGATTGGAGTTTGTTCCTTGTTGGAACATGTTTATTGTTGGGATATCACTATTATATCTTGTCTAATTTAATGCATCTATATACTTGGTAAAGGGTGGAAGGCTCGGCCTTATGCCTGGTGTTTTGTTCCACTCTTGCCGCCCTAGTTTCCGTCATACCGGTGTTATGTTCCTTGATTTTGCGTTCCTTACACGGTTGGGTTATAATGGGAACCCCTTGATAGTTCGCCTTGAATAAAACTCCTCCACCAAGGCCCAACCTTGGTTTTACCATTCGCCACCTAGCCTTTTTCCCTTGGGTTTCGCAGACTCAAGGGTCATCTATATTTTAACCCCCCCCCCGGGCCAGTGCTTTTCTAAGTGTTGGTCCAAACTAGGCGATGTCCGGCTCCCCCTGGGCAACCAGGGTCTATGCCAACCCGACGTCTTGCCCATCCGGTGTGCCCTGAGAACGAGATATGTGCAGCTCCTATCGGGATTTGTCGGCACATTCGGGTGGCTTCGCTGGTTTAGTTTTACCATTGTCGAGATATCTTGTAACCGGGATTCCGAGTCTGATCGGGTTGTCCTGGGAGAAGGAATATCCTTCATTGACTGTGAGATCTTGTGATGGGCTAAGTTGGGACACCCCTGCAGGGATTTGAACTTTCGAAAGCCGTGCCCGCGGTTATGTCCGGTTTGTAGAAAACCTGAAACTTAACTTAATTAAAATGAATCAACAGAGTGTGTGTCTGTGATGGTCTCTTTTCGGCGGAGTCCGGGAAGAGAACACGGTCTCGTGTTATGCTTGAACGTTGGTTGTTCTAGGATGACTTCTTGATCATAGTTTCTCGACCGTGCCTTGCCTTCTCTCTTCTCGCTCTCATTTGCGTTTGTTAGCCACCATATATGCTAGTGCTTGCTGCAGCTCCACCTCATACCTTTTACCCTTCCTATAAGCTTAAATAGTCTTGATCGCGAGGGTGTGAGATTGCTGAGTCCCCGTTACTCACAGATTCCTTCAAAACCAGATGCAGGGACCGATGATACCATACCAGGAGATTCGACTGAGCTCAAGTGGGAGTTCGGTGAGGACTCAGGACGATACTACGTTTCCTTTCCAGACGATCAGTAGTGGAGCCCAGTTGGGGCGATCGGGGACATTATGCATTTGGGGTTGTCTTTATTTTGGTTCCGTAGTCGGACCTTGATTGTATCTGGATGAATGTAAAGATATTTATGCTATTGTGTGACGTGGCGAGTGTAAGCCAACTATGTACCTCTTTTCCTTATTCATTACATGGGTTGTGTGAAGATTACCCCACTTGCGACATTGCTTACAATGCGGTTATGCCTCTAAGTCGTGCTTTGACACGTGGGAGATATAGTCGCATCGTGGGCATTACAAGTTGGTAATCGGAGCCTTCCCCGACTTAGGAGCCCCCTGCTTGATCGAATCGTTGGCGTTGTTGAGTCTAGAAAATGTTTTGAGTCTTTTAGGATTTATATATATCGGAGAGTAGGATTCTTTTTACTCCTCAGTCCCTTCGTCGCTCTGGTGAGGCATCCTGACGTAGAGTTTTGACTCTTCTCTTCTCAAATTTCACTAAAAAAAATTTAGGATCACGTGGGTATCTTGGAATCGTTCCGATGGTTTTGTGATGAGAACATTGTTCTTGGTGCCTCCTAACATTTAGGGTTGTGGCAGTGTCCCGGGGAGTTGAGCTCCGAGGTGTTGTCGTCACAATTTTATCGTTGCAGTTCTGGAATACCTGAGTTTCACCGACATCGAAAATCTCTTTTATGCAGTTGTTGGTGAGATAACCTCTACGCCACCTAGTACTGGGGCAGGAGTTCGGGAGTATTGCCATAACTTGTATAACGGATGCTTTTCGAAGGTTGAGGTAAATGATTTCCGAAGGTTTCTTGGTTATGTGTTGAAGGATGGATACAGCTGGATGTAGAATTTGCTAGCTTTGGGTGAGATATTATGCTTCCCCTGTATCCCCAACACCTGATTGCATAACCGGGAAAATTTCGGGAGTTTCATAGGTGGGTATTCTTGTAGCTCTAGTATTTGTTCCGCGGATATTTGGATTGTGATTGGGTAATCCTTACAAAGTATTTGTTCTTGTCCGTACCTTGTTGTTTTATTCTTCTACCTCTATCTAAGTGGCTTCTCAATTTATGGAAGTGTGACCATTTAATTGGAATTCATTCGTTCATTTTGTTCGGATGTTAAGACTATATGTTGCAATTTCGATCCATTGATTCAGCTTGAATATATGTCTTTCATGATGCTAACGGATGTCACCCTCTTCAGGATGGCTCCTCCAACGCGTCAGAATCCTGAACCGCCGCCACCACCTCGACCTCCGGAGGCATGGCAAGCTATGATGGCCGCTACCAATGCCAACACGCAGATGCTTATGCAACTCTTGAAAGAGCGCAACCAAGGAAATCAAGGCAATGGCAACAATCAAAATCAGTTTGCTAAACTCAACTAGTTCCTCGCTAACCAGCCAAAGACCTTAAGTAACTGTGTCGAGGCAACAGACGCTGATGATTGGCTCGTGGATATCTGCAAGCATTTCGAGTGCAGCAACGTCAGCCTGAGGACTTTGTCAAGTTTGCCTCGTTCCAACTCAAAGACCATGCTGCAGAGTGGTATCAGCAATACAAAGATTCCAGAGGAGGTCATGTGATTACCTGGGATGAATTCCGTCAAGACTTCAAAGCTCACCACATTCCTCAGAGTGTTGTTGAGAGAAAGCGTGAGGAGTTCCGCAATTTGAAGCAAGGCAGCTTTTCTGTTTACCAGTATAACATCATGTTCCAGAAGCTCGCTCGTTTCGCTAAGCAAGACGTCCCTGATGAGAAGAGCATGATTTATCAGTTCAGAGGTGCCCTCAGAGAAGATCTCCAACTAGCTCTTGTGCTTTTTGAGCCGAACAAGTACGATGAGTTTTACAACATGGCACTGAAACAAGAGACTGCTCAGCTCAAGTGCGATGCTTCCAAGAAATGAGTCAGGGATGCAACTCCTTCGTCAACTCAAGTGGCAACTAAGCAGCAAAAGTATTGGTTGCCTCCTCCTCCTCCGTTCTGTCAGACTTATCAGCATAAGATCAAGGGTGGCAATGGATCTTCCCACCCACCCAACCCAGACTTTTAGAACAAGACTTCGTCTCATGCTCCAAGATCAAGTGCTCCATATCACCGTCCACTTTCAGAGGTCACGTGCAACAAATGTCATCAGAAGGGTCACTATGCCAAAAAATGCTTCAATCAGAGGCGTCTTCCTCCTCCTCCTGTGAGGTCTGCTAGCACTGCAGTGGTCAAGCATAATCCCAAGTCTGCTAAGATCAACATGATGAACGCAGCTCAGGCAGAGGACTCGTCAGATGTGATCATGGGTAACCTTCCTGTTAACGACATTCCTGCAAGAGTTCTTTTTGATACCGGTGCATCTTTGTCATTCATATCGAAGCCTTTTGCATCCATTCATGATTTGCATACTGTCGATTTGCCTAAACCGATAGCGGTTTCCTCTCCGGGTTTGTTCATGAACACCAAAATGATGGCTCCAGATGTTTCTATCACGTTGGGCGACTATAAGTTTCTGCCTTCTCTAATGGTCCTTGGCAACTCGGATATTGATCTTATTCTCGGAATGGATTGGCTTTCTAAGCACAAGGCTCAGCTTGATTGTGCTGCCAGGCAGATTCAATTGACACATTCGTCTGAGGATATAATCGTCTTTGCCGCTCGTGAAGATACCATTCGACTGTTTTCTCTCAACGAGAAGGGCGAGTTGGATGCTATCTCTCAGATTCCAGTCGTTTGTGAATATCAAGACGTCTTTCTAGAAGAGCTTCCAGGAATGCCTCCGCACCAGCCTGTTGAATTCGTCATGGATCTTGAGCCTGGCACGGAACCTGTTTGCAAACGTCCTTACAAGCTTGGACCTGAAGAGTTGAAGGAGCTGAAGAAACAACTCGATATTCAAGAGCGTATGGGTCTCATCCGACCAAGTTCTTCTCCATGGGGTTGTGGTGTTCTTTTTGTCAAGAAGATGGATGGAACAGACCGACTTTGTGTCGACTACCGTCCATTGAACCAGAAGACCATAAAGAACAAGTACCCACTTCCCAACATCAATGAGCTTTTTTAACAACTCAAAGGTGCTCAAGTATTCTCCAAGCTTGATCTCCGTATGCGCTATCATCAGATTCGCATTCGTGAAGAAGATATCCCCAAGACAGCATTCAGAACAAGATATGGGTCATATGAATAAACTGTCATGTCTTTTGGCCTTGTCAATGCCCCTCCAACATTCTCTCGCATGATGAACTTCATCTTCAACGCCTACACAAAAGAATTCGTCTTGGTCTATCCCAATGACATTTTGGTCTTTTCCAAGAACAAGGAGGATCATGCCAAGCACTTGAGATTGGTGCTGGATAAACTCAGAGAACATCAGTTCTATGCGAAGTTTTCAAAGTGCGAGTTTTGGCTCGA
The DNA here is from genome assembly GCF_002162155.2 of Triticum dicoccoides. NCBI lineage: Eukaryota > Viridiplantae > Streptophyta > Magnoliopsida > Poales > Poaceae > Triticum > Triticum dicoccoides. Next base: position 245,674,213 of record NC_041386.1, on the reverse strand, counting down.
TGAGGTTCTCTACCTTGGGCATATCATCTCCGCCAAGGGCATAGCTGTTAATCCTGAGAAGGTTTCTGCAATTGTGAATTGGGAACCACCTCAGAATGTGAAGCAACTCCGCAGCTGTAACGCCCCAGATATAACTTTCCCAATTTGTACTCCAACTCTTGCCGTTTCCGGCGTTAAGTTATATTTATTTCTCGGGTTCGGGTCTTTGTCTCCGTGTGTTGTTTTCGTTTTCATGCATCTCATATCATGTCATCATGTGCATTGCATTTGCATACGTGTTCATCTCACGCATTCGAGCATTTTCCCCGTTGTCCATTTTGCATTCCGGCGCTTCGTTCTCCTCCGGTGGTCAATTGTAGCTTTCTTTCGTGTGTGGGGATTAAACATTTCCGGATTGGACGAGACTTGCCAAGCGGCCTTGGTTTACTACCGGTGGACCGCCTGTCAAGTTTCGTACCATTAGGACTTCGTTTGGTACTCCAATGGTTAACCGAGGGACCGAAAAGGCCTCGTGTGTGTTGCAGCCCAACACCCCTCCAATTTGGCCCAAAACCCACCAAACTCTGCTCCATGTCCTAGAGCGTTCGATCACGATCGCGTGGCCGAAAACCGCACCTCATTTGGACTCTCCTAACTCCACTTATGTCTATAAATAGACCCCTCCATTTTCGGATCTCTGCCTCTCCCCGAAACCCTAAAAAAATCCCGCCGCCGCCGGACGGGTCCGCGCCAGGCCGGACGTGTCCGCCTCGACACGCCCAGCCAACCCTGCTCCGCCACGTGGCACGCCTGCCCGCCGCCGCCGCCGAAGCCCGCTCGGCCTGGGGAGAGCCCCCGAGGCCCGAGCCGCCGCCGCCCAACACCTGCGCACCCGCGGCCCTTCGTCTTCGCGCCCGGTGACCGGCACCGCCACGGGCCACCACCGCGCCACCGCGGGCGACCGCGCCTCCCCGTCGCCCGGCCGGCCGCCCCTCGCCGCCTCCTTGCCGCCCCGGCCCGGCGCCACCCCGCCGCCACCTACCACGCTGCCGCCCCGGCCCGGCGCCACCCCGCCGCCACCTACCACGCTGCCGCCCCGGCCCGGCCTCTCCTCCCAAGCTCCGGCCTCCTCTTCTTCCTCTCCGGCAAGAACTCCGGCGGTGAACAGTGAAATCCGGCAAACTCCGATATCCGTGCCGATCTGGATCTAGATCTGGAAATTTGACGGTTGACTTTTATCCCCGTAACCCTAATTTTTATGCCTACTTTGACCTGTCGTAACTTTGCATCCGTAGCTCCGTTTTGGACATATAGTATATAAAAATGTTCGCCTCGACGAGTACATCATTTCATTCCATTGCATCATTTTCATTTGAGCTCATCTTGATGCCCAAAATGCTGTTAGAAGGAGGCTTCGTGAGTTAATTGTCAGATCTGCTAGTTCATCTTAGGCTTTTGTCATTTTTGCCATGGTTATTGTGTGCATGATATGCCTGTGAGTCCTTCATATGTTTTGTTAAGCATTTTGTATTCTTTCCTAAGGTGCAACCCATGAATTTTTAGGATGTGTGTGGTGACTTGTGCAAGCTTGCAAAGTGAGGCACCCGGTAAATCTGTTTTTAGAGACTTAGAAGTTTTCACTAAGTCTGGGATTATTTAGTTCATGATGCCATATGTTCAGCTTGTTTCCTAGTGATCCGTGCCTCTTTTGAGGATGTTCAGTAAAGGAGTTTTGTTAATTATGTTATGCTCTATCCATCAATGCCTTTGTTTGTAATTATGGAGCACCCTCGCTCGAGTCAATCGAGCTCTACTTTTGCTTCGTTATGAATCTGGGTAGATCGTCAACTTGTTTGCGATTTTGCCGATGTTATTGTAGTTGATCCGTGCGTGCTATGCCATTGTTCTTGCCATGTCTAGCTAGAATTTTGTGCCTTATTAATGGATGTATGCCTGCCTTGCCATGACTTGCACCGTGGTGAGTTCATCGAGCTCATTTACATGCCTTCGTGAGTTATATTTCAGCATGTCTCAGTTTTCACTGTCTGAAAACTGATTATGTTTTTGCTATGTTCGTGTGCCTGTTAGTATATTTTGTGAACCCTTTTGGCCCCAGGTCACTTTGGGTCTTTTGTTAAGCTTGTTGAGTAGCTCCATGCCATGTTCTTACTTGTCTTAATCAGGTCATGTTTCATGTTGTTTTGCTGCTCCAAAGAGGGCTTCGTGATCTGAAATTTCAGACAAGTGTTAATTTCACTAAGTCTGGAATCTGTTTTGCATTTGCGTTTTTGCCATGCTTGTTTGAACCTCATAATGGATGAATTGGCCGTGGCTCAGTGCTACTCTTTTGTTAAGCATCTTGCGTGCATCCCTGCCATTTATTTTTTTGTCATGTTTGGTGGCTGTAGCATGTTCATTTCGTTGCATTTAGATGCCTACTTGCTGTAAATCGCAGACCGGTGTCATATCTTAAAATGCTTGCCATTTCCAAATCGTAACTCCGATTCCGGCGTTCTTTATATCGTTTTCAAGTGATTTCATATCATCTTTCTAGTGGCACCCTTGGAATTCCAAGTTGAGGCCAGGTTCATGCATTTCCTGTCATATCTTGCATTTTGCATCCCACATCGCATCCCGCATAGCATATCATCATTTCATCTTATTGCTTGGTCTTGCACGTGGTTGATTGTATCCTTGTTGCTTGTTTGTCTTGTTTGGGTAGAACCGAGAGAAGAGTTCACTACCGAGGATCCAGTCAACTCTGACAACTGTGCAGGCAAGATGATCATACCCTCGAAATCACTACTATCTTGGCTATGCTAGTTTGCTCGCTCTTTCTATGCCAATGCTACGATGCCTACCTTTTGCTTGTTAGCCTCCCAATTGCCATGTTGAACCTCTAACCCACCTTGTCCTAGCAAACCGTTGATTGGCTATGTCACCGCTTTGCTCAGCCCCTCTTATAGCGTTGCTAGTTGCATGTGAAGATTGGAGCCGTTCCTTGTTGGAATATTTATTTACTTGTTGGGATATCATTACATTGCTATGTTATCTTAATGCATCTATACACTTGGTAAAGGGTGGAAGGCTCGGCCTCTCGCCTAGTGTTTTGTTTCACTCTTGCCGCCCTAGTTTCCGTCATATCGGTGTTATGTTCCCGGATTTTGCGTTCCTTACACGGTTGGGTTATAATGGGAACCCCTTGATATTTCGCCTCGTTTAAACCTTTTCCAGCAATGCCCAACCTTGGTTTTACCATTCGCCACCTAGCCTCTTTTTCCCTTGGGTTACCGGAGCCCAAGGGTCATCTTATT
>NC_041386.1:245592135-245670646 GCF_002162155.2 Triticum dicoccoides | reverse complement strand
TCCGACCGAGTAGACTGCGAGGCCACCTCAGGGAAACTTGAGGGTTGGTTTTACTCGTAGGATGTCTCATCTGAGTGTGCCCTGATAAAGAGATATGTGCAGCTCCTATCGGGATTTGTCGGCACATTCGGGCGGTGTTGCTGGTCTTGTTTTAACCTGTCGAAGTGTCTTGAGTTACCGAGATGCCGAGTCTGATCGGAACGTCTTGGGAGGAGGTCTATTCCTTCGTTGACCGTGAGAGCTTGTCATGGGCTAAGTTGGGACCCCCCTGCAGGGATTGAACTTTCGAAAGCCATGCCCGCGGTTATGGGCAGATGGGAATTTGTTAATGTCCGGTTGTAGATAACTTGAATCTTAATTAATTAAAATGAATCAACTGAGTGTGTTACCGTGATGGTCTCTTCTCGGCGGAGTCCGGGAAGTGGACACGGTGTTGGAGTAATGTTTGCGCAGGTTGTTCTTCTATATTCTCGCTCGTGCTTTGCCTCCTCTTCTCGCTCTCTTTTGCGAATAAGATAGCCACCATACTTGCTAGTCGCTTGCTGCAGCTCCACATATATTTGCCTTACCATTCCTTTAAGCTTAAATAGTCTTGATCGCGAGGGTGCGAGATTGCTGAGTCCCTGTGGCTCACAGATACTATAACTCCAGATGCAGGTCTAGGCGATTCCGCTCCAGGTGACGAGTACGAGCTCAAGTGGGAGTTTGACGAAGACTCTCAGCGATATTACGTGTCTTTTCCTGATGATCAGTAGTGGTGCCTAGTTGGGGTTCGATTCAGGGCCTTGTCGCATGTTGGGTTTTCTTCTATTTTGGCGCCGTAGTCGGGCCATGAGTGTTTGTATGATGGGTGTTATTTATGTACTTTGATGTGATGTGGCGAGTGTAAGCCAACTATGTATCTTCGCCTTTTATTATATATTACATGGGATGTTGTGACGATTGCCTGACTTGCGACATTGCTTTCAATGCGGTTATGCCTCTAAGTCGTGCCTTGACACGTGGGAGCTATAGCCGCATCGAGGGCGTTACAGCAGCTTCCTTGGGCTCGCGAGCTATTGTCAAAGGTTCGTTGAGAACTTCTCTAAGATCGAGAAGCCTCTTTCCAACCTTCTCCAGAAGCATGTGAAGTATGTCTGGTCGCCTGAATGTGATATCGCTTTCAACACCCTCAAAGAGAAGTTAGTCACTGCTCCAGTTCTGACTCCTCCTGATGAATCCAAACCGTTCGAGGTTTTCTGTGATGCTTCCCTTCAAGGTCTCAGTGCAGTGTTGATGCAAGAGAAGAAAGTTGTGGCCTATACCTCTCGCCAGTTGAAGCCCAACGAAAAGAACTACCCCACTCATGACCTCGAGTTGGCAGCAGTTGTCCATGCTCTTTTAACATGGAGACATCTCTTGTTGGGAAGGAAAGTGGACATCTTCACTGATCATAAGAGTCTCAAGTACATCTTCACTCAGCCCAACCTCAACCTCAGGCAGACTCGTTGGGTCGAAATGATTCAATAGTATAATTCGAGTATTGAATATACTCCAAGCAAGGCCAATGTAATTGCTGACGCTTTGAGCAGGAAGGCTTACTGCAACAGTTTGATTCTCAAGCCCTACCAACCAGAGCTTTGTGAAGCTTTCCGCAAACTCAATCTCCAAGTTGTTCCTCAAGGATTCCTGGCCAACCTCCAAGTCTCTCCAACTTTGGAAGATCAGATTCATGAGGCTCAACTTCTTGATGCTATGGTGAAGTAGGTGAAGATTGGGATTGCCAAGAGTCAACCCAAGTACAAGTGCTATCGTCTTGATGACAAGGATACTCTATTCTTCGAGGATCGCATTGTTGTTCCTAAGGGTAACCTTCATAAAGTCATTATGAGCGAGGCTCACAATTCACTCCTCTCTATTCACCCTGGAAGTACAAAGATGTACCATGACCTTAAGCAGTCTTATTGGTGGACTCGAATGAAGCGCGAGATTGCTCAGTTCGTGAATGAATGTGATGTCTGCATAAGAGTGAAAGCAGAACACCAACGACCAGCTGGTCTCCTCCAACCTCTTGCCATTCTAGAATGGAAGTTTGACCATATTGAGATGGACTTCGTGACTGGGTTTCCCAAGTCCAAGTGTGGCAATGATGCTATCTTCGTTCTCATCAACAAGCTCACTGAAGTGGCTCATTTCCTGCCTATCGAAGAGTCTATCACAGCAGCTCAGTTGGTAGAGCTATATACCTCCAGGATTGTCTCTCTACACGGCATTCCACGGTTGATATATTCAGATCGTGGAAGCATCTTCACCTCCAAGTTCTGGGATTCCTTCCAAAAGGCCATGGGCACCAACATCCGCTTCAGCACAGCTTTTCATCCTCAAACCAGTGGCCAAGTCGAGCGTGTCAATCAAGTTCTTGAATATATGCTCAGGGCATGTGTCATTTTTTTGGTATGAAGTGGGAACATTGTCTTCCATATGCCGAGTTCTCCTACAACAACAACTTCCAAGCGAGTTCGGGCAAGGCCCCATTCGAGAATCTCTATGGCAGAAAGTGCCGTACTCCTCTTAACTGGTCAGAGACTGGTGAACGCCAACTTCTTGGAAATGACTTGATCACAGAGGCTGAAGAAATGTGCAAAGTCATTCGTGAAAATATCAAAGCCGCGCAATCGCGCCAGAAGAGTTACTATGATAGCAAGCATCATGACTTGGCTTTCGAGATCGGAGACCATGTCTACCTCGACGTCTCTCCAATGAAAGGTACTCGTCGCTTCGGTATCAAAGGGAAGCTTGCCCCTAGATACGTGGGTCCTTTCAAGATCATTGGCAAAAGAGGCGATCTCGCCTATCTACTTGAGTTTCGATCCAACTTTGCAAACGTGCACGACGTGTTTCACGTGTCTCAGCTCCGCAAGTGTTTCAAGGCTCCTGACCGCACCATCAACTTTGAAGAGATTGATCTCCAAGAAGACATGTCTTATCATGAGCATCCCATTGCTATTCTTGAAGAAACTGAGCGCAAGACTCGCAACAAGTCTATCAAATTCCTAAAAGTGAAGTGGTGACATCATTCCGACCGTGAAGCCACCTGGGAACTCGAGGACCACCTCCGTTCCGGATATCCGGAGTTTTTCCAGACCTAGATCTCGGGACGAGATCCTTTCGTAGTGGTGGAGTGTTGTACCGCCCCATATGTAACCTGCCATATTTGTATTCCAACTCTTGCCATTTCCGGCACTAAGTTATGATATTTCCTCGTTGTCGGGTTTTTTTCTCCGGGTCGCTTTTGTCTTTGTCATGCATCTCATATCATGTCATCATGTGCATCGCATTTGCATACGTGTTCGTTTCATGCATCCGAGCATTTTCCCCGTTGCCCGTTTTGCATTCCGGTGCTCCTATGTCCTCCGGTGTTCCCTTTTACCTCTTTTCGTGTGCGGATGTTAAACGTTCTCAGATTGGACCGAGACTTTTCATGCGGCCTTGGTTTACTACCGGTAGACCGCCTGTGAAGTTTCGTGCCATTTGGACTTCGTTTGATACTCCAACGGTTAACCGAGGAACCGTTAAGGCCTCGTGTGTGTTGCAGCCCAACACATCTCCAAAGTGGCCCAAAACCCACCTAAACCCCCTCCATCATCTCGGTCGTTCGATCACGATCGTGTGGCCGAAACACATGCTCAATTTGGAGTCTCCTAGCTCCCTCTAGGTATAAATTTGTGCACCCCGTCCAAATCCCGGATCATTTCCACACTAACCCTAGCCCCGCTCCTCTCCGCGCGCCGGAAATCGTCGCCGCCGCCACTCACACACTGCCATGTGGCACGCCGCCGTCCTCTCCGCCGCTGGCCTGGGCAGCCCAAATCGGGGCCCCGAGGCCCACGCCGCCCCCGCGCCTCCTCGACTCGCTGAGCCGCCCGAGCGTCGCCGCGCTGCCGCGCCTTCCTCCTCGCCGGCCGCCGCGCTGCCTCGCTGCCGCAGCAGCTCTGGCGAGCCTGCGCCGTCTCCACCCGCGCCGGTGACCGCGCCTGCGGTCCCCTTTCTCGCCGCCGCGCCGCCCCGACCCCAAATCCGGCCGGCCCCGTCCATTCCGGCCACCTCCGTCCACCCCGGCGCGTCTCCGGCGAGCCCCCTCCGATGAACCTCGGAGACCGTTCCCGATCCAGATCTGGAACTCGAGGGTTGACCTAATTTTGCCCTAAGTCCTAGTAATTTTAGCATACTTCATCGCATCATAATTTTGCATCTGTGGCTCCGTTTTGGGCATGTAGCATATCAAATTGTTCGTCTCGATGAGTACTTCATTTCATTCCATTGTACCATGTTCATTTGAGTTCATCTTGATGCCCTAAATGATGTTGCAAGAGTTCTATGTGTTGTTAGTTTCAGATTCTTATCACTAATTGGACATTTGTCATTTTTGCCATGATTAATGAGTGCCTCCTATGAACTTGAGCCCTACATGTGTTTTCAAGTATGCATTGCCATCTTTACAGGGGTGTATGCCATGTATTTTTGTGATATTTGTGGTGACTATCACAAGCATGCAAAGTAGCTCTCATGATGTTACTGATTTCAAGTACTTAGATTTCTTCTAAGTCTTTGCCCTCTTAATATTTTTATGCCATGTATTCTTGTTGCTAGAGAGTGATCCATGCCTCTTTTGAGCATTTCAGTAAGGATGATTTTGAGGTAATGTTATGATCTATCCATCCATGTATTTGTTTGCAATTGTGGAGCACCCTAGAATGACTCAATCTTGCTCTACTTTTGCTATAAAATGTTCCTGGTAGATCGTTTACGTGTTAAGCAATTTTGCCGAGGTTGTTGTAGTTGATCCGTGCATGCTATGAGGTTGTTCTTGCCATGTTTAGCTTCTATGCCATGTCTACTTGCTGGGTGTATGCTTAGTTTGTCATGCAATGCCTTGTGGTGAGTGCATTGAGCTTGTAAACATGCCTACGCGAATCTGTTTTGCGATGTTCCAGTTTTCTACTAAGTCTGAATATGTTAACGAAAGTTGCTATGTTCTCATGGTTGCCATTGTATTTTCTGATCCCCTTTGGCTTATGGTCAGTACGGGACTTTTTTGTACGCTTTGAGTAGCTTCATGCCATGCCTTGCTTTTCCATGATATGTTCCTGTAGCATATTGTCATCTTGCTCTAAGCATTGCTTCCTGATGTTAAATTCCTGACATGTTATTTTCACTAAGTCTGTAACCTGTTATCTTTTGCACTTTTGCCATGCTTGTTTGAACCTGCTTTTGCATGAATTAGCTGTAGCTTAGTGTTCTTCTTTTGTCAAGCATCTTGAGTAGATCCCTGCCATGTGCTTTGTTGCTATGTTCGAGCGCAGTAGCTTGTTGTTCTTGATGCATTTAGATGGCCTCGTGCTGTTAATCGCAGCTTTGTGCCATTATTGTTTTGCTTGCCATTTGCAAACCGTGCATCCGATTCCTGTGATCTTTATATCGATTTCGACCGAAATCAACTCATATTTCCAGTGGCTATCTTGGTTCTCCAAGTTGAGGCTAGATTCAATCTTTCCTTTCTGAAGCATGCATATGGATCGCATATCACATCCCGCATATCATGATATGTTTTGCATCATGTTGCTTGTGCATTGCACCGTGGTTGATTGTGGTTCCCTTTGTTTGTGTCTTGCTTTGGGTACAGCCGGGAGACGAGTACGTGATCGAGGAACCGTTGAGTACTCTTACGAGGATCAAGCTAACGTCAACTCGGAGAACTATGCAGGCAAGATGACCATACCCTCGAAATCACTTCTATCTTTGCTTGCTAGATGCTCGCTCTATTGCTATGCCTATGCTACGACACCTACCACTTGCTTATCATGCCTCCCATATTGCCATGTCAAACCTCTAACCCACCTTGTCCTAGTAAACCGTTGTTTAGCTATGTTACCGCTTTGCTCAGCCCCTCTTATAGCGTTGCTAGTTGCAGGTGAAGATTGGAGTTTGTTCCTTGTTGGAACATGTTTATTGTTGGGATATCACTATTATATCTTGTCTACTTTAATGCATCTATATACTTGGTAAAGGGTGGAAGGCTCGGCCTTATGCCTGGTGTTTTGTTCCACTCTTGCCGCCCTAGTTTCCGTCATACCGGTGTTATGTTCCTTGATTTTGCGTTCCTTACACGGTTGGCTTATAATGGGAACCCCTTGACAGTTCGCCTTGAATAAAACTCCTCCAGCAAGGCCCAACCTTGATTTTACCATTCGCCACCTAGCCTTTTCCCCTTGGGTTTCGCGGACTCAAGGGTCATCTTTATTTTAAACCCCCCGGGCCAGTGCTTCTCTAAGTGTTGGTCCAAACTGGGCGATGTCCTTCACCCCCTGGGCAACCAAGGTCTATGCCAACCCGACGGCTTGCCCATCTGGTGTGCCCTGAGAACGAGATATGTGCAGCTCCTATCGGGATTTGTTGGCACATTCGGGTGGCTTTCCTGGTTTAGTTTTACCATTGTCAAGATGTCTTGTAACCAAGATTCCGAGTCTGATTGGGTTGTCCTAGGAGAAGGAATATCCTTCGTTGACCGTGAGAGCTTGTGATGGGATAAGTTGGGACACCCCTGCAAGGATTTGTTAATGTCCGGTTGTAGAAAACCTGAAACTTAACTTAATTAAAATGAATCAATAGGGTGTGTGTCCGTGATGGTCTCTTTTCGGCGGAGTCCGGGAAGAGAACACGGTCTCGTGTTATGCTGGAATATAGGTTGTTCTAGGATCACTTCTTGATCATAGTTTCTCGATCGTGCCTTGCCTTCTCCCTTCTCCATCTCATTTGCGTATGTTAGCCACCATATATGCTAGTGCTTGCTGCAGCTCCACCTCATACCTTTTACCCTTCCTATAAGCTTAAATAGTCTTGATCGCGAGGGTGTGAGATTGCTGAGTCCCCGTGACTCACAGATTCTTCAAAACCAGATGCAGGGACCGATGATACCATACCAGGAGATTCGACTGAGCTCAAGTGGGAGTTTGATGAGGACTCAAGACAATACCACGTTTCCTTTCCAGACGATCAGTAGTGGAGCCCAGTTGGGGCGATCGGGGACATTATGCATTTGGGGTTTGTCTTTATTTTGGTTCCGTAGTCGGACCTTGATTGTATCTGGATGATGTAATGATATTTATGCTATTGTGTGACGTGGCGAGTGTAAGCCAACTATGTACCTCTTTTACTTATTCATTACATGGGCTGTGTGAAGATTACCCCACTTGCGACATTGCTTACAATGCGGTTATGCCTCTAAGTCATTCTTCGACACGTGGGAGATATAGCCGCATCGTGGGCATTACAGCCGACGACCGAAGGAAGTAGATGAAGTCGATCCCGGCGATGTCGTCCCCTCCAGCTCAAACGGTGGTGCGTAGAGGACGTAGATGAACACTACGGAGCTCCTGGACTTGTTGCAGTGACGAGGTGAGTCCGGTGGCTGCGGGATCGACGTGGTGGCGGCGACCACGCGCTCGGACGATGAAGAAAAAGAAAGGGGCGAGCGAGAGGGAGGAATGGTTGGCCTAGGGTCTGTATGATGCGTCGGGGAGGGCTTTATACACCTCGGGGTGCCGGTGGATGATCGACACGGCGACAGACGAGGCCATGGTGGGCGTGGATGCACGCCACACACAGGCACTGCCTCCTCTCTGTACAGAGGAGGAGGAAAAGGCCGTGGTGGGCCTGGGTCTGCACTATAGCATTGGGCTACAAGTGCACAGTGTAGCTTTTAGTTTTTTTTTAATTTCCTTTTATTTCTTTTTTTGCCTCAGCTTCTATTTATTTTAGTTTTAGTAAAAACACAAAAGTTGTACCTAATTTAGTATATGTAATTATGCCACTGCCACAAATATTTCGACGCATTAAATACAGTAGTTTGTATTCGTTTATTATTTTAAGAGCATCTAAATAATAGTTTAGTCGCTGTTTTACTTATTATAGTGCAATTTAATACTATAAATAAGTGTGGTTTCTTCTGCAATATTTAGTATGGATTATTTGGCACAACCCGAACATTTTAGTTTAAATATTTGTAAAGTTTTACCGTTTAAACTTGACGTTGAATTCTGAATTCGAATGGGATTTGAATCAGAGTGAGTTTAGTACCGTAACAGTGGTGACGTTGCATCATTAGTAGAGGGTTACTGTAGCTTAATTATCTGGGCATCACAACACACCCACACCTCCTGTTATTCTCCGGCGACGGCAGCCTCACACCACAGCCGAAGCAGTCAACCCGCGTACTCCCCTCCCCGTGGGCATCCACTGCCGCATCTTCCCCGCCTCCGCGTCATTCCTTTCCTAGGGCTTGCCGTCGTCCATTGCCTTGGTGATCTCGGCGTCGCGTGTTCCACGTGGTCAACGGAGGACAGCCATCGGAAGAGTACTTTAGGCGGTGCGGCTGACTGGTGGACCCATCAGCTACATCTTCGAACACAAGGAAATGTCTCCTTATTACTCGCAAAATAAAAACAATTCCTCCCCCTGACAGTTGGGACCGAGTAGCTATATCTTCACACGCAAGGAAGTGCGTCCTTATTTTCCCTGACCACTGGGACCCACCTAGTCAAAGCGTACGTAGCGTTGTCTGTCTGGTCGTGAACGTGTACGCACGTACTGGTCGATCAGTCTCTCTGCAAGTATGAACCGTGGCCGAGTAAGTAGCGGCACATGTCATTGTAGAGCACCCAACATAGAAGTTCACACAGTCCTATCTAAGTCCCATACACGTACATACAACCACAGGGCAAAAAATACGGCCACGTACGTACATACGGGCAGGGTGGGCTTGTGTACGTGGAGAGGCAACGGACGGCAGCAATGGCGTCCTGTTCATCAGGCAGTGAACCGGCTGGGTCGGAAGAGAGAAACAGCGTCCTTTTCATCGGGAGGCAACCGACTGGGTCAGAATGCATCGTGTTCATCAGGAGCCAACCGGCTTGGACGGAATAGCCGATCGAAACGAGGCCTGGCATACCACAGAACGGAGGAAACGACCTTGTGTTCGACTGGCCACATCAAAGCAGGATTCTTTTCATCGGGAGGGGTCTGGCGTACCACAAAACGGAGGAAACAGACTTCTCTTGGACCTCCTACGGTCGAAACGCAGTCCTGTTGATCAGGAGGGATGTGGCATACTACAAAACTGAGGAAACAGACTTGTGTTGGAGCGCTACGGTCGAAACGGGGGTCATGTTCATCAGGAGGGGTATGGCGTATTGCAAAACGGGACTCCATGGGATATTGTTCATCTCCACCGTCGACCTCCTCCAGCCTCCACGGACTACTGTTCATCCATCGTCGACCTCCTGCAGCCTCCACCTGCGACTATTCATCCATGGGCTCCTATTCATTGATACGTCTCGGTCGTATCTACTTTTCCAAACACTTTTGCCCTTGTTTTGGACTCTAACTTGCATGATTTCAATGGAACTAACCCGGACTGACGCTGTTTTCAGCAGAATTTCCATGTTGTTATTTTTGTGCAGAAATAGAAGTTCTCGGAATGACCTGAAAATCAATGGAGAATCATTTTGGAATATATAAAAAAATACTGGAAGGAAGAACAACGTCAGGGGGGCCTCCACCTGTCCACGAGGGTGGGGGCCGCGCCCTACCCCCCTGGGCATGCCCCCTGCCTCGTGGGCCCCCTGACGCTCCACCGACCTCAACACTGACTACATATATTCACTTTCGGTGAGAAAAAAACAAGGGAGAAGGATTCATCACGTTTTACGACATGGAGCCGCTGCCAAGCCCTAAACTCTTCTGGGAGGGCTGATCTGGAGTCCGTTCGGGGCTACGAAGAGGGGAATCCATCGCCATCATCATCATCAACCATCCTCCATCACCAATTTCATGATGCTCACCGCCGTGCATGAGTAATTCCATCGTAGGCTTGTTGGACGGTGATGGGTTGGAGATTTATCATGTAATCAAGTTAGTTTTGTTAGGGTTTGATCCCTAATATCCACTATGTTCTGAGATTGATGTTGCTATGACTTTGCTATGCTTAATGCTTGTCACTAGGGCCCGAGTGCCATGATTTCAGATCTGAACCTATTATGTTTTCATCAATATGTGAGAGTTCTTGATCCTATCTTGCAAGTATATAGTCACCTATTATGTGTTATGATCTGTTAACCCCGAAGTGACAATTATCAGGATAATTACCGGTGATGACCACAGTTTGAGGAGTTCATGTATGCACTATGTGTTAATGCTTTGTTTCGGTACTCTATTAAAAGGAGGCCTTAATATCCCTTAGTTTCCGCTAGGACGCCGCTGCCACGGGAGGGTAGGACAAAAGATGTCATACAAGTTCTTTTCCATAAGCATGTATGACTATATTCGGAATACATGCCTACATTACATCGATGAACTGGAGCTAGTTCTGTGTCACCCTAGGTTATGACTGTTACATGATGAACCGCACCTGGCATAATTCTCCATCACCGATCCATTGCTTACGAGCTTTCCATATATTGTTCTTCGCTTATTTACTTTTCCGTTGGTATTGTTATCATCACTCTAAAACACCAAAAATATTACTTTGGCTACTGTTACCTTTTGCCACCGTTACCACTACTATCATATTACTTTGCTACTAAACACTTTGCTACAGATATTAAGTTTCCAGGTGTGGTTGAATTGACAACTCAGCTGCTAATACTTGAGAATATTCTTTGGCTCCCCTTGTGCCGAATCAATAAATTTGGGTTGAATACCCTACCCTCGAAAACTGTTGCGATCCCCTATACTTGTGGGTTATCAAGACTATTTTCTGGCGCCGTTGGCGGGGAGCATAGCTATATTCTTTGAGTCACTTGGGATTTATATCTGCTTATCATTATGAAGAACTTGAAAGATCCAAGAACCAAGATTTATCCCTCAACTACGACGCGAGGTAAGGAACTGCCATCTAGCTTTGCCCTTGATTCACCTTTTGTTTTGAGTAAGCTTGCGACACCTATACCTGCTTCTGCTATTAATTCTGATATGTCGCATGTTGTTGATGATGCCACTTCTGCTATGCATGATACTTATGATGAAACTACTTCTATGCTTGATACTACTGTGCCTCTTGGTGAATTTCTTGATGAACAACTTGCTAGGGCTAGAGAGAATGAAATTATTGAAACTGATAATATTGATGAAAGTGATGACGAAGATTGTCCCCCTAGATATGAGTTACCTGTTGTGCCTGAGGGCTATGTTATGGATGAATAAACTGATAGAGACTTTATTGCTTGCAATGATAGAAGTGATCTTAAGAAATTATTAGCTAATCTGAAACAAAAAACTCTGAATGCTAGAACGAAATATGATCATGCATATGCTACTTCACCTATCTTTGTTACTGATAAGGATAATGACTTCTCTGTTGATCCTGAGATAATTACTTTAGTTGAATCTGGTCCATTCTATGGCTATGAATCTGAAATTGTTGTGGCACATCTTACTAAATTAAATGATATAGCCACCCTGTTCACTAATGATGAGAAAACTCGCTACTATTATATCCTTAAGATATTTCCGTTCTCATTAAAGGGTGATGCTAAGATATGGTTTAATTCTCTGGATCCTGGTTGTGTGCGTAGTCCCCGGGATATGATTTATTACTTCTCTGCTGAATATTTCCCTGCTCATAAGAAACAAGCTGCTTTATAGGAAATATATAATTTTGTTCAAATTGAAGAAGAGAGTCTGCCACAAGCTTGGGGGAGGCTTCTCCAATTACTTAATGCTTTGCCTAATCATCACCTTAAGAAAAATGAAATACTTGATATCTTTTATAATGGACTAATTGATGCTTCCAGAGACCACCTGGATAGTTGTGCTGGTTGTGTTTCAGGGAAATAACACCGGATGAAGCTGAAATTCTATTGAATAATATGTTGACTAATGAAAATAATTGTACACTTCCCGATCCAATTCCTGAACCAACTCCTAAGACAACTCCGAAGAAAAGGGTATTCTATTTCTTAGTCCTGAAGATATGCAAGAGGCAAAGAAATTTATGAACGAAAAAGGTATTAAAGCTGAAGATGTTAAGAATTTACCCCCTATTGAAGAAATACATGGTCTTAATTTGCCGCCTGTTGAAGAAATACATGGTCTTGATAACCCGACACAGGTAGTAAAGGTAAATTCTCTCTATAGATATGATAAAGCTGAAATCCCATTTACTAAGTTTGCTAGCCCATGCTTGGATGAGTTTGATAACTTTATGGTTAAGCAAGAAAACATCAATGCTTATTTTGGTAGAGAATTAAAACAAAATTTTGATATGCTTGAACACTTGGGTGATTATATGGCTAATGTTCAAGGTGAACTAAAACTTATTAGTAAACATGCTTCTATGGTTACCACTCAAGTAGAACAAGTACTTAAAGCTCAGAATGATTTGCTCAATGAATTAAATAGTAAGAGAAATGATAATGCTATTAGAGTTACGACTAGAGGTGGTAAAATGACTCAGGAACCTTTATATCCTGAGGGCCATCCTAAGAGAATTGAGCAAGATTCTCATAGACTTAATATTGATGCACCTAGTCCTTCTAAAAGGAAGAAAAAGAAAAACGATAGGACTTTGCATGCTTCTACTGAACCTGTTATTGACACCTGAGAAACTGAATGATATCTCTATTTCTGATGCTGAAACACAATTTGGTAATGAACATGAACCCATTAACAATGTTAATGATGATGTTCATGTTGATGCTCAACCTAGCAATGATAATGATGTAGAAATTGAACCTGTTGTTGATCTTGATAACCCACAATCAAAGAATCAACGTTATCATAAGAGAGACTTTGTTGCTAGGAAGCACGGTAAAGAAAGAGAACCATGGGTTCAGAAACCCATGCCTTTTCCTCCTAAACCATCCAAGAAAAAGGATGATGGGGATTTTGAGCACTTTGCTGAATTGATTAGACCTATTTTCTTGCGTATGTGTTTGACTGATATGCTTAAAATGAATCCTTATGCTAAGTATATGAAAGAAATTGTTACAAATAAAAGAAAGATACCGAAAGCTGAAATTTCCACCATGCTTGCTAATTATACTTTTCAGGGTGGAATACCTAAGAAACTAGGAGATCCAGGAGTACCAACTATACCATGTTCCATTAAAAGAAACTATGTTAAAACTGCTTTATGTGATCTTGGAGCCGGTGTTAGTGTTATGCGTCTCTCTTTATATCATAGACTTGATTTGAATAAGTTGACACCTACTGAAATATCTTTGCAAATGGCTGATAAATCAACTGCTATACGTGTCGGTATTTGTTAGGATGTTCCTGTTGTGGTTGCAAAGGTTACTATTTTAACAGACTTTGTTATTCTTGATATTTCCGAGGACGATAGTATGTCTATTATTCTTGGAAGACCCTTTTTGAATAATGCAGGGGCTGTTATTGATTGCACCAAAGGCAATGTCACTTTTCATGTTAATGGCAATGAGCATACGGTACACTTTCCGAGGAAACAACCTCAAGTTCATAGTATAAAATCTATTGGAAAATTTTCAACTATTACTATTGGAGGTTTTGAATTTCCTCTTCCTACTGTCAAGAAGAAATATGATATTCTTATTGTTGGGGATGTGCATATCTCCGTTGAGGTAACCTAGGGTTATTCGAAAATTCTCCGGTTCCATGTTATTCGGAATGAGTTTGTTAACAAGACCTGATCAACCTTGTTAGTGGATTCCTTTTGATGAGCATGAGATGGATGAATTTAGAAAACACAACTCTCTGTACCCTCTTTTTACTTTCTGTTATTTAGTTGAAATAAAGCAAAAATAGTATGTTATGTTTGTTTTCTGAATTATCCATGCAATAAAAAAATACCCCGAAAATAAAAGTTATCCAAATGCCCTGAAATTTGAATATGATTTTTTCTGGAATATTTGAGAATATCTGGCACTGAAAACAAAGCAGGGGGAGCAAGCACTTGGGCAAAAGGGTGGAGGGCACGCCCTACCCCCTGGGCACGCCCCCTTCCTCGTGGGCCCATGGTGGCTCTCCTCCACTTATTCCAGCTACCACACACTCCTTCTTCCTCCCACAAAAATCACCAACCAGCTCAAACCCGAGTCTAAGCTCATTTTGCTGCCATTTACGATCTCCTTGCTCAAAGCACCTCTCACAAAACTGCTTTGGGGGATTGTTCCTTGGTATGTGACTCCTCCAATGGTTCAACTAGTTTTTGTTCTAGTGCTTTATTCATTGCATATTTTTGATTCTTAGGTGACCCTGTTCTTGAGCTTGCATGTCAAATTTATGTGGTCAAAAGTAGTTTTGATGCATGATATTGCCTCTAGGCACTTGTAGGAGTAGTTGCTATCAATTTTCCTGAGTTTGGTTCACTTTTATTTTGAAGTTACTAAAAATTTCAGAAATTTTTCAGAGAAAGAAATATGTTTAGGAAAAATGTACCAAGGTGGTCCTTCAAGGAAGCAAGGACACAGGCTCGCAATGCGTGATGCCGATGAGGAACCACCGAGGGAAGCTCAAGTGCGGGCTTGTGAATGGCCGTTAGACGACTTTATGGATCAAGCAGGAATCAAGGAAGAATTTAACGCGTATGTGCATAATGCCCATCTTGAGAGCTTCGAGGCAGATAAGTGCCGCCAATACCACTATCTCACTGATTGCTTTGTGAGGAGGTTTGAACTTTCATCATCACGCAATTCTCAAACTGTCCTATTTGATCTTTATGAAAATTCTTATACTATGGACTTAGAGGATTTTAATACTGCTTGCAAACTTCCACAATGGGGTAGTCCTAATGAACCTCGCAAATCTGAATTTGGAGATTTTCTTGCTACCTATGGGGGAATCTAGAGACATAAGACAAGCTACCATAGGGAGCATTCATTTTCCTGCTATACATTATTTTACTCTCTTCATAGGTAGATGCATTAATGGTAAGGATGAAGCATGCCACATCTGTGTGCCTGATCTTAGCGTTCTCAGAAGCGTTGTTTTAGGAGATAAACAATACAACTTGGGATCCATTGTTGCACGTAGGTTGCATAATAATAGATTTAATGGAGATTTCTTTTGTGGAATTTATGCAACCCGTCTAGCTATTTTTCTTGATATACCCATACATGGGTATGATATTGAGTTGCCTCCTGTTTATTTAGATTATGAGATCATGGTTCGTCATCAGTTTGTTGAGAGGAACGATCAGTTCCTCCAGTACCGACTAATCTTTGACAGACGACGCACCTACCACGTCGCTCTCCCTGCTCCTGCTTTCTTTGACTCTCAGGCAAAAGGGAGATATGTTATAACCAGGGAGGAGGCGGACAAGTATAAGAGGAGGACAGAGACGGCCCGTCTTCAAGCGGAAACTCATGAGGCAATAGCTGCTGCATCTCAGTACGACCCCAGTTACAACTTTGGATATCTGCCAGGCCAGCCGTGGCCATAGACCAACTTAGGCCAAAAGCCTAAGCTTGGGGGAGTATGTATTTCTCACCGACATTACATTCATGTTCACACACTCATTGCTAGTTGTCGGTACTCATACTTTTTCATTGTATCATCCATGCTAGTTTATTTTCCTTTTTATGCTTTCTTCTTGTGTGTTTAATAAACCTTAAGAAAAACAAAAAATAGTTGTAGCTTTCAGCTAGTTTACTTTCCATGCTTGTAGTAGAAATTAAAAAGAAAACCCAAAAAGATTTCTCGTTCTTCTTTTGCTTGTTGGGAGCTTTCTCATGTAAACAGTTTTATTTCTTTTCTTGTTCTTTGGGGGTCGAGAGGAGAAGACCATAATTAAAATGATTGAGTGGCTCTCATATGCATTATTGTAGATCTGACAAAGAGCCCATGCTACCTTGTCTCCTCTCTTGAATTGAATGCTTGTAGATTCCAGCTTAGTCCAATGCATGTGCACTACTATTATTATCCACACTATTCGGTCGTGCAAGTGAAAGGCAATAATGATGATTATATGATGAACTTATTGAGATGAGAAAAGCTGGTATGAACTCGACCTCTCTTGTTTTTGTAGATATGATTAGTTCATCGTTCCTGATTCAGCCTTTTATGAATAAACATGTTTGCATTGACAATTAGAGATTATAGTTGCTTATGCCATGCTTAATTAGCTAGGGGCTTATAATGGTCTACCTTGCGTGTCAACATGCTATTAAAATGGTTGTGATGTGGTATGATAGGGTGGTATCCTCTTTTGAACGATTCGAGTGGCTTGACTTGGCACATGTTCACGCATGTAGTTGAAACAAAATCAACATAGGCTCTATGATATTTATGTTCATGGTGCATTATATCCTACTCATGCTTGCATTCGGTGTTGATTTTTAATGCATGTTCATGACTATTGTCGCTCTCTAGCTGGTCGCTTCCCAGTCTTTTGCTAGCCTTCACCTGTACTAAGCGGGAATACTGCTTGTGCATCCAATTCCATAAACCCCAAAGTTATTCCATATGATTCCACCATACCTACCTATATACAGTATCTACCTGTCGTTCCAAGTAAATTTGTATGTGCCAAACTCTAAACCTTCAAATAAACATTCTGTTTTGTATGCTCGAATAGCTCACGTATCAACTAGGGTTGGCCATATCTTCCATGTTAGGTGGGTTATTCTCAAGAGGAGTGGACTCCGTCCTCACTCACCAGGATGCCCAGTCCCATGCTTTATGCAAATCAAATAAAAATAACTGCAAACAAAACTCCCCCGGGACTCTTGTTAGTTGGAGGCACTCGTTGTTTCGAGCAAGCCATGGATTGATGCTTGTTGGTGGAGGGGGAGTATAAACTTTACCATTCTGTTTGGGAACCGCCTATAATGTGTGTAGCATGGAAGATATCGCCATCTCTTTGTTGTTATGTTGACAATGAAAGTATACCGCTCAAAATATTATTCATATCTATTTCAAAACCGAGCTTTGGCACCTCTACAAATCCCTGCTTCCCTCTGCGAAGGGCCTATCTATTTAATTTTATATTAAGTCATCATCCTCTTATCAAAAAGCACCAGTTGGAGAGCACCACTGTCATTTGCATTCATTACTGTTAGTTTACATTGAGTATGACTTGACTGGATCTCTTTTACAATGAATTACAATGTCTAGTTAGTCCTTGATCTTTAAAGGTGCTCTGCATTTATGGTTTCGGTCTCACAAAGGGCGAGCGAGATACCATCCTGTTATATCATATTATGATTGTTTTGAGAAAGTTTTGTCATCCGAGATTTATTATTATTGCTCGCTAGTTGATTATGCCATTGATATGAGTAAACATGAGACCTAAATGCTATTGTGAATATGGTTAGTTCATAATCTTTGCTGAAAACTTGAATGCTGGCTTTACATATTTACAACAACAAGAGCAAACAGAGTTCGTAAAAGTTTTTCTTTATCACTTTCAGTTTATCAACTGAATTGCTAGAGGACAAGCAAAGGTTTAAGCTTGGGGGAGTTGATACGTCTCCGTCGTATATACTTTTCCAAACACTTTTGCCCTTGTTTGACTCTAACTTGCATGATTTGAATGGAACTAACCCGGACTGACGCTGTTTTCAGCAGAATTGCCATGGTGTTATTTTTGTGTAGAAATAAAAGTTCTCGGAATGACCTAAAAATCAATGGAGAATTATTTTGGAATATATAAAAAATACTGGAAGGAAGAACCATGTGAGCGGGGCCTCCACCTGTCCACGAGGGTGGGGGCGCGCCCTACCCCTCTAGGCGCGCCCCCGTGCCTCGTGGGGCCCCTGACGCTCCACCGACCTCAACCCTGACTCCATATATTCACTTTTGGGGAGAAAAAATCCAGGGAGAAGGATTCATCGTGTTTTACGATATAGAGCCGCCGTCATGCCCTAAACTCTCTCGGGAGGGTTGATCTGGAGTCCATTCGGGGCTCCGGAGAGGGGAATCCATCGCCATCGTCATCATCAACCATCCTCCATCACCAATTTCATGATGCTCACCACCGTGCGTGAGTAATTCCATCGTAGGCTTGCTGGACGGTGATGGGTTGGATGAGATTTATCATGTAACCGAGTTAGTTTTGTTAGGGTTTGATCCCTAGTATCCACTATGTTCTGAGATTGATGTTGCTATGACTTTGCTATGCTTAATTCTTGTCACTAGGGCCTGAGTGCCATGATTTCAGATCTGAACCTATTATCTTTTCATCAATATATGAGAGTTCTTGATCCTATCTTGCAAGTCTATAGTCACCTGAAATATTCTGACACCAACCCGATCTGAATCTCAGGCAGATATGATGGTTGGAATATTCCCGACATTTGCATGTCGTTCCCAGCTTGCACCGCCACAGTGCCATTCTATCATGATCTGGCTCTCAATAATGGTTTAGGATCATCTTCAAAGTGGGCTTACCTTGGGTCCTAGTCATTCTCGATGATAAGCAGAAATCATCCATTGCGTTGTCTTCAAAAGGTAGTCCACATCGTCCATTCTACTCCGGGTATGCCATCCTTCATACTCCGCCAAACCATTGTTGTGATTTGCCTTAGGCTGGTATAAAAGTTTCAATGATCTAGATATCAAAAGCAATTCTTTTTGCCTCTTAAGGGAGTAATTCCACGAGTCACCTTCCCTGAGGTACTCCGTTATGGAATCATGACAATTTTCCCTCGCTACTTTGAAACCCTCGTCAACTTGTTCTTCCGTCCTTTCTAAGGTGTGTTTTGCCTCTCAACTGAAGAGATGTCTCTACGTCTCCTCCCATGAGTTGATATTGTGATTGTTAAGATGATCCATCACTATGGAGTTGTCTCTGTCCTTGTTTTGATGAAGAACTCGAAAGCAGAGTTGTCAAGACCAAGGTGATGCAAGGACTCGATGTTCCTATGAGGTGCAAGTTGGATCATGAAGATCGTGTTAGTTTTGTGTCCCCTCTGTCATCTTACCCTAAGCTTGAATCTCGGGACGATATTCTTGTTTAGTGGGGATGAGTTGTCACATCCCTAGTTCTGGTCTGACCTAGGCTAGCTTCCATGTGTTGCATCATGTATCTTTTGAATTTGAAATGGGGATTGATCAAACCCTAGCACCTCTCTAAAAATACTAGGTTCAAACTTAAATCATTATCAATGAACCCAAAATGCCCTTTGAAAATGTTCATGATTTCTGATAAAGGTGAAAACCTCTACCAAAAATGATGAACCTATTTCTAGGTCATTCCTGGATTTTTGAATTAAATCATATTGTATTTGACTTTGAGCATTTAAACACTATAAATAATTTAAATGCTCAAATAATGTTGGAACTATTTGTGGGCCACTGAATTATTTCAGAAAGTGCTTAGCAATATTTTTAGGATTTGTGAAATTGATTTGGTATTTTAAACTAAATCAAAACAAACCTCCAAAATAGAAAAACAGAAAGAATTAGGAAAGGAAGAGAGAGAGGGACGAACCTGGACGGCCCAGCACTGTGCAGCCCGCTGGCCCACAGTGCTAGTCACCACTAACCTTGCACCAGAAGGACGCCGCGCGCGTGGTCGCCGCGCGCCGGGACGCGCCCGAGCCACCACCTGCTTCCGCCGCTTCTGGAGCCAGCCCCGAGTTCCACGCACTCCCTCTTGACCCCCTCGCTCTCTCCCTGGACCCCCTCCCCCTCCTCTGCTCTGTCCTGTAGCACCCCCTGAGCGCGTTCGCCGCCGCCGCTCGCCGTAGACATGGCCACCACCTCTCCCACGCCCCCTGGAGCTGCCCACGAGCTCCGCCTCGTTCCTCTATTTCTCCTCACCGAGCCTCCCGACGCTGGAAGCCCCGAAAAGATCATCGGCATCGTCGTGTTCACCGTCGGGCACCAAAGATCGTCGCCGCTGATTCGTCGTCCGCAGGGTTGTGAGCCCTCGAGCGTTTTCCCCCTCTCACCGCAGTCAATCCTCTCCTTTAGCCAGCATAGCCACCCGAGCTGAGAGCTCCGTGTCGCCGGCCATGGCGCCGCCGTGGCCAGAGCCCAAACCAGCCGCTCCCGCACGCGTCGTCCTCCTCACCTCTCCAGGAGCCCGTAGCCACCACCTGATCCTTCGCACATGCCCTACACCCACCGCCAGAGCTCATCTGAGCTTCGGCCGCCACCGCGAGCTCGTCTCCGTCGAGTCCAGCGCACCCCAGCCGCTGCTGCCTACTCTGTTGGATGCAGACGAGCATGGGCTCCCTCCTGATGGTCACACCGCACCTAACCGCAGCCCCTAGCGCCGCCCAGCTGCAGCTCCGCCGTGCGGAATGGTCGCCGCCAGCCAGAGTCCGGCGATGATGACGTGGCTCCGTCATTAGAGGCTAATCCCTTAATTAGCCACCTCATAGCCACTGACAGTGGGCCCTACCACAGGGTCAAACCCAATCAACGTTGGTTTTGACCGGGATTAGTCCCCGTGTCACTGACGTGTGGTCCCCACACATCAGGTTTGACCTAGACAGCCCCGTTGACCCGCCGACATCACCATGTGGTCATGCTGACGCAGTAACATTTTCTAGGATTTTAAATAAATCAGAAATGATTTATTTATTTCACAAAATAGCCAAAACTTCTAAAATTCATAGAAAATCAACCGTAACTCCAAATGAAATAATTTGTATATGAAAAATGATCAGAGAAATTCAAGGAACCCATCTGTACCATTTCCATGCGTGTTTGAACAATGTTTGTCCTCTGTTTTGGACAAAACAAATAAAGGGCATTTAAATAATCATATATGGAGTTGGAATTTGAATCATGTATCCAAACCTACTTCATTTAAGTCATAGCTAGATGCATTAGCTCAAATCACAACATATTGCCATGTCATGATCATGCATCATATTGTGGCATTGCATTGATTGTGTTCTTTCCTAGTTGTCGGTGTTTGTCCCCTCTCGATAGAGGTGTAATGAGAACGATGACACCGATGAAGTGTCTTCCTCTTCAGAAGTGTCAGGCAAGAAAAACTCCCTTGTTCAATCCGATACAATCCCACTCTCTCGCTCCTGCTCTCTTTTACTGCATCCGGACAACAACGATTCAACTGTTACATGATGTGGTAGTTGAACCCCTTTCCTCTGCATGACCTGTCATTGCCACAATAAATAGATGAAACCCACTAGCATGAGTAGGAATTGTTTGAGCCCTGATGTGCCTACTCATTCATGCTTGTTGTCATGCCTGCTACTGCTTAGAGTTGAGTCAGGTCTGATTCATTGGGAATGAATTGGAAGGTGGTGAACATGTCCTACCGTTGAGAGCTAAGTGTGTTAACACGATTTGGTAAAGGTAGCGGTGACAGGCCATGTAGGAGTACATGGTGGGTTGTCTCATTGCATTTGTTCTCAGGAACTAAGTTCTGTGTTTGTGATCAATGAACAGTTACTACCACACATTGGGTTCCGGTAACTCGGCCCCTCTCGGCTTATTAATCAACTTGATCTCTGTCCAGGAGTTGCAACTAGTTTCTGGTGTTTGTAGGTAGTGTTAGTAGTCTACAAAGTGGCACCCAGTACAGGTGGGCTTGGGACAGACTAGGGACAGTGGCACGGTGAACCAAGTGGCACCCGGATGGTGGGCTTGGGAACCCTGCACACATCGTTTGGGGCCGTGAGCGACACCCTGGCCGGATCTCCTTGCGGATGGAACCCGAATAGGTGATAAACCTAGACGAGAGACTTGTGTGGTTAGTCAGGTCGTGGCCGACTCCCTCGCCAGGCTTCTGCTTGAAGGTTGCCGACGTACACGATGTGTACATGGTGGTAAGTGGCGAGAGCGCGTGTGAAGAAGTACACCCCTGCAGGGTTATCATTATCTATTCGAATAGCCGGATTCCTTGGATGTGGAAACTTGGACCCCTTGCATCGTTCATAGACAAGTGAAAGTGGATACTCTAAAATCCGCAAGATAAGCATGAGTGCTATGGATGGCATTCTCGTAGGGAGACAGGAGCGGATCCATAGTGGTGTATTGATATGGTGAATATGTGGACTCATGTGCGCCACCTCAAAGAGTTATTTGCCGTAGTAGTTTGGGTTAGCCACTGAGTCAAAGCTGGCTTGCTGCAGTTAAACTCCACCACCCCCTTTGTTGCTACCAATGCATATGTAGTTCGTTCTGATATAAGTCTTGCCAAGTACATTTGTACTCACGTTTGCTTAATTTATGTTTTGCAGAGAGACTTCAGTCTCGCTAGTAGTTCCACGTGGACTTCGACATTTAGCTTGATACCTCAGCTACGATCTTGTGCCCTCGGCAGGATCTGGTAGATAGTCAGGCTTCTTAGCCTTTTTCATTTGTAGCAGTCTGTACTCAGACATCTTAAGCTTTCGCATGTGCTTTGACTTGTATGCTCTGAATGTTGGGTCATGAGACCCATGTTTGTAATATCTGGCTCTTCGGAGCCTAATGAATAAATACTTGAGTTCTAGAGTTATGTTGTGATGCCATGTTGTATTTACACATATCGAGCATATTGTGTGTATGATTGAAATGCTTGGTATGTGTGGGATCCGACAACCTAGTTGTTCATCCTTGGTAGCCTCTCTTATGGGGAAATGTAGTCTTGTGCTTCCATGAGCCATAGTAGTCCGCTAGAGCCCGGTTCACCAGAGTCCTGCTAGCCCAGCACTACTGCTCCGGAACTTAGACTGGCCGGCATGTGATTCACTTCGTTCCTGTGTCTGTCCCATCGGGGAAATGTCACGCGGTGACATCCGGAGTCCTGCTAGCCTGCTACAGCCTGGGTTCCCGGAGTCCTGTTAGCCGAGTTGCTACAGCCCGGGTTCCCGGAGTCCTGTTAGCCCAGTTGCTACAGCCCGGATTCCCACGCTGCTGACCGACATGCTCGATGTTTATTCATGTATGCCTGTCCCCGTAAGTTAGTGCCACTTTGGGTTCATGACTACTCATGTCGGCCCGGGTTCTCTGTCATATGGATGCTAGCGACACTATCATATACGTGAGACAAAAGGCGTAAACGGTCCCGGGCCATGGTAAGGCGACACCCGTGGGGATACCGTGCATGAGGCCGCAAAGTGATATGAGGTGTTACAGGCTAGATTGGCGTGACTTAGAATCGGGGTCCTGATAGGTTTCCATCACCGACTTCATTGGCCTAAACCCACCCACCTTCCATCATTCCATTGAGCCACACGATGCAGATGACTGGCTCCGTAGTATCACTCACAAGCTGCGTTTCGCGAACGTAGCTAAAGGTGACAAGGTCACCTATGCCACATATCACCTGGAAGGTCCTGCTAGTCTTTGGTGGTAGAACTATGAGGCTATGCTTCCAGCTAGCCAGATACCTACCTGGAGGGATTTCACTAAGGCTTTTCGCGAGCATCACATTCCCCAAGCCCTCATCGATCGCAAGAGAGAAGAGTTTTGTAGTTTCACCCAGGGTAAGATGGTTGTTGATGCTTACAGCAGAGAGTTTGAGAACCTCACTCGCTATGCTACAGAAGAGGTGTCCGCGGATGCCAAGAAGCAGGCTAGGTTCCGGAAAGGTCTCGAGCCCAAGTTACGCCGTGATCTTCACCTGCACAATTTCAATACATTCCAGGCTCTTGTGAACAAGGCCGTTAATGCAGAGACAGCTCAGCTCACTTACGAGGAGTCTCGTAAGCACACCCGTGATTTGGGTTCCTCCTTCGGCTCTAGCTCTTAGAAGCATTGGATTTGGGTTCCTAACTCCGCTGTTCCACCCGAATATTCACCGAGGCCATCTTATGTGGCGCCTCACCCAGTTAAGCAGTATGCTCCACTCAGGCCTGTTGGTAGACCACTTGTCAATGCGGGTCCACGTCCAACTTCAGGGTCTTGCTTCACATGCGGAAAGCCACGACACTATGCATGTGACTGCTCTCAAGCCAGTTATGCTCCATCCCAGCCCGAGAAGTCTGTTGGCCATGGTAAGCCATCACACAAGACGATCAGTGTCAAGTCAGCTTCCACTGAATGTGGACGTGTGCATCATGTCTCAGCTAAAAACACTCATGATGATCTAGATGTCGTTCTTGGTACACTCCTTGTCAACTGTCATCCAGCTTCGGTTTTGTTCGATACTGGAGCATCTCACTCCATCTCCGAAGGCTATGCTCGTTTGCACGACATGTCATTTTGTGATATGCCAACTCCGCTTGAAATCCAGACCCCAGGGTCTAGATGGCAAACCACCAGAATAAGCCATGGTAATGAAATCCTTGTTGATAGACTTGTATTCCTTGCATCACTTGTAGCCCTCAAGTCTTCAGATATTAACATCATCTTAGGTATGGGCTAGATGACAGCTCATCATGCCAATATTGATTGTTACACTAGGTCTGTTCAGCTTACACACCCATCTAGCAAGATAGTCACTATCTCCACTAGTGTTGCAGAGCGTCGGCTCTATTCTCTTAATACCAGCCCTCTCCCTGACCTTGAAGATATCCCAGTAGTCTGTGACTTTCCGGATGTCTTTCCAGAGGAAGTGCTAGGCATTCCACCTGATAGAGATGTAGAGTTTGTCATAGATCTTATCCCAGGAACCATCCCAATTTCTAGGAGACCATACAAGATGGAACCCTTAGAGCTAGCTGAGCTTAAGAAACAGCTTGATGAGTCCTTGCAAAAGGGTTTCATCCGTCCTACTTCTTCTCCTTGGGCTTTCCCTGTCCTCTTCGTCAACAAGAAGGATGGTACGGACCGAATGGTCGTAGATTATCATCCCGTTAATTTGGTCACGATAAAGAACAAGTATCCGCTCCCCAGGATCAATGACCTATATGATCAGCTTGCTAGATCCTAAGTCTTTTACAAGATTTATTTGAGGTTAGGCTACCACCAAATCAAGATCAGAAACGGGGACATTCCTAAGACGGCTTTTGTCACTCGTTATGGCTAGTACGAGTACACCGTTATGTCCTTTGGACTAACCAATGCTCCAGCCACATTCTCCCGCTTGATGAACTCAATCTTCATGGAGTACTTAGATAAGTTCGTCATGGTTCACCTTGATGACATTCTTATTTACTCAAAGAACAAGGAAGAGCATGCCGAACATCTTAGGCTTGTGCTAGAAAAATTCAGAGAGCACCACCTTTATGCCAAGTTCTCCAAGTGCGAATTTTGGTTGCCAGAAGTGACCTATCTGAACCATGTAATCTCTGGTAAGGGCATTGATGTCAATCCCGAGAGAGTTCGGGACGTTCTTGACTGGACTCCGACTGAAACGGTTAAACAACTTAGTAGTTTCCTTGGTCTAGCTAGTTATTGTCGCTGCTTCGTTAAGAACTTCTCCAAAGTGGCCAAACCTCTCACAGAACTTCTCAAGAAGGATAAAAAGTTTGAGTGGCCCCCATAGTGTGAGCATAGTTTTCAGGAACTGAAAAGATGCCTGACTTCTGCTCCCATACTTGTGCCACCGGATTTCACTAAGGACTTTGTTATCTATTGCGACGCCTCACGACAGGGACTAGGTTGCATTCTTATGCAGGATCGTCATGTGATTGCCTATGCATCTTGACAGTTGCACCCACATGAGGAGAATTATCCTACACATGATCTACAGCTTGCAGCCATAGTCTATGCACTTAAGACCTGGCGACATTACCTTCTTGGTAAATGTTGTGAGATCTACAATGATCACCAGAGTCTCAAGTATATCTTCACCCAACCTGATTTGAACCTCCGGCAAAGATGTTGGTTGGAGTTGATCTCAGATTACGACTTAGGGATTACTTACACCCTAGTCAAGGCCAATGTCATGGCTGATGCACTAAGTCGTAAGTCCTATTACAACAATCTCATGTTGCAGCAGGGCCAACCACTTCTCCATGAGGAATTAAGTAAGCTTAATCTTCATATTGCTCCTCACGGATTCCTTTCTACCTTGGTGACGAAACCTACCCTTGAGGATCAGATCATTACTGACCAGAAGTTTGATAAGGCTGTTATCCGCATCAAGAGAAACATTAAGAAGGGAGTTGGTGGATGTTTCTCTATGGATGATCGAGGTGTTTTGGTGGTTCCCAAGAATCAACATCTGTGACAACTGATCCTTAAGGAGGCGCATGAATCTGCTCTCACGATTCATCCCGGTAGTACTAAGATGTATCAGGACCAACGCCAGAGGTTCTAGTGGACTAGGGTGAAGAGAGAAATTGCCCAGTTCATTGCTAATTGTGACGTTTGTCGTCGCGTTAAGGCAGAGCATCAGAGACCTGCTGGCACCCTTCAGCCTCTAGCTATTTTCTAGTGGAAATGGGATAAAGTTGGTATGGACTTCATCATCGGCTTTCCCAGGACCAAGAGAGGGAATAATGCTATCTTCGTAGTCATTGATCATCTTTCCAAAGTGGCTCACTTCCTACCTGTTCGAGAAAGTATCACTGCTACTCAGCTCGCTGACTTATATATTTCTCAAATAGTGTCACTTCAGCGTGTTCCACTAGAGATCAATTCAGACCATGGTAGTCTTTTCACTTCTCATTTCTGGGAGAGTTTCCAAACGGCCATGGGAACCCATCTTTCCTTCAGTACCGCTTTCCACCCTGACTCAAGTGGTCAGGTGGAAAGGGTCAACCAAATTCTCGAAGACATACTTAGAGCTTGCGTTATCTCATTCGGTATGGATGGGGAGAAGTGTCTTCCCTTTGCCGAGTTTTCTTATAACAATATCTACCAATCCAGTCTCAAGAAAGCTCCTTTCGATATTCTATATGGACGAAGATGTCGAACACTTTTGAACTGGTCATAAACCGGTGAAAGACAATTCTTTGGACCGGATATGATCCAGGAGGCAGAAGAGCAAGTTCGCGTCATTCATGAGAATTTGAAAACAGCCCAATCTTGTCAAAAGAGCCAATATGACCGTCATCATAAGGAAGTGGCTTATGAAGTTGGCGACAAGGCTTACCTTCGGGTTACTCCTTTGAAGAGTACCCATCGTTTCGGTATCAAGGGCAAGTTGGCCCCTTGTTACATTGGTCCTTTTCGCATTCTCGCTAAACAAGGAGAGGTTGCCTACCAGTTGGAACTACCCCCACATCTTTCTCGAGTACATGATGTCTTCCACGTCTCTCAACTCAGGTGTTGCTTCTCGGATCCCATCCGCGGAGTGGACCATGAAATGCTTGATCTCCAAGATAACCTCACATATCGAGAGTACCCTGTTTGCATTCTTGATCAAGCAGAGCGTGTCACTCGATGTCAAAACATCAAGTTTCTTAAGGTTCAGTGGTCTCATCACTCTGAGAAAGAAGCCACCTAGGAGCGAAAAGATCATCTTCGATTTGAGTACCCCACTTTCTTTCCGATGACTCCAGAATCTTGGGACGAGATTCTTCTGAGTGGGGGTGAGTTGTCACATCCCTAGTTCTGGTATGACCTAGGCTAGCCTTCATGTTTGCATCATGTCTAAATTCGATTCAAAATTTAAATTGGGGATATGTGAAAGCCTCAGAAATCATTTTTGAAAATGATCAAGATAAAAATTGCTCCAAATAGGTCCAAGAAAATGTTCCTGTTTCTCTCTGAAGATATTGGCCAGAGTTAAAATTCAAACCAATATTTTCACGAGCCCAAAAATATTTATTTTGGGCATTTGGAATTAATTCAATAACTATTTGCATTAGATTCCTATTTGATATATTTTAAATATGATCAAATAATTATGGAAAATTTTGAGGGGCTTTGTAATAGTTTTGTTAGTCCCTGCAAAATTTCTCAGAAGCAGTAAAATTGATTTGGTTCAAAACCAAATTAAAACAAATGTCAGAAATAGAAAATGAAAACAAAATAGAAAAGGAGGAACTACCTTGACTTACCTGGGCCACTTGCTGGCCTGGCACTGTGCCGGCCCAGCCGACTGGCTAGCGCCAGTCACCCCCAACCTCTCGCCAGGAGGCCAGGGGCGCGTGGTCGTCGCGCGCACACACGCGCTGCGCCACCTCCTGCTTTTGCCGACGTCTGGACGGGTGGATAAGCTCCCCTTGCGTCTGGATCACGCCCACCTCCTCTATTCATC
This sequence comes from Triticum dicoccoides, assembly GCF_002162155.2. Taxonomy (NCBI): domain Eukaryota; kingdom Viridiplantae; phylum Streptophyta; class Magnoliopsida; order Poales; family Poaceae; genus Triticum; species Triticum dicoccoides. The sequence continues at coordinate 245,642,637 of NC_041386.1, read as the reverse complement.
CTCCCCTCCTCTCCCTCGCTCTCTCGCGCGATGGCCGAGGACTGCCATCTCCACCGTTCGCCGTAGCCGCAGCCACCGCCTCCCACTCGACCTCTCTCTGTGCCAGAGAACTCTGCCACGACGTCTTCTACGTCCTCGACGGGCCAAGTAACCGGGGACGCAACATATCGTCGTCACCGCCGTCATCTTCATTGCCGGCCTCTTGAGATCGTCGCCGTTGTTCCGCCCACGTTGGACCTCCCCCGAGCTTGCTGACGCCTCCGTCGGATCCGCTGTGAGCCCCGCAATCATTCCCCCTCTCTGTTTCGTCATTCGCGAGGCGTAGCTAGGTCAGCCGCCGAGGACGATGTAACACCCACAATGTGGCTATATCTCCCATGTGTCGGGGCACGACTTAGAGGCATAGCCGCATGGTAGGAATGTCACAAGAGGGGTAATCTTTACACATCCCATGTACTGAATAAGAACGGGATAAAGAGTTGGCTTACAATCGCCACTTCACACAATACATAAATATATCATACATCATCCAGAATACAATCAAGGTCCGACTACGGAACCAAAATATAGAAGGACAACCCCAAGTGCTAGATCCCCGATCGCCCCAACTGGGCTCCTCTACTGATCATCCAGAAAAGAAACATAGAAACTGCACGAATCCTCGTCGAACTCCCACTTGAGTTTGGTAGCGTCCCCTACACTGGCATCATCGGCACCTACATCTGTTTGGAAGTATCTGTGAGTCACCGTGACTCAGCAATCTCACACCTGCGAGATCAAGACTATTTAAGCTTAAGGTAGGAAAGGTGGTGAGGTGGAGCTGCAGCAAGTACTAGCATATATGGTGGCTAACTTACGCAAAAGAGAGCGAGAAGAGAAGAAAAGAACGGTCGAGAAGCTAATAACGATCAAGAAGGGATCCTGAAGCTACTTACGTTCAAGCATAACACAAGACTGTGTTCTCTTCCCGGACTCTGCCGAAAAGAGACCATCACGGCTACACACGCGGTTGATTCATTTTAATTAAGTTAATTGTCAAGTTCTCTACAACCGGACATTAACAAATACCCATTTGCCCATAATCGTGGGCACGACTTTCAAAAGTTCAAAACCCATCAGGGGTGTCCCAACTTAGGCCATCACAAGCTCTCACGGTCAACGAAGGATATTCCTTCTCGCGGGAAGACCCGATCAGTCTCGGAATCCCGGTTACAAGACATTTCGACAATGGTAAAACAAGACCAGCAAAGCCGCCTGATGTGCCGACAAATCCCGATAGGAGTCGCACGTATCTCGTTCTCAGCGCACACCGGATAGGTCAAGCTGCGAGTAAAACCAACCCTCGAGTTCCCCCGAGGTGGCCCCGCAGGTTGCCCGTTTCGGACCAACACTCAGAGGAGCACTGGCCCGGGGGGGTTTAAAAATAAAGATGACCCTTGAGTTTGTAGAACCCATGGGAAAGGTATATGGTGGTAGGTAGGAAAATGGTAAAACCAAGGTTGGGCCTTGCTGGAGGAGTTTTATTCAAGGCGAACTGCCAAGGGGTTCCCATAACACCCAACCGCGTAAGGAACGCAAAATCAAGGAACATAACACCGGTATGACGGAAACTAGGGCGAAAAGAGTGGAACAAAACACCAGGCATAAGGCCGAGCCTTCCACCCTTTACCAAGTATATAGATGCATTAAAGTAAACAAGATATAATAATGACATCGCAACAATATCCATGTTCCAACATGGAACAAACTTCATCTTCACCTGCAACTAGCAACACTATAAGAGGGGCTGAGCAAAGGGGTAACATAGACAAACAACGGTTTGCTAGGAAAGGTGGGTTAGAGGCCTGACATGGCAATATGGGAGGCATGATATAGCAAGTGGTAGGTATCGCGGCATAGCAATAGAGCGAACAACTAGCAAGCAAAGATAGAAGTGATTTCGACGGTATGGTCATCTTTCCTGCAAAGTTCTCAGAGTTGACAAAAGCTTGCTCCTCGTTAGCATACTCAATAGGTTCCTCGATCATGTACTCGTCTCCTGGATTTATCCAAGGCAAGAACCCAAGCAATGAAACAATAATAAACCACGGTGCAATGCACAAACAACATGATGCAAAACATGGCATGACATGCGAGACATGATACGCAATGCATATGCGTGCTTCGGAAGGGAAAGATTGAACCCAACATCAACTTGGCAAACCAAGTTTGCTGCTGGAATGATGAGATGATTTCGGTCGAAATCGATATAAAGACCACTGGAATCGGATGCACGGTTTGCAAATGGCAAGCAAAACAAGAATGTTACAATTCTGCGATTAACAGCACGGTGCCATTTAGAATGCAACAAGAAAACACTACTGCACTCCAACATAGGAACAAAGCACATGGTACTGGTCTACTCAAGATTCTTGACAAAACATGAACACTGAGCTATGGCTAAATCAAACTATAACAGGTTCAAACAAGCATGGCAAAAGTGCAAAAGATATCAGCTTCACAGACTTGGTGAAAATACTAACATGCCAGGAATAACATCAGGAAGCAATGTTTAGAGCAAGCAAACAACTTGCTACAGGAACATATCATAGCAAACAAAGGCATGGCATGAATCTACTAGATGCATAGAACAAAAGTCCCTTACTGGCCCTGAGCCAAAATGGCACAGAAGATATGATGGCACCCATGTAAACATAGCAAGTTTTATAAACAGATTCAGACTTGGCAGAAAACTAAGCATGGCATAAACAGAGTTATGAAGGCATCTTTACGAGCTCGATTCACTCACCACAAGGCATTGCATGACAAAAAAAGCATAGCATCAGCAAGAAGACATGTTCATGAAGCTAACCATGGCAAGAGCAAGTTCATAGCATGCATGGATCAACTACAACAACCATGGCAAAATTGATTAACATGTAAACAATCTGCCAGGAACATTTTATAGCAAACGTAGACCAAGATTAAGACATGCTAGGGCACTCCATAATTGCAAAAAGGGGCCTGGATGGATAGAGCATAACCATATTTACAAATCATCCTTACTGAAGGTACTGAAAACAATCATGGATCTCACTGTAGCATCACGTTTACATGGCATAAAAATAACAGCAGAGCAAGGACTTAGCAAAATCCTAAGTCCATGAAATCAGCAATATCACGAAGGCTACTTTGCATTCTTGTGCTAGTCACCACATTGATCAAAAAATACATGGCAAACACCCTTGCAAAGATGGCATGGCATAGATAAAAACACATGAAGAGCTCATGCCCATAACATGCACACAACAAATGTGACAAAAATGACAAATCAACATACTCTGATAAGTAACAGCAAATAACAATTTATAGCACTCTTGCGGCAATGATTTGGGCATCCCGATGGACTCAAACAAGCATGTCACAATGGAATGAAATGAAGAGCATGAAGAGCTAACATGCACACAACAAATGTGACAAAAATGACAAATCAACATACTCTGATAAGTAACAGCAAATAACAATTTATAGCACTCTTGCGGCAATGATTTGGGCATCCCGATGGACTCAAACAAGCATGTCACAATGGAATGAAATGAAGAGCATCTCCCAATGAACATTTTGATATATCATGCACATGAAATAGATCTACGGTCATGGAGTTATGATGCAATGAACAGGGGCATAAAAACATGAGGGGGAAAAACTTAGTGGGAAAACGACCTCGCAAAAGTCAACGGGATCTAGGGTTTGCACGCAATCCAAGGTTAGCCGGAAGGAGCTGGCCGGAGAAGAGGGAGGCAGTGGTCGCCGGAGTTGCGACTCACCGGATCCGGCCCTCCCGCGGCAGGATCTGGCCAGAGAAGAGGCGGGAAGGTGCGGGGAGCCGGAGGCCACGGGCGACGGCAGATCTCCGGCTCGGCGGCGGGGCTCGCGACGGTGGGGCGGCGACCGGCGGTGAGGTGGCAGGTAAGGTGGTGGCTAGCAGCGGGCGAGGTGGCGGTGAAGCTCCCGGGCGGCGACGGGCGCGAGGAGCCGCAGGGAGCCGCAGGGAGGTGCGGGCGGCGGACGGGCCCTGCGGGCCTGATTCGGGTACGGCGCGGGAGGTGACGCGGGCGATTGTCGGCGGGGCGCACGGGAGGAGGCGCGAGGGCGGTGCGGGCTCGGAGGGCCTGCTCCGGGCCTGCAGGCCGGCGGCATAGGGTGGCGGCGGAGGCGACAGGTGGCGAGGCCTGATTGGCCGCGGGCGGCGGTGGCTCCCGTCCGGCGAGGCCGGACATGTCCGGTGGCGGCGGGAGGAGCTAGACTAGGGTTTGGACCCGAAAAATTCGGAGGGGGTCACATTTATATAGCTAGGAGGAGGTAGGAGTGTCCAAATGGAGTGTAGTTTTCGCCCACGCGATCGTGATCCGATGGCAGAGTACATGGGAGTGGTTTGGAAGGGTTATTGGGCCGTTTTGGAGAGGAGTTGGGATGCAACACACACGAGGCCTTTATGGTTCCCCGGTTAACTGTTGGAGCATCAAACAGACTCCAAATGACACGAAATTTGACACGCGGTCTACCGGTGGTGTACCAAGGCCGCTTGGAAAATCTCGTTCCATTCCGAGAATGTTTACTAGCCGCTCATGAAAAGAGACAAAAGGGGGATGCTGGAGCACGTGGGAGTGTCGGATTGCAAAACGGACAACGGGGAAAATGCTCGGAGGCATGAGATGAACACGTATGAAAATGCGATGCACATGATGACATGATATGAAATGCATGACATGAACAAAATGCAAAATGAAGACAAACCCAACCACGAAGGGAATCTCATAACTTAAAGCCGAAAATGGCAAAGTCGGAGTACAAATATGGCAAGTTACATCCGGGGCGTTACAACACTCCACCACTATGAAAGGATCTCGTCCCGAGATCTAGGACTAAAAGAACTCCAGATATTCAGAACGGAGGTGATCCTTGCATTCCCAGGTGGCTTCTCGGTCGGAATGATGTGACCACTTAACTTTCAGGAATTTGATAGACTTGTTGCGAGTCTTGCGCTCAGTTTCTTCAAGAATAGCAACGGGATGCTCATGATAAGACAGGTCTTCTTGGAGATCAATCTCTTCGAAGTTGATGGTGCAGTCAGGAGTCTTGAAGCACCTGCGAAGCTGTGACATGTGAAACACATCGTGCACATTTGCGAAGTTGGACGGAAGCTACAGTTGATAGGCGAGATCGCCTCCTTTGCCAATGACCTTGAAAGGACCCACGTATCTAGGGGAAAGCTTCCCTTTGATACCTAAGTGATGAGTGCCTTTCTTTGGAGAGACGCGGATGTAGACATGGTCTCCGATCTCGAAAGCCAGGTGACGATGCTTGCTATCATAGTAACTCTTCTGGCGTGATTGTGCGGCTTTGAGATTTTCGCGGATGACTTTACACATTTCTTCAGCTTCTGTGATTAAGTCATTGCCAAGAAGTTGGCGTTCACCAGTCTCTGACCAATTAAGAGGAGTATGACACTTTCTGCCATAGAGAATCTCGAATGGGGCCTTGTACGAACTCGCTTGGAAACTGTTGTTGTAGGAGAACTCGGCATATGGAAGACAATCTTCCCACTTCATACCAAAGGAAAAGACACAAGCCCTGAGCATATCTTCAAGAATTTGATTGACTCGCTCGACTTGTCCACTTGTTTGAGGATTGAAGGCTGTGCTGAACCGAATGTTGGTGCCCATGCCCTTCTGGAAGGAGTCCCAGAACTTAGAAGTGAAGATGCTTCCATGATCTGAAGATATCAATTGCGGAATGTCATGCAAGGAGACAATCCTGGAGGTGTATAGCTCTGCCAACTGAGCTGATGTGATATATTCTTTGATAGGAAGAAAATGAGCCACTTTAGTGAGCTTGTCAATGACAATGAAGATGGCATCATTTCAATGCTTGGACTTGGGAAATCCAGTCACGAAGTCCATCTCAATATGGTCAAACTTCCATTCTGGAATGGCAAGAGGTTGGAGGAGACCAGCTGGCCGTTGGTGTTCTGCTTTCACTCTTCTGCAGACATCACATTCATTCACGAACTGAGCAATTTCTCGCTTCATTCGAGTCCACCAATATGACTGCTTGAGGTCATGGTACATCTTCGTACTTCTAGGATAAATGGGTGGAAGGGAATTGTGCGCCTCGTTCATAATGACTTTACGTAGATCACCCTTAGGAACCACAATTCGATCCTCGAAGAATAGAGTATCTTTGTCATCAAGGCGATAGCACTTGTACTTGGGTTGGCTCTTGGCAATCCCATTTTTCACCTTCTTTATCATGGCATTAAGAAGTTGTGCCTCACGAATTTGATCTTCCAAAGTAGGAGAGACTTGGAGGTTGGCAAGAAAGCCTTGAGGAACAACTTGGAGATTCAGTTTGCGGAAAGCTTCACAAAGGTCCGGTTGGAAGGGCTTGCAAATTAAGCTGTTGCAGTAAGCCTTCCTGCTCAAAGCATTTGCAACGACATTGGCCTTGCCTGGAGTATATTCAATACTCCGATTGTATTCTTGAATCATTTCGACCCAACGAGTCTACCTGAGGTTGAGGTTGGTTTGAGTGAAGATGTACTTGAGGCTCTTATGATCCGTGAAGATGTCCACTTTCCTTCCCAACAAGAGATGTCTCCAAGTTAATAGAGCATGGACAACTGCTGCCAACTCGAGGTCGTGAGTGGGGTAGTTCTTTTCGTTGCGCTTCAACTGATGAGAGGTATAGGCCACAACTTTCTTCTCTTGCATTAACACAGCACCGAGACCTTGCAGGGAGGCATCACAGAAAACCTCAAACGGTTTGGATTCATCAGGAGGAGTCAAAACAGGAGCTATAACTAGCTTCTCTTTGAGGGTGTTGAAAGCAATGTCACATTCAGGCGTCCACACATACTTGACATGCTTCTGGAGGAGGTTGGAAAGAGGCTTTGCAATCTTAGATTAATTCTCAATGAATCTTCGACAATAGCTTGCAAGCCCAAGGAAACAGCGGAGCTTCTTGACATACTGAGGCGGTTCCCAATTCACAATTGCAGAGACCTTCTCAGTATTAACAACTATGCCCTTGGCGGAGATGATATGGCCAAGGTAGAGAACCTCATCAAGCCAGAACTCACACTTTGAAAACATCGCATAGAATTGATGTTCTCTGAGTTTGTCGTGTACCAATCTCAAATGCTTGGCATGATCCTCCTTATTCTTGGAAAAGACCAATATATCATCGAGATACACCAGGACGAAATCATTTGTGTAAGGGTTGAAGATGAAGTTCATCATGCGAGAGAACGTTGGAGGAGCATTGACAAGGCCGAAAGACATGACAGTATATTCATAAGAACCATAGCTTGTTTTGAATGCTGTCTTGGGAATATCTGGTTCACGAATGCGAATCTGATGATAACCCATACTGAGGTCAAGCTTGGAGAATACTTGGGCACCTTTAAGTTGCTCGAAAAGCTCATTGATGTTGGGAAGTGGGTACTTGTTCTTTATTGTCTTCTTGTTCAATGGGCCGTAGTCGACGCAGATTCATTCCGTGCCATCCTTCTTCTTGACAAAAAGAACACCACAACCCCATGGAGATGAACTCGGTCTGATCAGACCCATACGCTCTTGTTCATCGAGTTGTTTCTTCAACTCCTTCAACTCTTCTGGTCCAAGCTTGTAAGGACGCTTGCAAACAGGTTTCGTGCCAGGCTCAAGATCGATAACGAATTCAACTGGCCGGTGAGGAGGCATTCCTGGAAGCTCTTCTGGATAGACGTCTTGATACTCACAAACGACTGGAATCTGAGAGATGGCATTCAACTCGCCCTTCTCATTGAGAGAAAACAGCTGAATGGTTTCGTCGTGAGCGGCATAGATGATCACATCCTCAGACGAGCGTGTCAATTGAATCTGTCTGGCCGCACAATCAAGCTAAGCCTTGTGCTTAGAAAGCGGGTCCATGCCGAGAATTAGATCAATATCAGAGTCACAAAGAACAATTGGAGAAGCTAGAAATCTATAGTCGCTTGTCTCGATTGACACATCAGGAGCTATCATGCTAGAGCTCAAACGTTTACCCGGAGAAAAGACAACCATGGGTTTAACCAAAAGTGAAGTGTTGAAGTCATGTTTGGCAAAAAACGGTATTGACATGAAACAATGCGATGCACCAGTATCAAATAAGACTTTAGCAGGAATGGAGTTAATTGGAAGGTTACCCATGATCACTTCTGAAGAATCCTCTGCCTGAGCTGCGTTCATCAAGTTGACCTTAGCATGCTTGGGATTATGCTTGACCATTGCATTGCTGGCAGATCTCACGGGAGGAGGAGGCAGAAGGCGCATGTGGTTGAAGCATTTGTTTGCATAGTGCCCTTTCTGCTGACACTTGTTGCAAGTAACCCCTGAGAGCGGGCGGTGATAAGGAGCACTTGACCTTGGAGTATGAGACTGAGCTTTATTCTGATAGCCTGGGTTGGGTGGGTGGGAAGATCCATTTCCACCTTTACTCTTCTGCTGGTAGGGCTGACAGAACGGAGGAGGAGGAGGCAACCAGAACTTCTGTTGCTTAGCTGCCACTTGAATTGAAGAAGAGGACTGAGCTGTGAGGGAGTCCTGGATTAGGGGTATCCGGACAGCCGGATTATATCCTTTGGCCGGACTGTTGGACTATGAAGATACAAGATTGAAGACTTCGTCTCGTGTCCGGATGGGACTCTACTTGGCGTGGAAGGCAAGCTAGGCGATACGGATATGTATATCTCCTGCTTTGTAACTGACCTTATGTAACCCTAGCCCCCTCTGGTGTCTATATAAACTGGAGGGTTTTAGTCCGTAGGACAACAGACAATCATACCATAGGCTAGCTTTTAGGGTTTAGCCTCTCCGATCTCGTGGTAGATCAACTCTTGTAATACTCATATCATCAAGAATAAATCAAGCAGGACATAGGGTTTTACCTCCATCCAGAGGGCCCGAACCTGGGTAAAACATCGTGCCCCCTACCTCCTGTTACTATCCGCCTTAGACGCACAGTTCGGGACCCCCTACCCGAGATCCACCGGTTTTGACACCGACATTGGTGCTCTCATTGAGAGTTCCTCCGTGACGTCGCCGTAAGGAAGGATGCCTCATCTCGTTGTTAAAAACAACATTACCGCTGGGGGAGCTCTGGTTGTCGGCCAAACTCTCCGGCTAGGAAGTTTCGTCATGACCGCCTGTTTGGCCGCTGCACCGATGATGACTTCTCCGGTCATCAAAAACAGCCTCCACATCGGCTCGGAATTCGCCGAGCAGATGGATCCAATGGAGCTCTCCTCCCTAAACGAACTCTTGGATCGCATCGCCGCCTTGGGAGTCGCTACGGACTATGATCAGATTGGGCTTAAACCTGATCGAAGGCAGATTAACTCTCCACCGGTCACCCATCATGTTGCGGTGGTGGAGGAACAATGCGGAAATTCTCCCTCTATCATGAAGACTAACTATGTCCGAATTCCTGAGCTCTCTGAGCTGGATACCCGTTTACGGGAGGACATCACCCAAACCTTGAACCTAGAGTCAGGCAGCGGGCCAGCCTCATTGGGTAACATACCGGAATCAGAACTTCCAAGATCGGAAACCCCTCGGCCCCTGGGTCTTAGATCGGGTAGGGGTCCGGACTCAAATCCACCCACCCACCCAGACATAAACGATCTTTCCCACATTAGGCAAGAGCCCCATGAAACAGTACATCATTATTGGGCCAGATTCCTCCTTGGGATGAACAAGGTTAAGGACTACCGCGAGGAAGACGCAATCTCACTTTTCTACAATAACTGCACGGACAAGGGAATCCTTAATGCCATAAGTCACCGTGACATATCACGCTTCGCTGACTTGGCATCCATAGTACGAAAGTACTGTGCGATAGAAAGCGCCTGGAAAACCGAAATGAAATTTTGGGATAATCCGGCTCCGTATATGTACCCAGTCCGTGGTAAAAGGGTGCACTATCATAAGACACCCGAGTTCATTACAAAGAAGCAAAAACCCTCTACAGGGCACGGAACTGTATTGGAGGGATGGCTAAACGGACCCTGCAAAATTCATAGCACAGCGGATACAATACCAACGCACAGCCTTAGAGCATGTTGGATACTCCGACAGGTGGCCAAAAGTGGTGAGGATCTTCTTATCCCAAATGCCATAGAGCACCATCCCGTGGATAACAATACGGTGTTAACAGTCTTTGAGACCTTCGCGTCGAATAATAGGCGCAAGCGAACACTCCGCAGCATGGCCGAAATCTGCCACGTAGCAGCAATAAATCCATGGAGTGACACGGCTATTACCTTCAATGCCAGCGATGAACCTAAATTCCGAACAGCCCGAGCACTAGCCGCACTGGTCCTCAGTCCAATCGTGGACGGCTTTCGACTCACCAAACTACTCATGGACGGCGGCAGCAGATTAAACCTCATCTATGAGGAAACTCTTCAAAAAATGGAAATAGACTGGAACCGCATTGAGCAAAGTAGCACAACCTTCAGAGGAATCATACCTAGTCGGGAAGCACGATGTGCTGGGAAAATCACACAAGATGTGGTATTCGATACGCCAGAGAACTATAGGTCCGAAGAAATTACATTTCAAGTGGCCCCGTTTAGCAGTGGATACCACGCCCTTTTAGGACGTGAGGCGTTCACGATCTTCCAAGTCATACCCCATTATGGGTACATGAAGCTCAAAATGCCCGGGCCCAACAGAATCATCACTCTCGCCAGTGATCCGGACACAGCACTCCGCGCCAAAAACAAAACAGCCGCACTGGCCCTCGAGGCATTATCTGAAGCCCTCTCGACCAAGGAATAACCACGCTATGCTCCAAAGTGGACAGGGACGACGCAATACTCGACAAGAGATCCAAGTCCACCTCTTTTAAACCAGCGGATGAAATAATCAAATTCCATGTCCACCCAACGGACCATACAAAAACATCCTCCATCGGGGCACAGTTAAACCCTGCCGTGGATGCCGCACTACAAGAGTTCCTGCGCGAGAATTGGGACATATTCGCCTGGCATCCCACATACATGCCAGGAATCCCACGCAGGCTGGCCGAGCATAGCCTCAATATCCTAAAGGGATTCAAGCCGGTCAAGCAAGCTCTTCGGCATTTCTCCGAACCTAAGAGACAGGCCATGGGAGAGGAACTAGCCAAGTTATTGGAGGCCGGATTCATCAGAGAAATAAAACACCCGGACTGGCTAGCAAACCTGGTGATGGTACCAAAGAAGGATAAATCCTGGCGCCTTTGTGTCGATTTCAAGGACCTCAATAAAGCTTGCCCAAAGGATCCCTTCCCCCTCCCCCGCATCGATCAAATCATGGATGCTACTGCAGGATATGAGTCATTGTGTTTCCTCGACGCATACTCCGGTTACCACCAAATCAAGATGGCGGAGTCCGACCAAGCCGCAATGGCATTCATCACACCATACGGTCCCTTCTGTTTCAACACAATGCCTTTTGGGCTCAAAAACGCCGGCGCAACATATCAGTGCATGATTCAGACATGTCTGGAGAAACAAATCAGCAAAACTATAGAGGCATACGTAGACAATGTGGTCGTCAAAACCAAACACGTCGACTCTCTGATAGACGACTTGAGGCTCACATTCGACAACCTCCGAACATATGACATCAACCTCAATCCGGAAAAATGCGATTTCGGCATACCAGCCGGAAAACTCCTGGGTTTCATTGTCTCCAGTAGAGGTATTGAAGCTAATCCGGCCAAAATCCGAGCTTTGTCATAGTTGGCTACCCCAACAGACCTCAAACAAATCCAGAAGTTAACTGGATGTGTGGCGGCTCTAAGTCGCTTTATCTCCCGCTTAGGAGAAAAGGCATTACCCCTTTAGCACCTCCTTTGGCGCACCGAACACTTCGAGTGGACGGACGCTGCCACAGCCGGATTGGAAGAAATAAAAGCCATACTGGCAACCAACCCAATCCTGGCCATGCCAAACATCGGCGAACCAATGCTATTATACATTGCGGCAACTCATCAAGTTGTAAGCGCAGTGCTCGTCGTCGAACGAGAAGCGGACGGACATAAATTCCCTCTTCAAAAGCCGGTATATTATGTATCCACTGTCCTCACTCCATGCAAATCACGGTACCCACATTATCAAAAGATAGCCTATGCGGTATTCATGGCATCCCGGAAACTGCGACACTACTTTCAAGAGTGTTCGATTACAGTAGCCTCAGAGGTGCCACTCAATGATGTTATAAACAACCGCGATGCCACGGGCCAGATTTCCAAATGAGCCATTGAGCTCCTCCAGTTCGACATAACATACAAACCTCGGCGAGCCATTAAATCGCAAGTATTGGTCGACTTTGTCGTCGAATGGACGGAAACCGAGCTCCCTAAAGAGTACGGCGCATACTCCAATTGGATTTTGCACTTCGACGGCTCCAAAATGCTGGCTGGACTGGGGGCTGGCGTCGTCCTGACGTCCCCAACTGGAGATACAGTTCAATAAGTACTGCAGATACTGTATACAGACTCCAACAATGCAGCCAAATATGAAGCCCTGTTACATGGACTTCGGATGGCAGTTTCCATGGGCATTCAGTGCCTGGAGGTGCATGGGGATTCGAACCTCGCAATATCCCAAATAAATGGAGACTTTGATGCCAAGGATCCGAAGATGGCGGCCTATCATAACGCCATCCTAAAGATGTCAGCTCAGTTCGATGGTCTCGAATTTCACCATGTGGCTCCGGAAAACAATCAGGCGGCGGATATCCTCGCCCGCATCGGCGCAAAACGCGATGCGGTCCCCCTAACATCTTTTTAGAGAGGTTGTTTAAGCCATCCGTGGTACGGGAGGGGAACACCTGCAATGTTAGTCCGGACCCGGCCACAACACTTGATACCGAACACTCTGACATAATCGGAAGCTCTGCCACTGAAACAACACCTTCAGCCCATGTAATAATGGCCATCATAGCCCCGTGGACAGAACCATTCCTGGCCTACCTAACTAGGCAGGAACTTCCGGAGGACCAGAATGAGGCACGCTGCATAGTGTGGCGATCTAAGGCCTACAGGGTCCATGATAGAGAACTGTATAAAAAAGCACTACCGGAGTCCTTCAAAGGTGCATCTCCGAAGAGGAAGGGTGGAACCTTTTGGCAGAAATTCTTCACGCCGGACTCGGCGGTCACCACGCCGCAGCCCGGGCTCTTGTAAGCATGGCCTTCCGTACAGGATTCTATTGGCCGACGGCCTGGGCAGACGCACAGGACTTGGTCCAACGCTGCACCGGTTGCCTGCTTTTTTCAAATCAAAGCCACATGCCACCCACCACCCTCCAAACCATCCCCATTACGTGGCCCTTTGCGGTCTGGGGGCTTGACATGGTTGGACCCTGATACGTTTCCATCGTATCTACTTTTCCAAACACTTTTGCCCTTGTTTTGGACTCTAACTTGTATGATTTGAATGGAACTAACCTGGACTGACGCTGTTTTCAGCAGAATTACCTTGGTGTTGTTTTATGTGCAGAAAGCAAATATTCTCGGAAAGTCCTGAAACTCCACGGAATACCTTAGAAAAACTAATAAAAAAATCCTCGCCAAATATGAAGACCAGGGGGCCCACACCCTTTCCACTAGGGTGGGGGCGCCCCCCCCCCCCCCTAGGGCGCGCCCACCTACCTCGTGGGCCCCCTGTTGACCTCCGATGCCAACTCCAACTATATATATTTGATTTCAGAGAGAAAAATAACAGAGAGAAGAAATCATCGCGTTTTACGATACGGAGCCGCTGCCAAGCCCTAAAACCTCTCGGGAGGGCTGATCTGGAGTCCGTTCGGGGCTCCGGAGAGGGGGATTTGTCGTCGTCATCATCATCAACCATCCTCCATCTCCAATTTCATGATGCTCACCGCTGTGCGTGAGTAATTCCATCATAGGCTTGCTGGACAGTGATGGGTTGGATGAGATTTATCATGTAATCGAGTTAGTTTTGTTAGGGTTTGATCCCTAGTATCCATTATGTTCTGAGATTGATGTTGCTATGAATTTGCTATGCTTAATGCTTGTCACTAGGGCCCGAGTGCCATGATTTCAGATCTGAACGTATTATGTTTTCATCAATATATGAGAGTTCTAGATCCTATCTTGCAAGTCTATAGTCACCTACTATGTGTTATGATCCGGCAACCCCGAAGTGACAATAATTGGGACCACTCCCGGTGATGACCATAGTTTGAGGATTTCATGTATTCACTATGTGTTAATGCTTTGTTCCGGTTCTCTATTAAAAGGAGGCCTTAATATCCCTTAGTTTCCAATAGGACCCCGCTGCCACGGGAGGGTAGGACAAAAGATGTCATGCAAGTTCTTTTCCATAAGCACGTATGACTATATACGGAATACATGCCTACATTACATTGACGAACTGGAGCTAGTTTTGTGTCACCCTATTTTATGACTGTTACATGATGAACCGCATCCGGCATAATTATCCATCACTGATCCGGTGCCTATGAGTTTTCCATATACTGGTTTATGCTTATTTACTTTCCCGTTGCTAGTGTTACAATCACTACAAAATACGAAAAACATTACTTTTGTTGTCTTTACTTTTGTTGCCGTTACCACCACTATCATATTACTGTGCTACTAAATACTCTGCTACAGATACTAAGTTTCCAGGTGTGGTTGAATTGACAACTCAGCTGCTAATACTTGAGAATATTCTTTGGCTCCCCTTGTGTCGAATCAATAAATTTGGGTTAAATACTCTACCCTCAAAAACTGTTGCGATCCCCTATACTTGTGGTTATCAAGACCTTTTTCTGGCGCCGTTGCCGGGAACATAGCTCTATTCTTTGAGTCACTTGGGATTTATATCTGATGGACACTATGAAGAACTTGAGAGATCCAAAAACCAAGATCTATCCCTCAACTACGAGGGGAGGTAAGGAACTGCCATCTAGCTCTGCACTTGATTCACCTTCTGTTATGAGTAAGTTTGCGACACCTACATCTGCTTCTGCTATTTGTTCTGATATGTCGCATGTTATTGATGATGCCACTTCTACTATGCATGATACTTATGATGAAACTGCTTCTATGCCTAATACTACTGTGCCCCTTAGTGAATTTCTTGAAGAACAAATTGATAGGGCTAGAGAAAGAGAAATTGATGAAACTGAATACGATGATGATAGTGATTATGAAAATATGCATGTTATTCCTGAAGGTTATTTTTTTGATCAAGATGCTTCTTTAGCTATTTTAGCTTGCAGAGATAGATATGAGCTTAAGAGGTTATTAATTAAATGGAACAAAGAATCACTTAGAAATAAAATGAAACCCGATCCTACTTTTGCTACTTCACCTATATGTGTTCCTGATAAAGATTATGAATTCTCTGTTGATCTTGATGTAATTACTTGGTTGAATCTGATCCGTTTTATGGCTATGAATCTGAAACTGTTGTGGCACGTCTTACTAAGTTAAATGATATAGCTGCCCTGTTCACTAATAATGAGAGATCACGTTACCTCTATATACTCAAAATATTTTCGTTCTCATTAAAGGGTGATGCTAAGATATGGTTTAATTCCCTTGACCCTGGTTGTGTGCGTAGTTCCCAGGATATGGTTTATTACTTCTCTGCTAAATATTTCCCTGCTCAGAAGAAACAAGCTGCTTTGAGGGAAATATACAATTTTGTGCAAATTAAAGAAGAGAGTCTCCCACAAGCTTGGGGGAGGCTTCTCAAGTTACTTAATGCTTTGCCTGATCATCCTCTTAAGAAACCTGAAATACTTGATATATTTTATAATGGACTAACCAATGCTTCCAGAGATTACCTGGATAGTTGTGCTAGTTCTCTTTTCAGGGAAAGAACACCGGATGAAGCTGAAATTCTATTGAATAATATGTTGACAAATGAAAATAATTGGGCACCTCCTGAGCTAGCTCCCGCTCCAATTAATGATCCTATTCCTAAACCAACTCCGAAGAAGAGAGGTGTTCTATTTCTCAGTCCCGAAGATATGCAAGAGGCAAATAAATCTATGAAAGAAAAAGGCATTAAAGCCGAAGATGTTAAGCATTTACCTCCTATTGAAGAAATACATGGTCTTAATCTACCGCTTGTCAAGGAAACATATGAACTTGATCACTTATTTACTGAAGAACCTCCTGATCCCGATATCCCGACAGAGGTAGGAAAGGTAAATTCTCTCTATAGATATGATAAAGCTGAAGTCCCTCCTACTAAAATTGCTAGTCTGTGCTTGGATGAGTTTGATGACTTTATGATTAAGCAAGACGACTTTAATGCTTATTTTGGTAGACAATTAAAAGAGAATGCTTATAAAATTAGATGCTTGGGTGATTATATGGCTAATATTAGAGGTGAACTTAAACTTGTTAGCAAACATGCTTCTATGGTTACCACTCAAGTAGAACAAGTACTTAAAGCTCCAAAAGAATTGCTCCATGAAATGAATAGTAAGAAAAATGGTTATGATGTTAGAGTGGCTACTAGAACTGGTAGAATGACTCAGGAACCTTTGTATCCTAAAGGCCACCCTAAGAGAATCGAGCAAGATTCTCAGAGAAATAATATTGATGTTCCTAGTTCTTCTAAAAAGAAGAAGAAGAAAAATAATAGAACTGTGCAAACTTCTAGTGAACCTATTTCTGAACCACCAGATAATCCAAATGATATCCCTATGTCTGATGCTGAAACACAATCTAGTAATGAACATGAACCTAGTAAAAATATTAATGATGATGTTCATGATGATGCTCAACCTAGTAATGATAATGATGTAGAAATTGAACCTATTGTTGATCTTGATAACCCACAATCAAAGAATCAACGTTATGATAAAAGAGACTTTGTTGCTAGGAAACATGGGAAAGAAAGAGAACCTTGGGTTCAGAAACCCATGCCTTTTCCTCCGAAACCATCCAAGAAGAAGGATGATGAGGATTTTGAGCCCTTTGCTGAAATGATTAGGCCTATCTTTTTACGTATGCGATTGACTGATGTTCTCAAAACAAATCCTTATGCTAAATATTTGAAGGATATCATTACTAATAAAAGAAAGATACCGGAAGCTGAAGTTTCCACCATGCTTGCTAATTATACTTTTAAGGCTGGAATACCAAAGAAACTTGGAGATCCCGGAGTACCTACTATACCTTGCTCCATTAAAAGAAATTATATTAAAACTGCTTTATGTGATCTTGGAGCCGGTGTTAGTGTTATGCCTCTCTCTTTATATCATAGACTTGACTTGAATAAGTTGACACCTACTGAAATATCTTTGCAAATGGCTGATAAATCAACTGCTATACCTGTCGGTATTTGTGAGGACGTGCCTATTGTGGTTGCAAACATTACCATTTTAACGGACTTTGTTATTCTTCATATTCCCGAGGATGATAGTATGTCTATTATTCTTAGAAGACCTTTTCTTAATACTGCAGGGGCTGCTATTGATTGCAAAAAAGGCAATGTCACTTTTCATGTTAATGGTAATGAGCATACGGTACACTTTCCGAGCAAACAACCTCAAGTTCATAGTATCAACTCTATTGGAAAAATTCCATTGATTATATTTGGAGGTTTTGAATTCCCTCTTCCTACTGTCAAGAAGAAATATGATATTCTTATTATTGGGAATGTGCGTATCCCTGTTGAGGTAACTTAGTGTTATTCGAAATTTCTCCGGTTTCATGATTATCTGAATGAGTTTGTTAACAAGACCTGATCAACCTTGTTAGTGGATTCTTTTTGATGAGCATGAGATGGATGAAACTAGAAGCACAACCTTCTGTACCCTCTTTATATTTTCTATAATTTAGTAGAAATAAAGTAAAAATAGTATTTTTCTTTCTGTTTCCTGACTTATCCGTGCAATATAAAAATATCCTGAAAATAGAAGTCCTTAGAAAGCCATGCCAATTTAATATGATTTTTTCGGGAATATTTGAGGATTTACTGTGCAAAAATTACCACGGGAGGAGCTGCCACCTGGCCACAAGGGTGGTGGGCGCGCCCCCTGCCTCATGGGCCCACGGTGGCCCTCCTCCACTTATCCCAGCACCCATCTTCTTCCTTTGTCTCACACAAACCCGAAAAACCAACTCAAGCACGAGTTCCAGCCACTTTTGCTGTGATTTTCGATCTCCTTGCTCAAAGCACCTCTCGCAAAACTGCTTGGGGAGATTGTTCCTTGGTATGTGACTCCTCCATTGGTCCAATTAGTTTTTGTTCTAGTGCTCTATTCTTTGCAAATGTGTGCTGCATAGGTGACCATGTTCTTGAGCTTGCATGTCAAATTGATATAGGCTCTAGGCACTTGTAGGAGTAGTTGCTATCAGTTTTATTGAAGTTGGTTCACTTTTGTTTGAAGTTACTAAAATTTTTAGAATTTTTCAGAAAATGATGAGGAGATTATTGAGGGGATCATCGAGCCAAAGCTCGAAGGAAAAGGCACCGAAGCCTAAGTATAATTTGCCGCGCACCGCGGAGATTCGGGAGTGTGAATGGCCTTCTGATGATTTCTTGAGAGCAGCCGGTATCTATGAAGATTTTCATGAATTGGCTCACAATGCAGGCCTCACCGCTTTCCTCCAAGACCAATGCGATCAGTATCTCTTACTCACAAATACCTTTGTGCAAAACTTTTATTTTCATCCTAGGAACTCACCACCTACGATGGAATTTCATTTATATGATGAGCATAAGGAGATGGCACTTTTTGATTTCTGTCGTATTTGTTTAGTCCCTTTTGAGGGCAAGATAGAAGAACCACACCATGATGATGTGGACGGATTTATTCATAATATCACTGTAGCAGAAACCAGGAAGGTTTCCGATGCATGAATCACTAGCATACATTTTCCTGTTTTATGTTACTTTGCATTATTTGCTAGTCGTTGTTTAATTGAACGCGGAAACTATGGAAACCTTAGTATCCCTGATATAATTATTCTACTCCAAGATTTATATAGTGATAACACTTTTAGTATGGGCAGTATTATTGCCAGATGGTTAAATATGAACCGTACTTAGGGCCCCATCTTTGGAGGCATTTATGCTACATGCCTAGCCGCACATTTTAACATACCTATTAGGCATGCTGAGAAGGAAGAAAAGGTGCTGCCCCATGTTTATCTAGATCATAAAAGTATGGTAGCACATGATTTTATTGTTAAGAATAGGGCAGGGGAGCTTAGATATCAATTGTTTTTTAATAAACATCATCCTGAGACTCTCACCCTGCCTGCTCCTTCTTTGTTTGATTTGACTGCAGGCACATACCTTGTTCCGTTGACGGCTATTCACGCCTACCGGAACCCTGCACCCACTGAGGAGCCAGAACAGGAACCACAAAATGAGCCCCCACGACAATCTGTTTATTCTTGGGATCCAGAGATGACTGTCAGCCAGTGGCAGTTAGAGTCTTTTTCTTCATCACAGTATGATCCCAACTATTCCTCCTCATCGCAGTACGCCCCCAACAACTATTATTATGGATATCTGCCAGGCCAGCCGTGGCCATAGACCAACTTAGGCCAAAAGCCTAAGCTTGGGGGAGTACGTATTTCTCACCGACATTACATTTATGTTCACACACACTCATTGCTAGATGTCGGTGCTCATACTTTTTCATTGTAATATCCATGCTAGTTTATTTTCCTTTTGCTACTTTATTCTTGTGTGTTTGTTAAACCTTAAGAAAAACAAAAAAAATAGTAGTTTTTTATTTTTCTGTTGTAGTAGTAATAATTAAAAAGAAAACCCAAAAATATTTCCCGTTCTTCTTTTGCTTGTTGGGAGCTTTCCCGTGTAAATAGTTTATTTCTTTTCTTTTCTTTGGGGGTCGGTAGGAGAAGACCATAATTAAATTGTTGAAGTGGCTCTTATATGCATTATTGTTGATTTAACCCAGAGCCCATATTGCCTTGTCTTCTCCTGTTTCTTGAATGATCATAGATTCCAGCTTAGTCCAATGCACGTGCACTCTTATTATTATCCACACCATCCGGTCGTGCAAGTGAAAGGCAATTATGATGATATATGATGGACTGACTGAGATGAGAAAAGTTGGTATGAACTCGACCTCTTTTGTTTTTGTAAATATGATGGGCCCGTCGTTCTTGATTCAGCTTATTATGAATAAACATGTTTGCAATGACAATTGGAGATCATAGTTGCTTGTGCCATGCTTGATTAGCTATGAGTTATAATGATTTACCTTGTATGCCAACATGCTATTGAGATGATTATGATGTGGTATGATGGGGTGGTATCCTCCTTTGAATGATTTAAGTGACTTGACTTGGCACATGTTCACGCATGTAGTTGAAACAAAATCAACATAGCCTTCATGATATTTATGTTCATGGTGGATTATATCCTACTCATGCTTGCACCCAATGTTTATTAATTTTAATGCATGTACATGGTTGTTGTCGCTCTCTAGTTGGTCGCTTCCCAGTCTTTTGCTAGCCTTCACTTGTACTAAGCGGGAATACTGCTTGTGCATCCAAACCCTTAAACCCCAAAGTTATTCCAGATGAGTCCACTATACCTTCCTATATGCGGTATTTACCTGCCGTTCCAAGTAAATTTGTATGTGCCAAACTCTAAACCTTCAAATAAACATTCTGTTTTGTATGCTCGAATAGCTCATGTATCAACAAAGGTTGTCCTTATCTTCCGTGTTAGGCGGGTTATTCTCAAGAGGAGTGGACTCCGCTCCTCACTCACGAGAAAATGGCTGGTCACCGGGATGCCCAGTCCCATGCTTTATGCAAACTAAATCCAAATTAATTGCAAACAAAACTCCCCCTGGGACCTGATGTATGTTGGAGGCACTCGTTGTTTCGAGCAAGCCATGGATTGATGCTTGTTGGTGGAGGGGGAGTATAAACTTTACCATTCTGTTTGGGAACCGCCTATAATGTGTTTAGCATGGAAGATATCGCCATCTCTTAGTTGTTACGTTGACAATGAAAGTATATCGCTCAAAATACAATTTATCTCTATTTCAAAACCAAGCTCTGGCACCTCTACAAATGCCTGCTTCCCTCTGCGAAGGGCCTATCCATTTACTTTTATGTTGAGTCATCGCCCTCTTATTAAAGAGCACTAGCTGGAGAGCACAGCTGTCATTTGCATTCATCACTATTAATCTATGTTGGGTATGACTATGATTGGATCTCTTTTACCATGAATTACAATGTCTAGTCAGTCCTTGATCTTTAAAGGTGCTCTGCATTTATGTTTTGCGGTCTCAGAAATGGCTAGCGAGATACCATCTTGTTATATCATATTATGATTGTTTTGAGAAAGTGTTGTCATCCGAGATTTATTATTATGACTTGCTAGTTGATTATGCTATTGATATGAGTAATTGTGAGACCTGAGGATTATTGCAAATGTGGTTAGTTATGATCTATGCTGAAAACTTGAATGCTGGCTTGACATAGTTACAACAACAAGAGTAAACAGAGTTTGTAAAAGTTTTTCTTTCTTTCTTTCAGTTTGTCAAATGAATTGCTTGAGGACAAGCAAGGGTTTAAGCTTGGGGGAGTTGATACGTCTCCGTCGTTTCTACTTTTCCAAACACTTTTGCCCTTGTTTTGGACTCTAACTTGTATGATTTGAATGGAACTAACCTGGACTGACGCTGTTTTTAGCAGAATTACGTTGGTCTTGTTTTATGTGCAGAAAGCAAATATTCTCAGAAAGTCCTGAAACTCCATAGAATACCTTAGAAAAAAAATAAAAAATCCTTGCCAAACATGAAGACCAGGGGGCCCACACCCTTTCCACGAGGGTGCCCCCCCCAGGGCGCGCCCCCTACCTCGTGGGCCCCCTGTTGACCCTCCGACGCCAACTCCAACTCTATATATTTGCTTTCGGAGAGAAAAAATCAGAGAGAAGAAATCATCGCGTTTTACGATACGGAGCCGTCGCCAAGCCCTAAAACCTCTCGGGAGGGCTGATCTGGAGTCCGTTCGGGGCTCCAGAGAGGGGGATTCGTCGCTGTCGTCATCATCAACCATCCTCCATCACCAATTTCATGATGCTCACCACCGTGCGTGAGTAATTCCATCGTAGGCTTGCTGGACGGTGATGGGTTGGATGAGATTTATCATGTAATCGAGTTAGTTTTGTTAGGGTTTGATCCCTAGTATCCATTATGTTCTGAGATTGATGTTGCTATGACTTTGCTATGCTTAATGCTTGTCACTAGGGCCCGAGTGCCATGATTTCAGATCTGAACCTATTATGTTTTCATCAATATATGAGAGTTCTAGATCCTATCTTGCAAGTCCATAGTCACCTACTATGTGTTATGATCCGGCAACCCCAAAGTGACAATAATCGGGACCACTCCCGGTGATGACCATAGTTTGAGGAGTTCATGTATTCACTATGTGTTAATGCTTTGTTCTGGTTCTCTATTAAAAGGAGGCCTTAATATCCCTTAGTTTCCAATAGGACCCCGCTGCCACGGGAGGGTAGGACAAAAGATGTCATGCAAGTTCTTTTCCATAAGCACGTATGACTATATACGGAATACATGCCTACATTACAGTGACGAACTGGAGCTAGTTCTGTGTCACCCTATTTTATGACTATTACATGATGAACCGCATCCGACATAATTATCCATCACTGATCCGGTGCCTACGAGTTTTCCATATACTGGTTTATGCTTATTTACTTTCCCGCTGCTACTGTTACAGTCACTACAAAATACCAAAAACATTACTTTTGTTGTCTTTACTTTTGTTGTCGTTACCACCACTATCATATTACTGTGCTACTAAATACTCTGCTGCAGATACTAAGTTTCGAGGTGTGGTTGAATTGACAACTCAGCTGCTAATACTTGAGAATATTCTTTGGCTCCCCTTGTGTCGAATCAATAAATTTGGGTTAAATACTCTACCCTCGAAAACTGTTGCGATCCCCTATACTTGTGGGTTATCAGACCCCTTAAAGGGGGAACCCACAAGAAAAAATACTTACTGGTCATGGTGGATAAATTCACCAAATGGATAGAAGCCAAACCTATTAAAACAGCTGAATCCGAACCAGTGATAGACTTCATATCCGGGGTCATACACCATTATGGCGTCCCCCATAGCATCATCACTGACAACGTCACGAACTTCACGGACGATGAGGTAAAGCTCTGGTGCAGCAAACTACGCATCAAGCTCGGTTATGCTTCAGTATATCACCCACAAACCAATAGCCATGTTGAGCGAGCAAACGGTCTTATAATGAGCGGCATTAAACCCAGGTTAGTGCGGTCCTTAATGGAGTCTAACACGCACTGGGTAGAGGAGCTCGACTCCGTACTCTGGGGGCTGCGGACCACGCCGAACCATAGTACCGGATATACACCCTTCTTTATGGTGTACGGCGCAGAGGCAGTCTTGCCGTGTGACAGAATTCATGACTCACCTCGAGTGCACATGTACGAAGAAAGAGAAGCCGAGCTCGATCGGCAGGACAGTCTGGACACCCTGGAGGAAGAGCGCGGCGTGGCAAAAGCCCGTTCCGCATTTTATCAGCAACAGGCTCGCAGATACCAAAGCAGAGAAGTACGGGCCAAAACTTATAACGTTGGCGAATTAGTTCTACGCCTGTTGGATAAGAAAAAGAACAAGCTCGGCCAGGCTCCGAAGATTCTACGCCTAGCGCCGGACTCTATGTTCGTCTCTTTCCTCTGTCCATTTTTGCATATACATTATATGTCTTGTTTTTCTTTCTCTCTTTCTTTTATTCCGTCTCTAGGCCTTAAAGGGCCAACTTGTGCCTCGCTTGCACATTATAGATACGCTAGCCACGCTCATCACACCTGGGGGCTTCTTTCACAGAAGCTTAATTATTTATCTGGGCCTCTTGCCCCGCACATGTGTTATACTTCTGCATGTACCTTTTTTCGCCATTATATGCATCGATATGACTTAAGTTTTGACCAAGCTGGGTTACCTGGCTCTTGTATTTATGCCCTACGTTCCCGTTAATTCGGCTAGAGCATAAGGGGAGCACCTCTGCGATTCTTATTGTCGTGTCAGCCGGATGTGTACCTCAGACTGGGTGAAGCCGAAAGCTAACGTTCTTAAGGGAATATTCGGTCGGTGAACAAAAGATGATTTTTATTTATTTTCCATATGTGCCCCCAGATGTTTTTTTCCTGCATTTCCTATCGCAGTCCAGACATGCACTTTAGGGCATGCGTACCCAGGGAAAGGAACCCTTAACGGAACTATTCTCCCTGGAAGATGTTTCTTACTACCCATGTAATATAACATAACTAGTTGGGCACTTGTCTGTTCAAGCACTAATGACCCTTACGTCTGGTCTCCATGCATACCCTGGTTCTTATATAACTGAGCGGGTATTCGGATACACACCGGACTATCGGGTCCCGAGGTTGAAGTGAAAAGGTCCGCCATGACAAATGATCTACAATCCGGCTAGAAGGCATTATACATGTCACTTTAATTACATAGTCATGCAGACCGACTAAATTCATCTTCTATACCATCCAACAGGCGGTCTAGCCTACAATCCTGTTGGGAATACTTTGCGGCTAATTCTACTTGCCCATAAACTAAGCTAACGGGGATCTCTTTTCCGTCGGGCCCCACAGGTCCGACCTCGGCCATCTGATTTGGGTCAGCCTTGGTATACCACGTCTTCACCATGGATGAGGCTTCCCTGGCACCTTGAAGGTAGGCCGATATCTTCCATAATCGGAAGCGCCGCTGTGCTCCCTTGAGCTTCTCCGTAAGCTCTGCAACGCCTTCTAGAAGGGAGACGGATGGCCACAAGGCCTGGGTAACACCTTGCATCACCTGCCGAACTTGTTCGTGCAGTTGTGAGAGCTCGGATAGAAGATCACCCGCAGACCCTGGGCATTTCCTCCGTGAGACGACCTGTCAGCATACCTACAGACATAACGCTGTTAGTCGTCTTCTTCGCCAAACTCCTTCAAAAGGATTCGTTCAAGCACTTACTGAAAATGCCGTGTCGAAGCCGCTTATTCTCCTTCTCGGAGTCTGCAAGCTGGGATCGAACGTCTTTCAGTTCCACGCTTAGCTTGGTATTGGCATCTTGGAGATTGTTTTTCTCCTACCTGACCTCAGTCAGCATGCGTTCGCCTGCCTCTAGCTGTCGCATGACATGCTGGTCCTCCGGATTTTCTCCGGATTCATCTGCAACATCTATTGTTAGATCTGCAGCCACGCCGCACATTATATGGTAACCATCATTCTTTAAAGTGAATGTTACCAGCGGGGGACTTTTTCGGTTCCTTCAATGCGGCAATGGCGGCCCGCAGTTGGGTCTTGCACTCCTCCAGCTCCTGTGATAGCCTAATATTCTCCTCTGTAAGAACCTGCACAGTAAAGATGATCCTTAAATCAGTTCTGCTAACTGTTTCAAGTCTCAGGGGCTACTGATACATATAAATTGTCAGATTTACTTACCCGTACATCCTTTACATACTGATCCGTGGCTCTTTCTAGACCATCTTGAGCAGCACGGAGGTACGCCTCTCCAGAATTGAAGGCATCAAATGCCTCTGGTGAGAAACAAGCGTCATGGAGTATGGCCCGGCGGCGCCTATGATTCATGGCGCTTTCCACTTCTGAATTTGTAGTGGATAATCTATCCGCATCCTCTGTAGGGGGATTGTCCAGCGCCCACCCCATATCGGCTTCCGCCTGTATGTTCGGTCCTCGCGCCCGACTGGTGGAAGCGTGATTAGCAGCATCGCCGGACATATTCCGGCAAGCGTTTTTTCTGTTAAAGAAACACGGGCGTCGTTAAATTTCGAGAAATACGACAACCACGGTGAGGGGTTTCTATTATACCTTTGCGCCGGCGTCTCCGTCCTGACCGCCTTCCTTTTTGGCCTGCCCGGCCCCAATGCCTCTTGTTGGCGAGTTGCTGTGGGTTCGGTAGGGCGTCCCGAATGCCTTCCCTATAAAAATGCCATATGTATATGGTAGGTGAAGTGTCTAAAAGGGGATCCTAGTTTTTGGAGTTGGGATTTTTGGTTTTTCTTACGTTGGATGCAAGAAGCAGTCCCGGATAGTCGGCTGTAATGGCCACCATGGCATCATCGCAGCTTAACTGATAGAACTGTCGGTCTATCAACTCCACGAATATAACCAGATCTTCTTCGAGTCCGGAGTCGAGGGCCCGATCAGGGTCCTCTGGTTGTGGAGAGGGGCTACTAACCTCCTTTATGGCTTTTCGCAGTTCCTGCCGCAAAGTGGCAAGAGGAATACTTACTACAAAGAATGCGGGAAGAATGGGAGTAAGGAGATATAACTTACCCATCTTGGAGGATTGTACATGGAGAATCCATCCCGTGGCTTGATGCGGATGAACTCCTCTTCCTCTCCCTTGAACAATTTGGACAGAATTGTTGCTAAAGCGACAGCATTGTCCGGACCCTTACGCCCGCAGCGGGTGGCATCATCCGCCCCGTTAAAACACCACATGGGGTGCCCATGATATTGAACTGGTTGCACTCCCCGCATTATGCAAATCGACATAACTTCGATTACTGTCAATCCTGATTGAGCCAGTGCTATAATCCGGTTCATCAGGTAAAGGAGTTCTCCATTGTCTTCCTCCTGGGGGCTCCGTGGGCGCCAACTTCGGTGTTTCTTCAGAGGAGCATTGCTGAATTCAGGAAGACCCCGCCGAACAGGGTCCGGAAGGGAAACGTCCTCCATATAAAACCATTCCGAAGGCCAGTCTTCGAATGACTTCTTCGGGATACCGGACAGGTTTCCGGTTCCGGCGATGCGCCATATTTCGGCTCCGCCAACTTGATAAAGTGACCCCCTCTGTGTGCGAGGGACGAGGCAAAATAGCCTTTTCCACAGCTCGAAGTGAGCCTCATAGCCCAAGAACAACTCGTAGAGAACAACATAGCTGGCGATGTGTAGAATGGAGGCAGGGGTGAAATTGTGTAATTGGAGGCCGTAGAACTCCAGGAGCCCGCGGAGGAACGGATGAATTGGAAATCTGAGTCCCCTTAATAATTAAGGAACAAGGCAGACCCGCTCCCCCATAGAGGGACTGGGAAAGCTCTCTGCTTGCTCCCCGCCATTGTAGGTGGAAAGCCCGGCTCAAACGGGCACCATGTATGCTGGAGGGAGAAATCCCTTAGTCTGCAGTTCGATTAATCGACTATGTGGGACTGAACACCTCTCCCAATCACCGGGCTTAGGGCTACGGGGGCGGGAGGAGGAGCTACGGAGGTCGGCCATGCTGGAATGGATCTTTCCGAAGCGCGCTCTGATGGATTCTCGCTGGGGGAGGATGGTATGGATCGGATTTGAGAATCCCCATCCTTTTAATAGACAATTTATTTATCTGGCTAGGGGGCGAATGTAAAAATGCCCTGGCGCCTCGTATTCATTCGACGCGTGGGAGATAGCCCTTGTTGGGCACAAAAGCCAAGAGGTCCAAACATTTATGGGACCGGACACTGCTTTACAAACGTTCGAAATATGGAGAAGAACCCGCCTTGCAATGCCGAAGACAACACTGCGCGCCGGACTCATCGTCATTGAAGCCTGGTTCGGGGGCTACTGAGGGAGTCCTGGATTAGGGGGTACCTGGACAGCCGGATTATATCCTTTGGCCAGACTGTTGGACTATGAAGATACAAGATTGAAGACTTCATCTCGTGTCCAGATGGGACTCTACTTGGCGTGGAAGGCAAGCTAGGCGATACGGATATGTATATCTCCTCCTTTGTAACCGATCTTATGTAACCCTAGCCCCCTCTGGTGTCTATATAAACCGGAGGGTTTTAGTCTGTAGGACAACAGACAATCATACCATAGGCTAGCTTTTAGGGATTAGCCTCACCGATCTCACGGTAGATCAACTCTTGTAATACTCATATCATGAAGAATAAATCACGCAGGATGTAGGGTTTTACCTCCATCAAGAGGGCATGAACCTGGGTAAAACATCGTGTCCCCTGCCTCCTGTTACTATCCGCCTTAGACGCAAAGTTCGGGACCCCCTACCCGAGATCCGCCGGTTTTGACACCGACAAGCTGCATCCCTGACTCTCTTGTTAGAAGCATCACACTTGAGCTGAGCAGCCTCTTGCTTTAGTGCCATGTTGTAGAATTAGTCATACTTAGTCGGCTCAGGAAGCACAATAGCTAATTGCAGATCTTCTCCGAGGCCACCTCTGAATTGATAAATCTTGCTCTTTTCATCAGGGACCTCTTGTTTAGCGAAGCGAGCGAGTTTCTGAAACTGGATATTGTATTGATACACAGACATGATGCCTTGCTTGAGATTGCGTAACTCGTCGCGCTTACTCTCAGCAACACTTTGTGGAATATGGTGAGCTTTGAAGTCTCGGCGGAAATCATCCCAGGTAATCACACAACCTCTTCTGGAATCTCTGTATTGTTGGTACGACTCAGCAGCTTGGTCTTTGAGTTGAAACGAAGCAAACTTGACAAAGTCCTTAGGCCTGACAATGCTACAATCAAAATGTTTGCAGATATCCACGAGCCAGTCATTGGCATCTGTGGCCTTGACATAGTTACTGAAGGACTTCGGCTGGTTTAAGAGGAACTGATTGAGGGTAGCAAACTGAGGTTGATTGTTGCCTTGGCCTTGATTTCCTTGGTTGCCTTACCCTTGGTTGCGCTCTTGCAATATTTGCAAAAGCATCTGAATGTTGGCGTTGGTGGTTGCCATGACAGCTTGCCATGCCTCCGGAGGTGGAGGTGGTGGCGAAGGGTTCGACTATTCCCCATCATTGCGGTCTGGATTCTGACGCGTTGGAGGAGCCATCCTGAAGAGGTTGACATCCGTTAGCATCTTGAAAGACATATATTCAAGATGAATCAATGGATCGAAATTGCAACATATAGCCTTAACATTCGAACAAGAATGAAGGAATGAATTCCAAAGTAAATCATCACACTTCCATAAATTGAGAAGCCACTTAGATAAAGGTGGAAGAATAAATCAACAAGGTAAGGATATGAACAAATAAGTGGTAAGGATTACCCAATCACAAACCAAATATCTGCGGGAAGAAATACTAGAGCTACATGAATTCCCACCTATAAAACTCCCGAAACTTTTTGGTTATGCAATCAGGTGTTGGGAATACAGGGGAAGCATAATATCTCACCCAAAACTAAAAAAATCCTACATCCAGTTGTATCCAGCCTTCAACACATAACCAAGAAACCTTCAGAAATCATTTACCTCAACCTTCGAAAAGCATCCATTATACGAGTTATGGCAATACTCCCGAACTCCCGCCCCAGTACTGGGTGGCATCGAGGTTATCTCACCAACAAATGCATAAAAGGGTTTTCGATGTCGGCGAACTCAGGTATTCCAGAACTGCGACGATGAAATTGTGACGACAACACCTCGGAGCTCAACTCCCCGGGACACTGCCACAACCCCTAAATGTCAGGAGGCACCAAGAACAATGTTCTCGTCACAAAACCATCAGAACGATTCCAAGATACCGCGTGATCCTAAAAAAATTCCATGAAATTTGAGGAGAGAAGAGTCAAAACTCTACGTCAGGAGGCCTCACCAAAAGCGATGAAGGGACTGAGGAGTAAAAAGAATCCTACTCTCCGATATATATAATCCTAAGACTCAAAACATTTTGTTCTAGAATCAACAACGTCAGTGATTCGATCAAGCAGGGGGATCCTAAGTCGGGGAAGGCTCTGATTACCAATTTGTAACACCCACAATGCAGCTATATCTTCCAGGTGTCGGGGCACGACTTAGAGGCATAGCCGCATGGTAGGCATGTCACAAGAGGGGTAATCTTTACACATACCATGTACTGAATAAGAACGGGATAAAGAGTTGGGTTACAATCGCCACTTCACACAATACATAAATATATCGTACATTATCCAGAATACAATCAAGGTCCGACTACAGAACCTAAATAAAGAAAGACAACCCCAAGTGCTAGATCCCTGATCGCCCCAACTGGGCTCCTCTACTGATCATCCGGAAAAAACATAGTAACAGCCAATCCTCGTCGAACTCCCACTTGAGTTCAGTAGCGTCCCCTACACTGGCATCATCGGCACCTACATCTGTTTGGAAGTATCTGCGAGTCACAGGGACTCAGAAAGCTCACACCCGCGAGATCAAGACTATTTAAGCTTAAGGTAGGAAAGGTAGTGAGGTGGAGCTGCAGCAAGCACTAGCATATATGGTGGCTAACTTACGCAAAAGAGAGCAAGAAGAGAAGCAAAGCACGGTCGAGAAGCTAATAACGATCAAGAAGTGATCCTCAAGCTACTTACGTTCAAGCATAACACGAGACCGTGTTCTCTTCCCAGACTCCGCTGAAAAGAGACCATCACAGCTACACACACGGTTGATTCATTTTAATTAAGTTATGTGTCAAGTTCTCTACAAACGGACATTAACAAATTCCCATCTGCCCATAACCGTGGGCATGACTTTCGGAAGTTCAAAACCCTGCAGGGGTGTCCCAATTTAGCCCATCACAAGCTCTCACGGTCAACGAAGGATATTCCTTCTCCTGGGATGACCCAGTCAGTCTCGGAATCCCGGTTACAAGACATTTCGACAATGGTAAAACAAGACCTATAGAGCCGCCCAATGTGCCGACAAATCCCGATAGGAGTCGCACGTATCTCGTTCTCAGGGCACACCGGATAGGTCAATATACAAGTAAAACCAACCCTCAAGTTGCCCCGAGGTGGCCCCGCAGGTTGCCCGTTTCGGACCAACACTCAGAGGAGCACTGGCCCGGGGGGGTTTAAAAATAAAGATGACCCTTGAGTCTACAGAACCCAAGCGAAAGGTATATGGTGGTAGGTAGGCAAATGGTAAAACCAAGGTTGGCCCTTGCTGGAGGAGTTTTATTCAAGGAGGACTGTCAAGGGGTTCCCATAACACCCAACCGTGTAAGGAATGCAAAATCAAGGAACATAACACTGGTATGACGGAAACTAGGGCGGCAAGAGTGGAACAAAACACCAGGCATAAGGCCGAGCCTTCCACCCTTTACCAAGTATATATATGAATTAAAGTAAACAAGACATAATAATGATATCCCAAAAATATCCATTTTCCAACATGGAACAAACTTCATCTTCACCTGCAACTAGCAACGCTATAAGAGGGGCTGAGCAAAGCGGTAACATAGCCAAACAACTATTTGCTTGGAAAGGTGGGTTAGAGGCTTGACATGGTAATATGGTAGGCATGATATAGCAAGTGGTAGGTATCACGGCATAGCAATAGAGCGAACAACTAGCAAGCAAAGATAGAAGTGATTTCGAGGGTATGGTCATCTTGCCTGCAAAGTTCTCAGAGTTGACGAAAGCTTGCTCCTCGCTAGCGTACTCAATAGGTTCCGCGATCACATACTCGTCTCCCGGCTCTACCCAAGGCAAGAACACAAGCAAAGGAACAATAATCAACTACGGTGCAATGCACAAACAACATGATGCAAAACATGGCATGACATGCGGGACATGATACGCAATGCATATGCGTGCTTCGGGAGGGAAAGATTGAACCAGGCATCAATTTTGAAAACCAAGTATGCCACTGGAAAGATGAGATGATTTCGATCGAAATCGATATAAAGATCACTAGAATCGGATGCACGGTTTGCAAATGGCAAGCAAAATAAGAATGGCACAATTCTGCGATTAACAGCACGATGCCATCTAGAATGCAACAAGAAACTACGCTACTGCACTCCAACATAGCAACAAAGCACATGGCAGTGATCTACTCAAGATGCTTGACAAAACATGAACACTGAGATATGGCTAAATCACAATATAACAGGTTCAAACAAGCATGGCAAAAGTGCAAAAGATATCAGCTTCAAAGACTTGGTGAAAATACTAACATGCCAGGAATAACATCAGGAAGCAATGTTTAGACCAAGAAATCAACATGCTACAGGAACATATCATAGCAAACAAAGGCATGGCATGAATCTACTAGATGCATAGAACAAAAGTCCCTTACTGGCCATGAGCCAAAATGGCACAGAAGATATGATGGCACCCATGTAAACATAGCAGGTTTTATAAACAGATTCAGACATGGCAGAAAACTAAGCATGGCATAAACAGAGTTATGAAGGCATCTTTGCGAGCTCGATTCACTCACCACAAGGCATTGCATGACAAAACAAGCATAGCATCAGCAAGAAGACAAGTTCATGAAGCTAACCATGGCAAGAGCAAGTTCATAGCATGCATGGATCAACTACGACAACCATGGCAAAATTGATTAACATGTAAACAATCTGCCAGGAACATTTTATAGCAAACATAGAGCAAGATTAAGACATGCTAGGGCACTCCATAATTGCAAACAGGGGCATGGATGGATAGAGCATAACCATATTTCCAAATGATCCTTACTGAAGGTACTCAAAACAATCATGGATCTCACTGTAGCATCATGTTTACATGGCATAAAAATAACAGCTGAGCAAGGACTTCAAAATCCTAAGTCCCTGAAATCAGCAATATCACGAAGTCTACTTTGCATGCTTGTGCTAGTCACCACATTGATCACAAAAATACATGGCAAACACCCCTATAAAGATGGCATGGCATAGATCAAAACACATGAAGAGCTCATGCCCATAAGATGCACACAACAAATGTGACAAAAATGACAAATCAACATACTTTGATAAGTAACAGCAACTAACAATTTATAGCACTCTTGCATCAACGATTTGGGAATCCCGATGGACTCAAACAAGCATGTCACAATGGAATGAAATGAAGAGCATCTCCCAGTGAACATTTTGATATATCATGCGCATGAAACAGAGCTACGGTCATGGAGTTATGATGTGATGAACAGGGGCATAAAAACACGAGAGGAAAAGAGTGGGAAAACGACCTCGCAAAAGTCAACGGGATCTAGGGTTTGCACGCAATCTGAGGTTTGCCAGAAGGAGCTATCCGGAGCAGAGGGAGGCGGTGGTCATCGGAGTTGCGCCTCATCGGATCCGGCCCTCCCGCTATCGGATTTGGTCGGAGGAGAGGCGGGAAGGTGCAGGGAGGCGGCAGATCTTCGGCTCAGCGGCGAGGCTCGCGACGGCAGGACAGCGACCGACGGCGAGGTGGCGGGGAGGTGGTGGCGAAGCTCCTGGGCGGCGACGGCCGCGGGGAGACACGGGGAGGCGCGGGCTTCGAACGGGCCCCGCGGGCCCAATTCGGGTACAGCGGGCCGTGGCGGCGGGGACGGCGCGGGAGGTCACGCGGTCGATTGGCGGGGGGCACACAGGAGGAGGCACAAGGGCGGCGCGGGCTCGGAGGGCCCACTCCGTGCGTGCGGGCTGGCGGCGGAGGCGACAGGTACCGAGGCCTGATTGGCCGTAGGCGGCGGTGGCTCCCGTCCGGCGAGGCCGGACGTGTCCGGTGGAGGCGGGAGGAGCTAGACTAGGGTTTGGACCCGAAAAATTCGAAGGGGGGCACATTTATATAGCTAGGACGACGTACGAGTGTCCAAATGGAGTGTAGTTTCGCCCACGCGATCGTGATCCAACGACGGAGGACATGGGAGTGGTTTGGAAGGGTTATTGGGCCGTTTTGAACGGGTGTTGGGCTGCAACACACACGAGGCCTTTACGGTTCCCCGGTTAACCATTGGAGCATCAAACGGACTCCAAATGACACGAAATTTGACAGGCGGTCTACTGGTGGTGTACCAAGGTCGCTTGGCAAATCTTGGTCCATTCCGAGAACGTTTAACACCCGCTCACGAAAAGAGACAAAAGGGGGACGGCGGTGCACGTGGAAGTGTCGGATTGCAAAACGGATAACGGGGAAAATGCTCGGATGCATGAGACAAACATGTATGCAAATGTGATGCACATGATGACATGACATGAAATGCATGACATGAACAAAATGCAATACAAAGACAAACCCAACCACGAAGGGAATCTCATAACTTAAAGCCGAAAATGGCAGAATCGGAGTATAAATATGGCAAGTTACATCCGTGGCGTTACAGACGAGACCTCACCGCAGCCAGCCATGTCGTCGTCGTCGCTCTAGCCACCGCAGCTCGCGCCCGCGGATGCCACCGCGCTCAGCAGCCTCCTAGAAGGCCAATGCCGCCGCCCGCAGCTCCTGTCGTGCACTGCAGCACTGCGCGCGCACCTGGTCGTGCTCCGGACTCCGCCCAGAGCTCGTTTCCTGCGAGCTACGGCGCCCCTGCAGCCTCCCGCTTTCTCACCTAGATGCGGACAAGCCCGGTCAATGTCCCAGTGCTCTCAGACACCGCCCCCGTTGCCCGTAACGTGGACACCGCCCCCATTGCCCGTAACGTGGACACCGCCGTGTCCCTGTTATCGCCGGCGATGACCTCGCCGGCCTGACAGTTGGACCCCCAACGGCCAGGAGATTATTTTAGCACTAATCCTTCCTAGTGACACTGATAGTGGGCCCCGGCGCCCTAATCTTTTAGTTAGATTAGAAATACCCTCCCCTCTGTTTAACCTGTGACACTGATGTGTGGACCCCACACGTCAGGTTTGACCCCAGTCAGTGCCGTTGACCTACTGACGTAGGCAACACACAGTGCTGACGCTATAAGTGATTTTCTGGATTTTAAATAATTCAGGAAATTCCAGGAATAGCCAAAACTTAAAAAATTCACCGAAATTCAACCATAGCTCAGATTAAAATAATTTATATATGAAAAATTATCAGAAAAATGCAATATATCCATTTGTACCATTTTCATGCATGAAAAACCAAGTTATACGTGCTATATATGTGAAAACACATTAATGGCTTTTAAAGAGACTTAAGTTAGAGTTGCAATGGACTTCTTCCAAGTGAAATGCTAGATGCATTAGCACAAACCATGTTGATGCATCATATTGTTGCATATGCTTGTGTATTGATTGTTGACAGCATCCTTCTCGACAGGTCCTGCTCCAGAGACCATTCCAGAGTACCTGCCAGAGGAGCAGTGCCTCCCTGTTGATCTACCAGGCAAGCAAAAACCCCTTGTTCATTCCGATACAATCCCACTCTCTCGCTCCTTCTCTCTTTTCTTGCATTAGGACAACAATGATTCAACTGCTACTTTATGCTACGGTAGTTGAACCCATTCCTCTACATGACCTGTCATTGCCACAGTAAATAGTTGAAACCCACTAGCATGTGGAGGAGTTGGTTGAGCCATGTTGTGTTCCTACCGTGCCATGCCTGCTATTGCTTAGAGTTTTGTCAGGTCTGATCCATTGGAAATGGATTGGAGTGTTATGATGTGTTCTGATGCCGAGAGTTAAGTGTGTGAACACGATTTGGGAAAGGTAGCGGTGAGAGGCCATGTAGGAGTACATGGTGGGTTGTCTCACTGGAACCGTCCCTAAGAACTGAGTTCTGTGTATGTTGTCCAATGGCTAGCTACTAGCATGCATTGGAATGCTTAAGTGACCCTCTCGACTTATTCACCAAGTTGATCTCTGTCCAGGAGTCGCAACTAGTTCTGGTGTTTGTAGGTAGTGTTATTTTTCTACCAAGTGGCACCCGGCAGGGTGGACTTGGGATAGACTAGGCAACGTGGCCCGGTGTACAAAGTGGCACCCGTTTGTTGGGCTTGGGAACCCTGCACACATCGTTTGGGGCCGTGAGCAAAATCTCGGCCGGATCTCCTTGCGGATGGAACCCGAATTGGTGATAAACCTGGACTAGATTCTTGCGTGGCTAGTCAGGTCGTGGCCGACACCCTCGCCAGGCTTCCGCTTGAAGATTGCCGAGATACATGACATGTACATGGCGGTAAGTGGCGAGAGCGTGTGTGAAGAAGTACACCCCTGCAGGGTTATCATGACCTATTTGAATAGCCGGGTTCGCGGTTATGGACTTCTTGGATACATACGTGGTACATAGACAACTTGATGTGGATACTTTAAAATGCGCAAGATAAGTGTGAGTGCTATGGATGGCCTTCTCTTAGGGAGACGTGAATGAATCCATAGTAGTGTATTGATGTGGTGATTAGTGGACTCATGTGCGCTTTCCTACCTCAAAGAACTTACTCGTTGTCGTAGAATAGGATAGCCACTGAGTCAAAGCTGGCTTGGTGCAACTAAAACCCACATTGCCTTCTTGATACTAATGCATGTATGATAGGATCTGATGTAAGTTTTGCTGAGTACCTTTGTACTCACATTTTCTTTATTTATGTTTTGCAGATGAGACATCTATCTCACTAGTAGTTCTGTTTGGACTTCGACGAGTAGCTTGTTACCTCAGCTACGATCTTGTACCCTTGGGAGGGTCTTGTAGATAGTCAGGCTTCTCAGCCTTTTTCATTTGTAGTTATCTGTACTCAGACATGTTATGCTTTCGTTGCTTGTATGCTCTGAATGATGGGTCATGTGACCCCTGTTTGTAATATAATGCTATGCTGGCTCTTCTAGGCCTTTATCAATATGAGTTGTTGAGTTATGTTGTGATGTCATGTTGTACAGCACATACTTGCATGTTATGCGTACGTGTAATGTGTATTGCTATGTGTGGGATCCGACACCTAGTTGTTTATTCTTGGTAGCCTTGCTTATGGGGAAATGTCTCCTCGTGCTTCCACTGAGCCATGGTAGCTTGCTACGGCTCCGGAACACTTAGGCTGGCCAGCATGTGTCCTTCTTCGTTCATGTGTCTGTCCCTTCGGGGAAATGTCATGCAGTGTCTACCAGAGTCCTGCTAGCCTGCTACAGCCCAGATTCTCTAGAATCATGGTAGCCCAGCTGCTACAGCTCGGATTCACTCGATGATGACCGACACGTTCATTGTTGGGTCATGTATGCATGTCCCTGTAAGTTAGTGCCACCCTGGGTTTACGACTAGTCATGTCGGCTCGGGTTCTCTGTCATATGGATGCTAGCGACACTATCATATACGTGAGCCAAAAGGCGCAAACGGTCCCGGGCCAGGTAAGGTGGCACCCTGGGAATACCGTGTGTGAGGCCGCAAAGTGATATGATGAGTTACATGCTAGATCGGTGTGACTTAGGATCGGGTACCCGACACATTTTGTCCTATTTCTTCTGAGATGCAACAATGCTTGTTGTAGTCCCGCCCTTGGCCTTTGGTGCAGTCTTGGGCTTAGCAGCTGGAGGTGTAGTATTAGGCATTGCATCTGTCATAAGCTTCCTTTCCCTCTTGGGAGATGGCTTGGCCACTTGAGTTTCCTCCTCCTGTTCTTCTTCTTCTTCTTCTTCAACCTGGGGGTCTTCCTACATGGAAGTTGGTCTACCAACCACATGCACTATTTTCTTCCATGCTTGCTTCTTGGGCATGGACTTTGATTTCTGTTGAGCTGAGCTACATGTATAAGTATGTGTCAAAGTAATTCCTCTCCTTGCTCCAGTGGAGGCTGGCACCTTTTGAGCAACTTCTCTCTCCTCGTCAGAAGTACCATACTCCTTGCTCACAACTTTCCTCTTGGAAGTTGAATCATCATACATAAAGTTTGAGTCCTCCTCATATGAATTATTTCTCTTCCTGGCATAGGTTGCAGCTGGGGGAAACCCTGTGAGCTAGGTGTTCCTGGATCTGAACTGGAACTCCTCTCAGGACTAGTGCTTGCACTTAACTAAACATATCCTCAAGTTTGTGTTGACTATCATCTAACCCTGACATCTTGGCAAGCTGACCTTATGAATAGAATAGGTGGGGAGAGAATTGAAGAGGACAAAAAATTAGATATTTTGTCAAAACGATTGAGTTTAAAAGTCAAGTATATGTTTTCTTTCTCTGTTATTGGGTCTCATCGAGTGAACTCCTTTGGAAATTCCAAGGCAACAACAGAAACTTGGTCACATGTTTCAGCGGCACAGACTGTATGACTCGGTTTTTCTAAGGTGCACATGGAACAAATCTGATTCGGTGACATCGATTGAGTACGTTTTGGTCAAACTGAGATGTGCTCTGTGCAATAGCCTAAGTCAACTCGGTGGCATTGAAGCATGTCCATTTGGCTAGTCTGAAGTGAAGACAGTGCGAATCTAACCCTAACCTTTTCGCTCAAATCTGAAAAACTATTAATTTGATCAATGGATAGATGTTGTACACATGTGGCAAGATAATGCGCAAGTTTTTATGCTAAGAACTGGATTGTGGAAGAAAAAAAAATCAAATCTGTACTGTAACTTAGTGATGGTCCTCTACTGCGGCGACGAACTGGAGATTGTCAAGGACTGTGAGGAATCTGACGGCAAGAGCTCAAGGGAGACAACGGCAATAATCTGGCCATCTTGACGACAGCTGACGCGAGTTGTGGGAAGGTCACGTTTGAAGAAATTTTTTGATAAACCATTCTGCAACATCCACATATTCTGCAACTGATTCTTGAATAAGCTATTCAGAAACCCATCCTAACTGTTGGGAAGACAAGACCTAACTGCACTGAGAAAGCAAACCTAACTGCTTCGCGTCGCTATTTTTCAATCGAGAAATGCTCTCTGTCTCGATTGATCCCGTAGTCGAAACTGCTAGGAATCGGTATGTTTCAGGTGTAATATGATTTTTGCACAAACTTAGCACGTGCATGCGTAATTTTGAGCGCGTTTTTTGCGAGTTTGATCATTGAGAGGGTCTCATTTGCATTTTATGTTTTTTAGACGAATTAGCAATTGAGTGTCATAATGCATCATAATTGTCATCTTTTGTGTCATGATTTTGATTCGCGGACGTATGTACGATTTAGTTTTGTTATGTTGGTGCTCAATTTGCCATTCGGGTCGTTGGATTTTGTGGATTACTTGTCGTTCGGTCCGTTGTAGATGGACTATTTGTGGGGCGTGGGAAACCTTCCATATGCAAGCTTATGTCGGCAATCTCATGTCAATGTCGTATCATTAGGTCTATACGGGTCTTTATGGCAGTTAGTTTTGCATAATTTTTTGTTTTTCTGCATTGGGGATTTCATTTTTGCGCGGGCAGAAATAAAACAGAGTCAACCGGCGGCATGTAATAATAAGCTAACTACAGCAAATGATTTTGCATGAGTTAACTGCCAGAAGGTAGTGTTCACTAGTAACTACAGTAGCTAGTAAAGATAACTGACACACAACTTTTAAATAGTATGTCCTCTTTTTTTCACGCAAGGATTTAGTTAGCAAAGATATCTGCTGGAAGGGAGTGTTCATAGCTAAGTGTGGTAGCTATTAAAGATAACTGCTGAAAAGGGCTTTGTTGACTAGACAGAATATGGTGTTTTGTGTGCATTAACTGCCGCAAAGCAGCATTTAGTTTCAATAGCGGCATCTAATATAAGATAACTACCTCGAGGGAGTGTGCATTTTTTTTCTTCTGCCTTAGCTTGCAGAGATAAATGCTTTGGGGAGTGTATTTTTGCATTTTCATTATAATAGGAGCATATTTATATAGTTTTTTTTGCAATCAAGGATTGCCGAAGCTAACTGCCATATTTTACATAGGCTAACCGATTGAGAAGTATGAGATAACTGTGTGCATTTGTACTGAATTAGCTAATTGCCTTATCAGATTGAGCTAACTTTTATAATTATAATGCTAACTGCTATATATCCACCCCTTGCCTCCACGTGTTTTTATATAATTTTGCTGTCTTCTTTTTTGGACGTAAGTATTGTGTAAATTGTCGCAAGTGAGCATATAGTTTCAACTGCAACAGCTAATATAAGATAACTGCCCTTTAGGGAGTGTCCATTTTTTCCTTGTGTTAGCTAGCAGAGATAACTGCCCGCCATGGGGCTGTTTGGGGGGGTAAGTATGAGTTAACTGCAAGTGATTGGGTTTTTTTGTTTACTAACTGACGGGGTATGTTTAGGCTGACTGCGAGGGGGGGGGATTGGTGGGGGGGCACGCCCCCAACAATATCTATATAAATTATTTTTGGTTTTCTTTTCCTTTCTTTTTTTATATAGTATGGAAGTCATATGTTTTTTATAAGATTTTTTGTCTGGCTAACTGCAATAGATTCACTGGGTTAACTTGTAAATCATTTTTTTACGAGTAGTATCTATTTGTTTAGCGCAAGCTAACTGCTAGTATTTTGTTTTGTGCTAACAGACATGGATGATCAGCTTTTGATTAGTTAGGTTGAGCAAACTGGCGGGGTACATTTGGGATAACTGGGAGGGGAGAGGGGGTTGGGCTAACAAGCGTGTGTGCTTGTGGGCCTATATGGGCTTTTTATTTTTATGCGTCATTTTCGTTTACTTGTCTGACTGTTACCACCGCCGTCTCATATGGACTCTCTGTCTTAACTACTCCATTTACGACCCTCTGTCTTTATTTTCTCTCGTCGGAACTCCTTCCTTCGCCCTAGGGTAGACGCTGCGGCGCCGTCACCTACGATCACTTCTAACCCTAACCAAACGGCCGTTGGGCGGTGGTATTCATCGGAAGCAAGAGACGGCGTGTTTTTTCTTCCTTGCGCGGTGGAAGTCGACTTCATCCTCGCCGTTGGATCTGCAATGGGATCTCGCCTGTTCTTCAGGTATGTTTTCTTAAGGTTTTCGGCGCGGGAAGGAGTGGTTGGGTGGGTGTGTATTAGTATTAGTTCTCCCGAATTCACCTTTGTACTATGGCTGTGGGGCAATTGATACTTGTTTTGATTAATTTCCATTTTTTGATTTATGCGTCATCTCTTCAGTCTTAAGTTTATATCTCAGTTGGGGTCGTTTTTTGTATGCATGTACAGGCGGTGGGGAGTGTGAGGTGTTTGTTTTCCTCAGGATGAGTTTGATTGGAAGGGGTGCTGGTTGTGCAAATGGTTAGTCATCATATATTAGTTAATTGCACATAACTTCAGACATGGAAGCAGTTAACTACTTTTTGTTTTAATTTTCTGTGTGTATGTTCATCACGAATTTTTCTTGTTAATTTTTCCTATACATGTCTAAATATGCGAGTAGGAGTTGATGCTGTTGCGGTAGCTTTGGCCAAGGTGTCACTAGTTAATGGCGAAGGTAGTGATGGGGATGCAGGTGAGGGGGTGGTATGGTTGATAGCAAGGCAAATGCCAGCGGAATAAATGAGTCGTGCAAGGTCGATGGTGTCATCTGCGCTCCTCATATCGGTGCTGACAGTGTTGAATGTTTTTTGTTGGAATTTGTTCGTATTCATTTAGTTTTCCTCATTTTTTGGTTGCTGTTTTGAGTTGTTGTATTTTTATATTTTTTATCTAACTGTTTTTTCGGGTGCATTTTCTGCTCTGGAACTTGCAGGTATTTCGTCGCTAAATGTTAACAATTTGATCATGCATTCTTGCCGTGACATCAATGCCGAGCATGTTGCGCCAAATTCCCCACTACCGTGCAACATGGGTGTGCCTCCCAATGTTGAACCATGTAGAGCTTCCGATGGAGACAATATTTCATGCAGCCCGACTCCAGCGTGGTGCGATATGCAATCGCAGTCAGTCATGGGCAATGAGATTGTTACACAGGATTGTATGGTCTCACAACAGTTAAGGAATGAGGAGATAAGGCAGGTAGAGAAGCAGAATTTTTTTCCAGAGAAAGTTGATGCTCATGAGAGGAAGGAGCGGTTGAGGCTCCCCAAAGGTGTAGTTGATTCCTCAAATGTCACCAGCAATTCTCATGTTCTAGATGCATGTGCTGGAGTCTGTGTGCAAGTTGGCACATCACTGGATGTCTCTGCTAGTCTTAATGTAACTGCAAACGTGGGTTCGGTGAGTGAAGGCGGCCCTGTAGTATATTCTAGCCAAGGGAAGCACAGGGTAGTTGTTGCAAAGATTAAGCATGGACTTCGTGGCACCCATCCCGCCAGTGGCATAGCCAGTAAGATTGTTGATCCATCTTTGCATCGGAGTCCACGCATTGCCAGTGGTCCAGTGGTTGATCGTTTCTATCCTAGTGTTAAGCTTGATGGAAAGCATGTTTCTTTCAAGGGTTCAGAGGCTGGAGGTGGTTGTCGAGGTCCTTCTGTTGATGGCATTGGGCTCGACGGGAATAATGTATATGTTCTAATCTATGTTTGTTTGTTCTTTTTTCGTTTTTTGGTAAATAACGGATCTGTTTTCTACATGCTAACTGCCTTCTTTTCGCCCATTTTCCATTGGTAGGTTGTTTCTAGGAAGCGTCGGCCCAAGGTTGCTGGGAGTGGACCAAAGAAGAAGCCGGCAAAGTCCGCGGCGTCAAATGCTGGTGCTTGCGATAGGATTAATGTAACTGTTCGCTGTTCTTTGGGAGAGGTTTCTGAGGCAGTTGCTCTGCTTGAGACACGACATAAAGATATTGTTCGTAAGGCTGGTTTTGGCAGTGTATTTAACTGGGTTATGAAGGGCAATGTGTCGTGCCTTCTGATGTGTCACT
The DNA here is from genome assembly GCF_002162155.2 of Triticum dicoccoides. NCBI lineage: Eukaryota > Viridiplantae > Streptophyta > Magnoliopsida > Poales > Poaceae > Triticum > Triticum dicoccoides. The sequence continues at coordinate 245,600,177 of NC_041386.1, read as the reverse complement.
TGATGAAGAATATTGACATGGCCACGATGCGCATTGACTGTGGCCCTAATAAAGTTCTTGTAGTCAGCAGAGAAACCGTGCATCAGTGTTTTGGGTTCCCGATGGGTGATGACACAGCTCCCAGGCCAGTTGATAGTGGCCATGACGAGTCAATGGCTAGACTTAAGGCGGAGTTGGGTTCCAGCAAAGCTTTTGTGGTTGACACGAAAGACATGAGGACGGCGTTGAAGTAGCTTGCAGTCGATGAGTCAAAGGATGCACTTGTTGTAAATGTTTTCTTTGCAATCCTTTTCTCAAAGATAATATCCCAGGTCCTGATGTCCGTGTAGGCAGGGAGGCGGCAATTCTAGATGGTATTGTTTTTGAAGATACGGCAACGATGTATTTTTTCCAGTTAGTAGTGGATGAGATAAAGCGTGTAGCTATCGGATAGCAAGATCCAAATATCATTCAAGAAGGTCCAGAAGGTTGTGGAGTAGTGCTAGTCCTTATGTATCTTGATTGTTGCCTACTGAAGGGCGTGTCTGCGATGCATGTGCAGAATCCGTGTGCAAATTTCCTGACAGACAAGGTGCTGAATTCAATTTTCTTGAAGGACATTATAAAGAAGGGTGGGAAATTTTTGGATGGCTATGTTTTTGGAAAACTTGGGGTGAGTTTTTTCAACTTATATGTGTGCTTTTCTATTTTTAGTAATTGTCTTTTTAGTAAGTCTTCTTACGTGTATAAAGTTTAGCTCACTTCACCTATTATGTGGAGCTAACTGCTATCTCTCAAAATGTTTTTCGTTGGAAGTTAACATTATTTTAACCCCTTTGTTTAAATTATTTATGTTCATAACTGCTTTGTTTTTAGATTTTTACGGATAGTTAACTGGCTTAAGCCTTATTCTTAACTTCAGCTAACATTATCTTCATTTTTTTAATCCAAAGTACTCACCAGTTTTTTGTTTTTTTACATGTGCTCAGTGGAAATCCCGTAACCGGATTGCATATTTCCAGCAAGTTTCCCTGGGCAAAGTCGTGATCACAGCTTTCCTGATGCTCATGTCCATACCTGCGCTCGAAAACAACATGCACAAGATGAGGCTGGCTGTAGTCAGAATGAAGATATAGCCTTTAAAGTACAAAAATCTAGTAACGCTATGGAAGATGATGGTGTATTTGAGAAGATTGATGACTTATTACGGAAGGTGAATGAGTTGGCTGCTGAAGTTCCCACGACGTTTGATCGTCTGAGCTGCATTGCTGGCATTTTCCCTGAAGGCCATGGACCAAGAGAAGAATCAATGAAGGAGGCTACGAGCGTGATGTTGCTATCATTGGTAGTCTATGGAGCGCGACATCACACATTCGCACCGCTTTTAACCATTTGAAGAAGAAACAAGATGCGATATGCAAAGGCTTTGAAATAGATGCTCGTATTATTATGAGTCATATTAGCAAGCAGAAGAATGACACGTCTGCCCCCATACGTGACGATGATTATACTGGTCAACGGGGTGAGGAGGTGAGGTGATCTTTTCCTTTTTTTTCTCTTCCATCTTTTACGCATGGTGATTAACTGTCTCGTACGAGATAGCTAACTACTGACCTTATTGTGAGTCAGATTAGCAAGCAGAAGAATGATGCGTCTGCCCCCGTACGTGACGATGATTATACTGGTCAACTGGGTGAGGAGGTGAGGTGATCTTTTCCTTTTTTTTCTCTTCCATCTTTTATGCATGGTGATTAACTGTCTCGTACGAGATAGCTAACTGCTGACCTTATCCCCCTCAACATAATACGTGCATGTTTTTTTTCAGGTTTTTGTTGATGCGTCAGATGATGATGAAGATGAGAACCAAGAGCCCCCTGCTGAATCTCCTCCGCATGATTTTAGTGATGACTATGTCATTGATGATGACTGTTTCAATGGTGATTCTAATGGGGGTTGCAATGGTGTTGATGACAATGTTGATTATACGGAGGGAGTTTTTGCACCAGACCAGCCAGTAACCCAAGGTGATTGCGACAAATCTAATGAGCCAGAACTTGGGCAGCAATCCCATGCTGGTAGTGTTGACGTTTCTGAAGGGAAGCAAGTTGGGTTTGATTGTCAAGGTGGCTCATTAGTTACGATTGAAGGTGCTTTAGAAGTTAAAGATTATGCTTCAGATGATTCAAGCCATTTTGTCACTGACAATGTTGATTGTGGTTCAGGTTTGCTTGATGCTAGACAGGCGCCTGAAGGTGCTTGTGCGGGTGTGGTTGTAATGGATGGCCTTAGTGATGGTGTGAATCATGCAGCAAGTTGTGAAGGAAAACAAGAGATGAAGGATACACCTATGCCTGAAAGCATTGGAGCCGGAGGAGATGTATTTTCTATTCCGGTGTGCGAAGTCCCTGTTGTTGACGGAGCACGTGCATCGAACAAGGACGCGAAGCCAGCTGTTGTTTCTGAATTCCCGAAGGATGCTGTAGTTGTGGACTCCCACCAGGGTGGTGATGCTCATGCTAGTGTAGCAGGCCCCAAGGACGCAGGTGGTTTAAATGTGTCTCATGTGATAGATAAATCAAATGTTGATAGTGGTGCATCTGCTCCTGCAACACTTTCTGGGATTCCTGTACAAGTACCTGAGGGGTTTGCTACGAAGTTGAAAGATATAATTTCAAAAGCTGCGTTCCGTGGTAATTACAGTACTGAGCCCGAGCCTAAAGTTGAACCCAACGTTGATGAAGTTGGTGCCGATGGCGCTTCCGAGGAGACAGATAGTGATGAATTGGGATTGTCAGTAAATGAGATAGGTAGCGATTTTCTTGCTGCTTTCTTGGTGTATATGTTGTTTGCTTTTTTTCATTTTTATTAACTGTTTAGTATCATTTTGCTAACTGCCAACCTTTTTTGCCCTTTATTATAGATTCATCTCAAACAGTCTCCAGTTTTACGCAAACCCCGGCTACACCGGAAGCGGTGCAACGCATGAAGGACTTATACTTTGCTGTTATGAGGTTAAGGACAAACAAGAATAAAAAGTATGTACCAAACATCATTGTGTTTCGTCCTTCCCCCGTTTCTGATTTGTTGCCAACATTTTTATTTTTTTCCTTTGGTAAAAGGTTTTCGTGTGTTTTTTTCAATACTAGGGATGAGGTACTGTTTGAGAATGCGTTTTGCAAAGCAACTGTTAAGCAGGTTGCTGAGTCTTTCAGAGTTGGTGGCATGCTGAACACTGCGGTTGCTATTGTAGGATTTTTTTTCTTCTTCATTCGAAATACCAAAATTCTTCTAAGATGGTGGCTCCATTTCATATTTCGGTAAGATCTTATACACATTATTATAGTGTTCATTTTTTTCTTGTTTTTCATGAGCTTTTTATTGCTATCAGAGATGTTTCTTCATTTGCAGCAATCTATCTAGAAGGGGTCCTTTGATAATAGGCACTGGATCAGGTTTTCCTCTGCCTATGCCGATGAGCCGCTGGGTAAGAAAGACATTGTACTATTTGGTGTCTTTGACCCTCCAGCTACCAAGGAAGGTGCGGGGCACTATTGTGGTGTTGCGTTAAACATTAAGCATCATCGTTTTGAGCTGCTTGACTCTTGGCACCTCCCTGGTAGTGAGAGTGGCATAAGGGTCATAAACAGGATGGCGAAGAACATCAAGCAGCTTTGGAGGAATGGCTCGTCTGATCGCAAGAAGAAGTTGGATTCGTGAAACATTTACCATTTCCGTTTGCACCACGTCGTTGTGCCGCGGCAGGAAAACCTGTAATACATCTTTTTGCTTCTTCTTTTACGTGTAGCTTGTGTTTTATCTATTTTTAAATATAACTGACGATTAGAATTATCGTTTTTACTGTTTTTTTGTTTGTTGTCTTTTTAACTTTTGTCGAATCTGCTCAACCAAAATTAAACCTAACTGCCATAATAGTGTTAATTATATGCTCATTTTTTTCCATGTCTGTAAATTAGGTCTGTGTGAACTAACTGGGCAAGTGTTCTAAGTTAACTGAAATATCTTAGCTAATGCTTTTATCATTATATCCTGCGTGCATGGTCAATCCATGCGGATTCATTAAGCTAAGTTCATACATGTGTTTTATATCTATGGTCAGGGTTCAAACCCTGTACAGGTGGATTACTTGTGGGGTTTTTGACATTAATATTCGTCAGGTGCTAGGTTATTCTGGAGGTATTGCATTTCTTTTTCGTTTGCTTTTTGTTGGTTTGCATTTTTTGTGGTCGTCCTATTTTATTCTCAGCACAAGGCCCATTTCTATATTTTTGTCCACGCGCCCAAGTATCTTCCTCGTGTGCCCTTCTTTTTTTGGTTTTTGTGTTGCAGATCTTGGGCTGGACGAGCCTGAATTTAGTTTGTTCGAGAGCCAATGTGAGACGCCAGAAATTCAGGTAATATCGGATGAAGACATATTGAAGTCAGTTCAAACTGTTAAAGTAAAGAAGGGCGGTGTGGAATCAAAATCAAAGGGGCGACTTGTGCTATCCCGAAGGCTGTGGATCGTGGTGTGGAGAGCGATGATGATTATTTTATGCCTCCGGCACCTAAAAAGTGTTTGTGGCCCAGAGCTGCTAGTCCTATCAAAGTGGCAGTGAAATCACCTCTCGTTCTGAGTGATGATGATGATTTTGTTTTGCGCGGTGAGAGAACAGTGTTCACGAGGAGCAAATCAGTGGAGGAGCCATTTGTAGTGTCTAATAAAAGGTCAGTTTCTCTATCAACTAGGCTGAGAATGCGTGTGCGTGCTCTCTAGCCGTTCAAGTTTCCATTTGTGGTTGTTGCAAAAAAAATTGGACCTAATACTTAGCAAGGAGTTTCTTGACAAATATGCACAGTGAATCCAAGTTTTTTCTTTCAAAATTCTTTTTTCATTTTTGTTTTGGTGCTACTTCATGGATCTTTTTTCCTTTTTGTTTTTGTCCCCATAGGGTCCTTCTATTTAAGTGCACTCCTCCAACTGGCGATGATTTTATAGTTGATGCTAAATATCTGGTTACCTGCTTTGGTCCCGCTGGCTGCATCAATACTGAGTTGATGGATCTTGTGATGAGCTATTGGAAGGGTAGCCCTGAGTGCAACCATGTGTATAAATCTGGAGATAGGGTGTTGCTCAGCCCGTATGTGATAAATGTACGGTGATTTATTATGAATCATTCTTTTTTTTTCTATGTTCATTTGTCGGCTTAGCCGGCGCACCCCACCTTACCCGCTCACCGATCATCGTAAATTCTCAACATGTGTTTGTTATCTTTGCTAGTATCTTCTGGAGATTGATCCATACCATCAGCCAGTTGATGAAGATGGGCAGGAGGTCCCGAGGCCGCCCTTCAATGTTAAACTTGCTGCTCAGAAGTTCAAGTTATACATTAAAGAGAACCTGCTCGCTGCAAACCTGGTTAGTGCAAGCCATTTTTGTTGCCAATTTACCTGGTTAGTGTGGTCATCTAAACTGCTGAGAAAATTGTAGCTAACTTGCTAGGCTATTTTGTCGTCAAATTTGCATGTTGACAGATCATGCTCCCATATTGGAATCTGAATCATTTCACATTGTATACTATGAATAAGTATCGTGAGTCCCTGGATATCCATGACTCGTGGAGATACACTCGGCGTAACCTTTCAAGGAACAGATTCCATGGAGAACATGTTGAAATCGTATGTGGTCTTTTTTCCACTTTTTTCATGTTTTACGTTCCACGTGTGCGCTGTTCTTTAAAGTATTTGCAAGTCTTAAATTTTTCTGTTTTGCACAGATATCCAGGATGTCGTTGTTGATGAAGGAGGTGTATGGCGAAGCTGCATACAACTCTTCAAGGCAGCCCCATTGGGAACATCTGGCAGAGAGATGTAGCTATGCAAAAACGCCAGAGCAAGGGGTTAACGAATGCGGCTTTTACATGTTAAAAGTTGCTTATCCGTACGATGGCACCAAGCTAGTAGAGGAAGTGAAGAAGCGCGATGTAATTTTTCCTGGATCATTTCTTTTTTTTCAATTAACTGTTTTTCATGCTTTTGTCTTGATTTCCATTTCTTATTATCAGATATAGTAAAATGCTAACTGACACAACAATCTTGTTTTTATGCAGCCACATTCTGCCTACTGGAAGGCGGAGTGCCTTTTTATGTTCTTTTTCACCCTAGTAATGAGGTTTGGCGCAACCAGTAGTTGCGGGAGATGGTTGACATTGCTAAGTTGTTACAAGCGTAGTCGCAGGACAGCGATGCAAGTAGATGAATATGTGGATGTGTTTTTATGAAAGTTTTGTCAGTTTTCTGTATTTTGTAGCAAGCATGCTAACTGCATCATTATGCACATGCAAGTATTTGCTCTGATGTGTAGTTTACATTCGTGCATCTAGTTAGCTGCTATTGAGGATGTTGTTAATGGTTGCAGTTACTGCTTTGCTAATTGTGAAGACAAAAAGCAAAGCACACATTGAAGTTAAGCGCACTATCTTAAAAATGGTAACTTCATGTTGTGGAGGAAGTTAACTGCACTTCATAGCGCATTTTTATTCGATTTCTACTAAATGTTTTCCGAGCAAGTTAACTGCTAGTCGAGAGGAAGTATTTTTGTAGGGGGGGGGCCAAAATTTTTGGAGTTGTTAAGGTAACCATTTTTCTATTTGTAGGAGGAAGGTAACGGACGTAGTTATAGCATGCTAACTGCAAGACTATCGTATAGTCAAGTGCATTTGTTTATGAGACAAAAAAGCCAACCACATAGTGGAGCTAACTGCACTGCCTAAAGATGGCAACTTCCTGTAAAGGATGAAGTTAACTACACTGTTTCAATTGGCACCTTTCGTTTTATTTTTATTTTTAAGAAAACTTGGGGCACGAGTGCGTGAAGTTAACTGCCACATAGGAAGCTAACGAATGTAGTTACAACATTCTAGCTGCAATATTTGTTATATAGCCGAAACGTAATTGTGTAGGAGGCAAACTGCCATATAACTTCTCTGTCTCAAGATGTTAACTTCACGGTGGAGTAACAAAAAAAGGTAATCACATATTGAAGTTACCTACATTTTGTAAAGGTGCTAACCTCCTGTAAAGGAGGAACTTAACTGTACTGTTTTCAAATGGTAACTTCTTTTTTATTTTATTTTTAAGCAATTAGGTGCACGAATGAGTGAAGTTAACTGCTATAGAGGAAGCTAATGGACGTAGTTACAGCATGCTAACTGCATGATTTGTTTTTATAGCCAAACGTTTGTACAGTGAAGTTAACTTGCCTATCATGGAGGTAGTTAACTGCACTATCTGAAGATGGTAACTTCATGTCGTGGAGGAAGTTAACTGCAATTTTTTCCTTCTACTAAATGTTTTTTAGCAACTAAACTACTAGTTAGGATGACTACTAGTTAACTGCACTTACTGCATGAAGTTAACTCCATTATTTTACGGGAGATAACTGAAGCCTTTTTTATGATTAGTTTTATGCATGCTAATTGTAGCCATGCACCCAAGTTTGTAAGGGTATTTTCAAGGAATTTATTGTCTTGAGGATCTTTACATGCTAACCGCAGCAACACACTCATGCTAACTGGACCTTTTAAAAAAACATGATGAGAAAGGAGAGGGAAGGGGGGGAGCTAATTGCATAATTCTGAAAGTGTAAGAGAGTGGAATAGTTTTACATGCAAAAAATGACATGTTTTTTACAAGTGCTATATATATAGGGTGCGTCTATTCTAATAACACTCTTAAGACCTTATTCTAATAACACCTAAAAGCTTATTCTGATAACACCCTACTCACTGGCTACCCGATCCGAACGACACAAACAGAAAAAAAAAGAAAAAAAATGCCCCCACGCCCACCACTCGACCACCTCTCCGTCTCTCTTCCTCCACCACCGACGCCTCCCCCAATTCCCAACCACCAACCACCTTCCTCTCCTCCCCCGGCGCCGCCCCCTCCAGCCTCATCCCCTGGCGCCGCCCCCCTCCAGCCGCATCCCCCAGCGCCGCCCCCCGTGGCGCTAGATGGCCGGCGCCATGACGTCCCCGAACGGTGCGCCTCCCCTCCGCCACCGA